>NC_090447.1:739029908-739329908 GCF_031143425.1 Pleurodeles waltl | reverse complement strand
CATCTTGGATTCCCCTAGGTCTCTAGTTTTCAGAAATGCACAGGTTTGGTAGGTTTCCCTAGGTGGCGGCTGAGCTACAGGCCAAAATCTACAGGAACGCACTTTGCAAAAAACACCTCTGTTTTCCTTCAAAAATTTGGCTGTGTCCACGTTGCGCTTTGGGGCGTTTCCTGTCGCGGGCGCTAGGCCTACCCACACAAGTGAGGTATCATTTTTATCGGGAGACGTGGGGGAACGCTGGGTGGAAGGAAATTTGTGGCTCCTCTCAGATTCCAGAACTTTCTGCCACAGAAATGTGAGGAACATGTGGTTTTTTTAGCCAAATTTTGAGGTTTGCAAAGGATTCTGGGTAACAGAACCTGGTCCGAGCCACACAAGTCACCCCATCTTGGATTCCCCTAGGTCTCTAGTTTTCAGAAATGCACAGGTTTGGTAGGTCTCCCTAGGTGGCGGCTGAGCTACAGGCCAAAATCTACAGGTAGGCACTTTGCAAAAAACACCTCTGTTTTCCTTCAAAAATTTGGCTGTGTCCACGTTGCGCTTTGGGGCGTTTTCTGTCGCGGGCGCTAGGCCTACCCACACAAGTGAGGTATCATTTGTATCGGGAGACATGGGGGAACGCTTGGTGGAAGGAAATTTGTGGCTCCTCTCAGATTCCAGAACTTTCTGCCACAGAAATGTGAGGAACATGTGGTTTTTTTAGCCAAATTTTGAGGTTTGCAAAGGATTCTGGGTAACAGAACCTGGTCCGAGCCACACAAGTCACCCCATCTTGGATTCCCCTAGGTCTCTAGTTTTCAGAAATGCACAGGTTTGGTAGGTCTCCCTAGGTGGCGGCTGAGCTACAGGCCACAATCTACAGGTAGGCACTTTGCAAAAAACACCTCTGTTTTCCTTCAAAAATTTGGCTGTGTCCACGTTGCGCTTTGGGGCGTTTCCTGTCGCGGGCGCTAGGCCTACCCACACAAGTGAGGTATCATTTTTATCGGGAGACGTGGGGGAACGCTGGGTGGAAGGAAATTTGTGGCTCCTCTCAGATTCCAGAACTTTCTGCCACAGAAATGTGAGGAACATGTGTTTTTTAACCAAATTTTGAGGTTTGCAAAGGATTCTGGGTAACAGAACCTGGTCCGAGCCACACAAGTCACCCCATCTTGGATTCCCCTAGGTCTCTAGTTTTCAGAAATGCACAGGTTTGGTAGGTTTCCCTAGGTGGCGGCTGAGCTACAGGCCAAAATCTACAGGTAGGCACTTTGCAAAAAACACCTCTGTTTTCCTTCAAAAATTTGTCTGTGTCCACGTTGCGCTTTGGGGCGTTTCCTGTCGCGGGCGCTAGGCCTACCCACACAAGTGAGGTATCATTTTTATCGGGAGACGTGGGGGAACGCTGGGTGGAAGGAAATTTGTGGCTCCTCTCAGATTCCAGAACTTTCTGCCACAGAAATGTGAGGAACATGTGTTTTTTTAGCCAAATTTTGAGGTTTGCAAAGGATTCTGGGTAACAGAACCTGGTCCGAGCCACACAAGTCACCCCATCTTGGATTCCCCTAGGTCTCTAGTTTTCAGAAATGCACAGGTTTGGTAGGTCTCCCTAGGTGGCGGCTGAGCTACAGGCCAAAATCTACAGGTAGGCACTTTGCAAAAAACACCTCTGTTTTCCTTCAAAAATTTGGCTGTGTCCACGTTGCACTTTGGGGCGTTTCCTGTCGCGGGCGCTAGGCCTACCCACACAAGTGAGGTATCATTTTTATCGGGAGACGTGGGGGAACGCTGGGTGGAAGGAAATTTGTGGCTCCTCTCAGATTCCAGAACTTTCTGCCACAGAAATTTGAGGAACATGTGTTTTTTTAGCCAAATTTTGAGGTTTGCAAAGGATTCTGGGTAACAGAACCTGGTCCGAGCCACACAAGTCACCCCATCTTGGATTCCCCCAGGTCCCTAGTTTTCAGAAATGCACAGGTTTGGTAGGTCTCCCTAGGTGGCGGCTGAGCTACAGGCCAAAATCTACAGGTAGGCACTTTGCAAAAAACACCTCTGTTTTCCTTCAAAAATTTGACTGTGTCCACGTTGCGCTTTGGGGCGTTTCCTGTTGCGGGCGCTAGGCCTACCCACACAAGTGAGGTATCATTTTTATCGGGAGACATGGGGGAACGCTGGGTGGAAGGAAATTTGTGGCTCCTCTCAGATTGCAGAACTTTCTGCCACAGAAATGGGAGGAACATGTGTTTTTTTAGCCAAATTTTGAGGTTTGCAAAGGATTCTGGGTAACAGAACCTGGTCTGAGCCACACAAGTCACCCCATCTTGGATTCCCCTAGGTCTCTAGTTTTCAGAAATGCACAGGTTTGGTAGGTTTCCCTCGGTGGCGGCTGAGCTACAGGCCAAAATCTACAGGTAGGCACTTTGCAAAAAACACCTCTGTGTTCCTTCAAAAATTTGGCTGTGTCCACGTTGCGCTTTGGGGCGTTTCCTGTCGCGGGCGCTAGCCCTACCCACACAAGTGAGGTATCATTTTTATCGGGAGACGTGGGGGAAGGCTGGGTGGAAGGACATTTGTGGCTCCTCTCAGATTCCAGAACTTTTTGCCACAGAAATGTGAGGAACATGTGGTTTTTTAGCCAAATTTTGAGGTTTGCAAAGGATTCTGGGTAACAGAACCTGGTCCAAGCCACACAAGTGACCCCAACTTGGATTCCCCTAGGTCTCTAGTTTTCAGAAATGCACAGGTTTGGTAGGTTTCCCTAGGTGGCGGCTGAGCTACAGGCCAAAATCTACAGGTAGGCACTTTGCAAAAAACACCTCTGTTTTCCTTCAAAAATTTGGCTGTGTCCACGTTGCGCTTTGGGGCGTTTCCTGTCGCAGGCGCTAGGCCTACCCACACAAGTGAGGTATCATTTTTATCGGGAGACGTGGGGGAACGATGGGTGGAAGGAAATTTGTGGCTCCTCTCAGATTCCAGAACTTTCTGCCACAGAAATGTGAGGAACATGTGTTTTTTTAGCCAAATATTGAGGTTTGCAAAGGATTCTGGGTAACAGAACCTGGTCCGAGCCACACAAGTCACCCCATCTTGGATTCCCCTAGGTCTCTAGTTTTCAGAAATGCACAGGTTTGGTAGGTCTCCCTAGGTGGCGGCTGAGCTACAGGCCAAAATCTACAGGTAGGCACTTTGCAAAAAACACCTCTGTTTTCCTTCAAAAATTTGGCTGTGTCCACGTTGCGCTTTGGGGCGTTTCCTGTCGCGGGCGCTAGGCCTACCCACACAAGTGAGGTATCATTTTTATCGGGAGACATGGGGGAACGCTGGGTGGAAGGAAATTTGTGGCTCCTCTCAGATTCCAGAACTTTCTGCCACAGAAATGTGAGGAACATGTGTTTTTTTAGCCAGATTTTGAGGTTTGCAAAGGATTCTGGGTAACAGAACCTGGACCGAGCCACACAAGTCACCCCATCTTGGATTCCCCTAGGTCTCTAGTTTTCAGAAATGCACAGGTTTGGTAGGTTTCCCTAGGTGGCGTCTGAGCTACAGGCCAAAATCTACAGGTAGGCACTTTGCAAAAAACACCTCTGTTTTCCTTAAAAAATTTGGCTGTGTCCACATTGCGCTTTGGGGCGTTTCCTGTCGCGGGCGCTAGGCCTACCCACACAAGTGAGGTATCATTTTTATCGGGAGACGTAGGGGAACGCTGGGTGGAAGGACATTTGTGGCTCCTCTCAGATTCCAGAACTTTTTGCCACAGAAATGTGAGGAACATGTGGCTTTTTAGCCAAATTTTGAGGTTTGCAAAGGATTCTGGGTAACAGAACCTGGTCCAAGCACCACAAGTCACCCCATCTTGGATTCCCTTAGGTCTCTAGTTTTCAGAAATGCACAGGTTTGGTAGGTTTCCCTAGGTGGCGGCTGAGCTACAGGCCAAAATCTACAGGTAGGCACTTTGCAAAAAACACCTCTGTTTTCCTTCAAAAATGTGGCTGTGTCCACGTTGCGCTTTGGGGCGTTTCCTGTCGCGGGCGCTAGGCCTACCCACACAAGTGAGGTATCATTTTTATCGGGAGACGTGGGGGAACGATGGGTGGAAGGAAATTTGTGGCTCCTCTCAGATTCCAGAACTTTCTGCCACAGAAATGTGAGGAACATGTGTTTTTTTAGCCAAATTTTGAGGTTTGCAAAGGATTCTGGGTAACAGAACCTGGTCCGAGCCACACAAGTCACCCCATCTTGGATTCCCCTAGGTCTCTAGTTTTCAGAAATGCACAGGTTTGGTAGGTCTCCCTAGGTGGCGGCTGAGCTACAGGCCAAAATCTACAGGTAGGCACTTTGCAAAAAACACCTCTGTTTTCCTTCAAAAATTTGGCTGTGTCCACGTTGCGCTTTGGGGCGTTTCCTGTCGCGGGCGCTAGGCCTACCCACACAAGTGAGGTATCATTTTTATCGGGAGACGTGGGGGAACGCTGGGTGGAAGGAAATTTGTGGCTCCTCTCAGATTCCAGAACTTTCTGCCACAGAAATGTGAGGAACATGTGTTTTTTAACCAAATTTTGAGGTTTGCAAAGGATTCTGGGTAACAGAACCTGGTCCGAGCCACACAAGTCACCCCATCTTGGATTCCCCTAGGTCTCTAGTTTTCAGAAATGCACAGGTTTGGTAGGTCTCCCTAGGTGGCGGCTGAGCTACAGGCCAAAATCTACAGGTAGGCACTTTGCAAAAAACACCTCTGTTTTCCTTCAAAAATTTGGCTGTGTCCACGTTGCGCTTTGGGGCGTTTCCTGTCGCGGGCGCTAGGCCTACCCACACAAGTGAGGTATCATTTTTATCGGGAGACGTAGGGGAACGCTGGGTGGAAGGACATTTGTGGCTCCTCTCAGATTCCAGAACTTTTTGCCACAGAAATGTGAGGATCATGTGGCTTTTTAGCCAAATTTTGAGGTTTGCAAAGGATTCTGGGTAACAGAACCTGGTCCAAGCCACACAAGTCACCCCATCTTGGATTCCCTTAGGTCTCTAGTTTTCAGAAATGCACAGGTTTGGTAGGTTTCCCTAGGTGGCGGCTGAGCTACAGGCCAAAATCTACAGGTAGGCACTTTGCAAAAAACACCTCTGTTTTCCTTCAAAAATTTGGCTGTGTCCACGTTGCGCTTTGGGGCGTTTCCTGTCGCGGGCGCTAGGCCTACCCACACAAGTGAGGTATCATTTTTATCGGGAGACGTGGGGGAACGATGGGTGGAAGGAAATTTGTGGCTCCTCTCAGATTCCAGAACTTTCTGCCACAGAAATGTGAGGAACATGTGTTTTTTTAGCCAAATTTTGAGGTTTGCAAAGGATTCTGGGTAACAGAACCTGGTCCGAGCCACACAAGTCACCCCATCTTGGATTCCCCTAGGTCTCTAGTTTTCAGAAATGCACAGGTTTGGTAGGTCTCCCTAGGTGGCGGCTGAGCTACAGGCCAAAATCTACAGGTAGGCACTTTGCAAAAAACACCTCTGTTTTCCTTCAAAAATTTGGCTGTGTCCACGTTGCGCTTTGGGGCGTTTCCTGTCGCGGGCGCTAGGCCTACCCACACAAGTGAGGTATCATTTTTATCGGGAGACGTGGGGGAACGCTGGGTGGAAGGAAATTTGTGGCTCCTCTCAGATTCCAGAACTTTCTGCCACAGAAATGTGAGGAACATGTGTTTTTTAACCAAATTTTGAGGTTTGCAAAGGATTCTGGGTAACAGAACCTGGTCCGAGCCACAGAAGTCACCCCATCTTGGATTCCCCTAGGTCTCTAGTTTTCAGAAATGCACAGGTTTGGTAGGTCTCCCTAGTTGGCGGCTGAGCTACAGGCCAAAATCTACAGGTAGGCACTTTGCAAAAAACACCTCTGTTTTCCTTCAAAAATTTGGCTGTGTCCACGTTGCGCTTTGGGGCGTTTCCTGTCGCGGGCGCTAGGCCTACCCACACAAGTGAGGTATCATTTTTATCGGGAGACATGGGGGAACGCTGGGTGGAAGGAAATTTGTGGCTCCTCTCAGATTCCAGAACTTTCTGCCACAGAAATGTGAGGAACATGTGGTTTTTTAGCCAGATTTTGAGGTTTGCAAAGGATTCTGGGTAACAGAACCTGGACCGAGCCACACAAGTCACCCCATCTTGGATTCCCCTAGGTCTCTAGTTTTCAGAAATGCACAGGTTTGGTAGGTTTCCCTAGGTGGCGTCTGAGCTACAGGCCAAAATCTACAGGTAGGCACTTTGCAAAAAACACCTCTGTTTTCCTTAAAAAATTTGGCTGTGTCCACGTTGCGCTTTGGGGCGTTTCCTGTCGCGGGCGCTAGGCCTACCCACACAAGTGAGGTATCATTTTTATCGGGAGACGTAGGGGAACGCTGGGTGGAAGGACATTTGTGGCTCCTCTCAGATTCCAGAACTTTTTGCCACAGAAATGTGAGGAACATGTGGCTTTTTAGCCAAATTTTGAGGTTTGCAAAGGATTCTGGGTAACAGAACCTGGTCCAAGCCACACAAGTCACCCCATCTTGGATTCCCCTAGGTCTCTAGTTTTCAGAAATGCACAGGTTTGGTAGGTTTCCCTAGGTGGCGGCTGAGCTACAGGCCAAAATCTACAGGAACGCACTTTGCAAAAAACACCTCTGTTTTCCTTCAAAAATTTGGCTGTGTCCACGTTGCGCTTTGGGGCGTTTCCTGTCGCGGGCGCTAGGCCTACCCACACAAGTGAGGTATCATTTTTATCGGGAGACGTGGGGGAACGCTGGGTGGAAGGAAATTTGTGGCTCCTCTCAGATTCCAGAACTTTCTGCCACAGAAATGTGAGGAACATGTGTTTTTTAACCAAATTTTGAGGTTTGCAAAGGATTCTGGGTAACAGAACCTGGTCCGAGCCACACAAGTCACCCCATCTTGGATTCCCCTAGGTCTCTAGTTTTCAGAAATGCACAGGTTTGGTAGGTTTCCCTAGGTGGCGGCTGAGCTACAGGCCAAAATCTACAGGTAGGCACTTTGCAAAAAACACCTCTGTTTTCCTTAAAAAATTTGGCTGTGTCCACGTTGCGCTTTGGGGCGTTTCCTGTCGCGGGCGCTAGGCCTACCCACACAAGTGAGGTATCATTTTTATCGGGAGACGTAGGGGAACGCTGGGTGGAAGGAAATTTGTGGCTCCTCTCAGATTCCAGAACTTTCTGCCACAGAAATGTGAGGAACATGTGTTTTTTTAGCCAAATTTTGAGGTTTGCAAAGGATTCTGGGTAACAGAACCTGGTCCGAGCCACACAAGTCACCCCATCTTGGATTCCCCTAGGTCTCTAGTTTTCAGAAATGCACAGGTTTGGTAGGTCTCCCTAGGTGGCGGCTGAGCTACAGGCCAAAATCTACAGGTAGGCACTTTGCAAAAAACACCTCTGTTTTCCTTCAAAAATTTGGCTGTGTCCACGTTGCACTTTGGGGCGTTTCCTGTCGCGGGCGCTAGGCCTACCCACACAAGTGAGGTATCATTTTTATCGGGAGACGTGGGGGAACGCTGGGTGGAAGGAAATTTGTGGCTCCTCTCAGATTCCAGAACTTTCTGCCACAGAAATGTGAGGAACATGTGGTTTTTTAGCCAAATTTTGAGGTTTGCAAAGGATTCTGGGTAACAGAACCTGGTCCGAGCCACACAAGTCACCCCATCTTGGATTCCCCTAGGTCTCTAGTTTTCAGAAATGCACAGGTTTGGTAGGTTTCCCTAGGTGGCGGCTGAGCTACAGGCCAAAATCTACAGGTAGGCACTTTGCAAAAAACACCTCTGTTTTCCTTCAAAAATTTGGCTGTGTCCACGTTGCGCTTTGGGGCGTTTCCTGTCGCGGGCGCTAGGCCTACCCACACAAGTGAGGTATCATTTTTATTGGGAGACGTGGGGGAATGCTGGGTGGAAGGAAATTTGTGGCTCTTCTCAGATTCCAGAACTTTCTGCCACAGAAATGTGAGGAACATGTGTTTTTTTAGCCAAATTTTGAGGTTTGCAAAGGATTCTGGGTAACAGAACCTGGTCCGAGCCACACAAGTCACCCCATCTTGGATTCCCCTAGGTCTCTAGTTTTCAGAAATGCACAGGTTTGGTAGGTTTCCCTCGGTGGCGGCTGAGCTACAGGCCAAAATCTACAGGTAGGCACTTTGCAAAAAACACCTCTGTTTTCCTTCAAAAATTTGGCTGTGTCCACGTTGCACTTTGGGGCGTTTCCTGTCGCGGGCGCTAGGCCTACCCACACAAGTGAGGTATCATTTGTATCGGGAGACATGGGGGAACGCTTGGTGGAAGGAAATTTGTGGCTCCTCTCAGATTCCAGAACTTTCTGCCACAGAAATGTGAGGAACATGTGGTTTTTTTAGCCAAATTTTGAGGTTTGCAAAGGATTCTGGGTAACAGAACCTGGTCCAAGCACCACAAGTCACCCCATCTTGGATTCCCTTAGGTCTCTAGTTTTCAGAAATGCACAGGTTTGGTAGGTTTCCCTAGGTGGCGTCTGAGCTACAGGCCAAAATCTACAGGTAGGCACTTTGCAAAAAACACCTCTGTTTTCCTTAAAAAATGTGGCTGTGTCCACGTTGCGCTTTGGGGCGTTTCCTGTCGCGGGCGCTAGGCCTACCCACACAAGTGAGGTATCATTTTTATCGGGAGACGTAGGGGAACGCTGGGTGGAAGGACATTTGTGGCTCCTCTCAGATTCCAGAACTTTTTGCCACAGAAATGTGAGGAACATGTGGCTTTTTAGCCAAATTTTGAGGTTTGCAAAGGATTCTGGGTAACAGAACCTGGTCCAAGCACCACAAGTCACCCCATCTTGGATTCCCTTAGGTCTCTAGTTTTCAGAAATGCACAGGTTTGGTAGGTTTCCCTAGGTGGCGGCTGAGCTACAGGCCAAAATCTACAGGTAGGCACTTTGCAAAAAACACCTCTGTTTTCCTTCAAAAATTTGGCTGTGTCCACGTTGCGCTTTGGGGCGTTTCCTGTCGCGGGCGCTAGGCCTACCCACACAAGTGAGGTATCATTTTTATCGGGAGATGTGGGGGAACGATGGGTGGAAGGAAATTTGTGGCTCCTCTCAGATTCCAGAACTTTTTGCCACAGAAATGTGAGGAACATGTGTTTTTTTAGCCAAATTTTGAGGTTTGCAAAGGATTCTGGGTAACAGAACCTGGTCCGAGCCACACAAGTCACCCCATCTTGGATTCCCCTAGGTCTCTAGTTTTCAGAAATGCACAGGTTTGGTAGGTCTCCCTAGGTGGCGGCTGAGCTACAGGCCAAAATCTACAGGTAGGCACTTTGCAAAAAACACCTCTGTTTTCCTTCAAAAATTTGACTGTGTCCACGTTGCGCTTTGGGGCGTTTCCTGTCGCGGGCGCTAGGCCTACCCACACAAGTGAGGTATCATTTTTATCGGGAGACGTAGGGGAACGCTGGGTGGAAGGACATTTGTGGCTCCTCTCAGATTCCAGAACTTTTTGCCACAGAAATGTGAGGAACATGTGGCTTTTTAGCCAAATTTTGAGGTTTGCAAACGATTCTGGGTAACAGAACCTGGTCCAAGCCACACAAGTCACCCCATCTTGGATTCCCTTAGGTCTCTAGTTTTCAGAAATGCACAGGTTTGGTAGGTTTCCCTAGGTGGCGGCTGAGCTACAGGCCAAAATCTACAGGTAGGCACTTTGCAAAAAACACCTCTGTTTTCCTTCAAAAATTTGGCTGTGTCTACGTTGCGCTTTGGGGCGTTTCCTGTCGCGGGCGCTAGGCCTACCCACACAAGTGAGGTATCATTTTTATCGGGAGACGTGGGGGAACGATGGGTGGAAGGAAATTTGTGGCTCCTCTCAGATTCCAGAACTTTCTGCCACAGAAATGTGAGGAACATGTGTTTTTTTAGCCACATTTTGAGGTTTGCAAAGGATTCTGGGTAACAGAACCTGGTCCGAGCCACACAAGTCACCCCATCTTGGATTCCCCTAGGTCTCTAGTTTTCAGAAATGCACAGGTTTGGTAGGTCTCCCTAGGTGGCGGCTGAGCTACAGGCCAAAATCTACAGGTAGGCACTTTGCAAAAAACACCTCTGTTTTCCTTCAAAAATTTGGCTGTGTCCACGTTGCGCTTTGGGGCATTTCCTGTCGCGGGCGCTAGGCCTACCCACACAAGTGACGTATCATTTTTATCGGGAGACGTGGGGGAACGCTGGGTGGAAGGAAATTTGTGGCTCCTCTCAGATTCCAGAACTTTCTGCCACAGAAATGTGAGGAACATGTGTTTTTTAACCAAATTTTGAGGTTTGCAAAGGATTCTGGGTAACAGAACCTGGTCCGAGCCACACAAGTCACCCCATCTTGGATTCCCCTAGGTCTCTAGTTTTCAGAAATGCACAGGTTTGGTAGGTCTCCCTAGGTGGCGGCTGAGCTACAGGCCAAAATCTACAGGTAGGCACTTTGCAAAAAACACCTCTGTTTTCCTTCAAAAATTTGGCTGTGTCCACGTTGCGCTTTGGGGCGTTTCCTGTCGCGGGCGCTAGGCCTACCCACACAAGTGAGGTATCATTTTTATCGGGAGACGTAGGGGAACGCTGGGTGGAAGGACATTTGTGGCTCCTCTCAGATTCCAGAACTTTTTGCCACAGAAATGTGAGGAACATGTGGCTTTTTAGCCAAATTTTGAGGTTTGCAAAGGATTCTGGGTAACAGAACCTGGTCCAAGCCACACAAGTCACCCCATCTTGGATTCCCTTAGGTCTCTAGTTTTCAGAAATGCACAGGTTTGGTAGGTTTCCCTAGGTGGCGGCTGAGCTACAGGCCAAAATCTACAGGTAGGCACTTTGCAAAAAACACCTCTGTTTTCCTTCAAAAATTTGGCTGTGTCCACGTTGCGCTTTGGGGCGTTTCCTGTCGCGGGCGCTAGGCCTACCCACACAAGTGAGGTATCATTTTTATCGGGAGACGTGGGGGAACGATGGGTGGAAGGAAATTTGTGGCTCCTCTCAGATTCCAGAACTTTCTGCCACAGAAATGTGAGGAACATGTGTTTTTTTAGCCAAATTTTGAGGTTTGCAAAGGATTCTGGGTAACAGAACCTGGTCCGAGCCACACAAGTCACCCCATCTTGGATTCCCCTAGGTCTCTAGTTTTCAGAAATGCACAGGTTTGGTAGGTCTCCCTAGGTGGCGGCTGAGCTACAGGCCAAAATCTACAGGTAGGCACTTTGCAAAAAACACCTCTGTTTTCCTTCAAAAATTTGGCTGTGTCCACGTTGCGCTTTGGGGCGTTTCCTGTCGCGGGCGCTAGGCCTACCCACAAGTGAGGTATCATTTTTATCGGGAGACGTGGGGGAACGCTGGGTGGAAGGAAATTTGTGGCTCCTCTCAGATTCCAGAACTTTCTGCCACAGAAATGTGAGGAACATGTGTTTTTTAACCAAATTTTGAGGTTTGCAAAGGATTCTGGGTAACAGAACCTGGTCCGAGCCACAGAAGTCACCCCATCTTGGATTCCCCTAGGTCTCTAGTTTTCAGAAATGCACAGGTTTGGTAGGTCTCCCTAGGTGGCGGCTGAGCTACAGGCCAAAATCTACAGGTAGGCACTTTGCAAAAAACACCTCTGTTTTCCTTCAAAAATTTGGCTGTGTCCACGTTGCGCTTTGGGGCGTTTCCTGTCGCGGGCGCTAGGCCTACCCACACAAGTGAGGTATCATTTTTATCGGGAGACATGGGGGAACGCTGGGTGGAAGGAAATTTGTGGCTCCTCTCAGATTCCAGAACTTTCTGCCACAGAAATGTGAGGAACATGTGGTTTTTTAGCCAGATTTTGAGGTTTGCAAAGGATTCTGGGTAACAGAACCTGGACCGAGCCACACAAGTCACCCCATCTTGGATTCCCCTAGGTCTCTAGTTTTCAGAAATGCACAGGTTTGGTAGGTTTCCCTAGGTGGCGTCTGAGCTACAGGCCAAAATCTACAGGTAGGCACTTTGCAAAAAACACCTCTGTTTTCCTTAAAAAATTTGGCTGTGTCCACGTTGCGCTTTGGGGCGTTTCCTGTCGCGGGCGCTAGGCCTACCCACACAAGTGAGGTATCATTTTTATCGGGAGACGTAGGGGAACGCTGGGTGGAAGGACATTTGTGGCTCCTCTCAGATTCCAGAACTTTTTGCCACAGAAATGTGAGGAACATGTGGCTTTTTAGCCAAATTTTGAGGTTTGCAAAGGATTCTGGGTAACAGAACCTGGTCCAAGCCACACAAGTCACCCCATCTTGGATTCCCCTAGGTCTCTAGTTTTCAGAAATGCACAGGTTTGGTAGGTTTCCCTAGGTGGCGGCTGAGCTACAGGCCAAAATCTACAGGTAGGCACTTTGCAAAAAACACCTCTGTTTTCCTTCAAAAATTTGGCTGTGTCCACGTTGCGCTTTGGGGCGTTTCCTGTCGCGGGCGCTAGGCCTACCCACACAAGTGAGGTATCATTTTTATCGGGAGACGTGGGGGAACGCTGGGTGGAAGGAAATTTGTGGCTCCTCTCAGATTCCAGAACTTTTTGCCACAGAAATGTGAGGAACATGTGGCTTTTTAGCCAAATTTTGAGGTTTGCAAAGGATTCTGGGTAACAGAACCTGCTCCAAGCCACACAAGTCACCCCATCTTGGATTCCCTTAGGTCTCTAGTTTTCAGAAATGCACAGGTTTGGTAGGTTTCCCTAGGTGGCGGCTGAGCTACAGGCCAAAATCTACAGGTAGGCACTTTGCAAAAAACACCTCTGTTTTCCTTCAAAAATTTGGCTGTGTCCACGTTGCGCTTTGGGGCGTTTCCTGTCGCGGGCGCTAGGCCTACCCACACAAGTGAGGTATCATTTTTATCGGGAGACGTGGGGGAACGATGGGTGGAAGGAAATTTGTGGCTCCTCTCAGATTCCAGAACTTTCTGCCACAGAAATGTGAGGAACATGTGTTTTTTTAGCCAAATTTTGAGGTTTGCAAAGGATTCTGGGTAACAGAACCTGGTCCGAGCCACACAAGTCACCCCATCTTGGATTCCCCTAGGTCTCTAGTTTTCAGAAATGCACAGGTTTGGTAGGTCTCCCTAGGTGGCGGCTGAGCTACAGGCCAAAATCTACAGGTAGGCACTTTGCAAAAAACACCTCTGTTTTCCTTCAAAAATTTGGCTGTGTCCACGTTGCGCTTTGGGGCGTTTCCTGTCGCGGGCGCTAGGCCTACCCACACAAGTGAGGTATCATTTTTATCGGGAGACGTGGGGGAACGCTGGGTGGAAGGAAATTTGTGGCTCCTCTCAGATTCCAGAACTTTCTGCCACAGAAATGTGAGGAACATGTGTTTTTTAACCAAATTTTGAGGTTTGCAAAGGATTCTGGGTAACAGAACCTGGTCCGAGCCACACAAGTCACCCCATCTTGGATTCCCCTAGGTCTCTAGTTTTCAGAAATGCACAGGTTTGGTAGGTCTCCCTAGGTGGCGGCTGAGCTACAGGCCAAAATCTACAGGTAGGCACTTTGCAAAAAACACCTCTGTTTTCCTTCAAAAATTTGGCTGTGTCCACGTTGCGCTTTGGGGCGTTTCCTGTCGCGGGCGCTAGGCCTACCCACACAAGTGAGGTATCATTTTTATCGGGAGACATGGGGGAACGCTGGGTGGAAGGAAATTTGTGGCTCCTCTCAGATTCCAGAACTTTCTGCCACAGAAATGTGAGGAACATGTGGTTTTTTAGCCAGATTTTGAGGTTTGCAAAGGATTCTGGGTAACAGAACCTGGACCGAGCCACACAAGTCACCCCATCTTGGATTCCCCTAGGTCTCTAGTTTTCAGAAATGCACAGGTTTGGTAGGTTTCCCTAGGTGGCGTCTGAGCTACAGGCCAAAATCTACAGGTAGGCACTTTGCAAAAAACACCTCTGTTTTCCTTAAAAAATTTGGCTGTGTCCACGTTGCGCTTTGGGGCGTTTCCTGTCGCGGGCGCTAGGCCTACCCACACAAGTGAGGTATCATTTTTATCGGGAGACGTAGGGGAACGCTGGGTGGAAGGACATTTGTGGCTCCTCTCAGATTCCAGAACTTTTTGCCACAGAAATGTGAGGAACATGTGTCTTTTTAGCCAAATTTTGAGGTTTGCAAAGGATTCTGGGTAACAGAACCTGGTCCAAGCCACACAAGTCACCCCATCTTGGATTCCCCTAGGTCTCTAGTTTTCAGAAATGCACAGGTTTGGTAGGTTTCCCTAGGTGGCGGCTGAGCTACAGGCCAAAATCTACAGGTAGGCACTTTGCAAAAAACACCTCTGTTTTCCTTCAAAAATTTGGCTGTGTCCACGTTGCGCTTTGGGGCGTTTCCTGTCGCGGGCGCTAGGCCTACCCACACAAGTGAGGTATCATTTTTATCGGGAGACGTGGGGGAACGCTGGGTGGAAGGAAATTTGTGGCTCCTCTCAGATTCCAGAACTTTCTGCCACAGAAATGTGAGGAACATGTGTTTTTTAACCAAATTTTGAGGTTTGCAAAGGATTCTGGGTAACAGAACCTGGTCCGAGCCACACAAGTCACCCCATCTTGGATTCCCCTAGGTCTCTAGTTTTCAGAAATGCACAGGTTTGGTAGGTTTCCCTAGGTGGCGGCTGAGCTACAGGCCAAAATCTACAGGTAGGCACTTTGCAAAAAACACCTCTGTTTTCCTTAAAAAATTTGGCTGTGTCCACGTTGCGCTTTGGGGCGTTTCCTGTCGCGGGCGCTAGGCCTACCCCCACAAGTGAGGTATCATTTTTATCGGGAGACGTGGGGGAACGCTGGGTGGAAGGAAATTTGTGGCTCCTCTCAGATTCCAGAACTTTCTGCCACAGAAATGTGAGGAACATGTGTTTTTTTAGCCAAATTTTGAGGTTTGCAAAGGATTCTGGGTAACAGAACCTGGTCCGAGCCACACAAGTCACCCCATCTTGGATTCCCCTAGGTCTCTAGTTTTCAGAAATGCACAGGTTTGGTAGGTCTCCCTAGGTGGCGGCTGAGCTACAGGCCAAAATCTACAGGTAGGCACTTTGCAAAAAACACCTCTGTTTTCCTTCAAAAATTTGGCTGTGTCCACGTTGCACTTTGGGGCGTTTCCTGTCGCGGGCGCTAGGCCTACCCACACAAGTGAGGTATCATTTTTATCGGGAGACGTGGGGGAACGCTGGGTGGAAGGAAATTTGTGGCTCCTCTCAGATTCCAGAACTTTCTGCCACAGAAATGTGAGGAACATGTGTTTTTTTAGCCAAATTTTGAGGTTTGCAAAGGATTCTGGGTAACAGAACCTGGTCCGAGCCACACAAGTCACCCCATCTTGGATTCCCCTAGGTCTCTAGTTTTCAGAAATGCACAGGTTTGGTAGGTTTCCCTAGGTGGCGGCTGAGCTACAGGCCAAAATCTACAGGTAGGCACTTTGCAAAAAACACCTCTGTTTTCCTTCAAAAATTTGGCTGTGTCCACGTTGCGCTTTGGGGCGTTTCCTGTCGCGGGCGCTAGGCCTACCCACACAAGTGAGGTATCATTTTTATTGGGAGACGTGGGGGAATGCTGGGTGGAAGGAAATTTGTGGCTCTTCTCAGATTCCAGAACTTTCTGCCACAGAAATGTGAGGAACATGTGTTTTTTTAGCCAAATTTTGAGGTTTGCAAAGGATTCTGGGTAACAGAACCTGGTCCGAGCCACACAAGTCACCCCATCTTGGATTCCCCTAGGTCTCTAGTTTTCAGAAATGCACAGGTTTGGTAGGTTTCCCTCGGTGGCGGCTGAGCTACAGGCCAAAATCTACAGGTAGGCACTTTGCAAAAAACACCTCTGTTTTCCTTCAAAAATTTGGCTGTGTCCACGTTGCGCTTTGGGGCGTTTCCTGTCGCGGGCGCTAGGCCTACCCACACAAGTGAGGTATCATTTGTATCGGGAGACATGGGGGAACGCTTGGTGGAAGGAAATTTGTGGCTCCTCTCAGATTCCAGAACTTTCTGCCACAGAAATGTGAGGAACATGTGGTTTTTTTAGCCAAATTTTGAGGTTTGCAAAGGATTCTGGGTAACAGAACCTGGTCCGAGCCACACAAGTCACCCCATCTTGGATTCCCCTAGGTCTCTAGTTTTCAGAAATGCACAGGTTTGGTAGGTCTCCCTAGGTGGCGGCTGAGCTACAGGCCACAATCTACAGGTAGGCACTTTGCAAAAAACACCTCTGTTTTCCTTCAAAAATTTGGCTGTGTCCACGTTGCGCTTTGGGGCGTTTCCTGTCGCGGGCGCTAGGCCTACCCACACAAGTGAGGTATCATTTTTATCGGGAGACGTGGGGGAACGCTGGGTGGAAGGAAATTTGTGGCTCCTCTCAGATTCCAGAACTTTCTGCCACAGAAATGTGAGGAACATGTGTTTTTTAACCAAATTTTGAGGTTTGCAAAGGATTCTGGGTAACAGAACCTGGTCCGAGCCACACAAGTCACCCCATCTTGGATTCCCCTAGGTCTCTAGTTTTCAGAAATGCACAGGTTTGGTAGGTTTCCCTAGGTGGCGGCTGAGCTACAGGCCAAAATCTACAGGTAGGCACTTTGCAAAAAACACCTCTGTTTTCCTTCAAAAATTTGTCTGTGTCCACGTTGCGCTTTGGGGCGTTTCCTGTCGCGGGCGCTAGGCCTACCCACACAAGTGAGGTATCATTTTTATCGGGAGACGTGGGGGAACGCTGGGTGGAAGGAAATTTGTGGCTCCTCTCAGATTCCAGAACTTTCTGCCACAGAAATGTGAGGAACATGTGTTTTTTTAGCCAAATTTTGAGGTTTGCAAAGGATTCTGGGTAACAGAACCTGGTCCGAGCCACACAAGTCACCCCATCTTGGATTCCCCTAGGTCTCTAGTTTTCAGAAATGCACAGGTTTGGTAGGTCTCCCTAGGTGGCGGCTGAGCTACAGGCCAAAATCTACAGGTAGGCACTTTGCAAAAAACACCTCTGTTTTCCTTCAAAAATTTGGCTGTGTCCACGTTGCACTTTGGGGCGTTTCCTGTCGCGGGCGCTAGGCCTACCCACACAAGTGAGGTATCATTTTTATCGGGAGACGTGGGGGAACGCTGGGTGGAAGGAAATTTGTGGCTCCTCTCAGATTCCAGAACTTTCTGCCACAGAAATGTGAGGAACATGTGTTTTTTTAGCCAAATTTTGAGGTTTGCAAAGGATTCTGGGTAACAGAACCTGGTCCGAGCCACACAAGTCACCCCATCTTGGATTCCCCCAGGTCTCTAGTTTTCAGAAATGCACAGGTTTGGTAGGTCTCCCTAGGTGGCGGCTGAGCTACAGGCCAAAATCTACAGGTAGGCACTTTGCAAAAAACACCTCTGTTTTCCTTCAAAAATTTGACTGTGTCCACGTTGCGCTTTGGGGCGTTTCCTGTTGCGGGCGCTAGGCCTACCCACACAAGTGAGGTATCATTTTTATCGGGAGACATGGGGGAACGCTGGGTGGAAGGAAATTTGTGGCTCCTCTCAGATTGCAGAACTTTCTGCCACAGAAATGGGAGGAACATGTGTTTTTTTAGCCAAATTTTGAGGTTTGCAAAGGATTCTGGGTAACAGAACCTGGTCTGAGCCACACAAGTCACCCCATCTTGGATTCCCCTAGGTCTCTAGTTTTCAGAAATGCACAGGTTTGGTAGGTTTCCCTAGGTGGCGGCTGAGCTACAGGCCAAAATCTACAGGTAGGCACTTTGCAAAAAACACCTCTGTTTTCCTTCAAAAATTTGGCTGTGTCCACGTTGCGCTTTGGGGCGTTTCCTGTCGCGGGCGCTAGCCCTACCCACACAAGTGAGGTATCATTTTTATCGGGAGACGTGGGGGAAGGCTGGGTGGAAGGACATTTGTGGCTCCTCTCAGATTCCAGAACTTTTTGCCACAGAAATGTGAGGAACATGTGGTTTTTTAGCCAAATTTTGAGGTTTGCAAAGGATTCTGGGTAACAGAACCTGGTCCAAGCCACACAAGTCACCCCAACTTGGATTCCCCTAGGTCTCTAGTTTTCAGAAATGCACAGGTTTGGTAGGTTTCCCTAGGTGGCGGCTGAGGTACAGGCCAAAATCTACAGGTAGGCACTTTGCAAAAAACACCTCTGTTTTCCTTCAAAAATTTGGCTGTGTCCACGTTGCGCTTTGGGGCGTTTCCTGTCGCAGGCGCTAGGCCTACCCACACAAGTGAGGTATCATTTTTATCGGGAGACGTGGGGGAACGATGGGTGGAAGGAAATTTGTGGCTCCTCTCAGATTCCAGAACTTTCTGCCACAGAAATGTGAGGAACATGTGTTTTTTTAGCCAAATATTGAGGTTTGCAAAGGATTCTGGGTAACAGAACCTGGTCCGAGCCACACAAGTCACCCCATCTTGGATTCCCCTAGGTCTCTAGTTTTCAGAAATGCACAGGTTTGGTAGGTCTCCCTAGGTGGCGGCTGAGCTACAGGCCAAAATCTACAGGTAGGCACTTTGCAAAAAACACCTCTGTTTTCCTTCAAAAATTTGGCTGTGTCCACGTTGCGCTTTGGGGCGTTTCCTGTCGCGGGCGCTAGGCCTACCCACACAAGTGAGGTATCATTTTTATCGGGAGACATGGGGGAACGCTGGGTGGAAGGAAATTTGTGGCTCCTCTCAGATTCCAGAACTTTCTGCCACAGAAATGTGAGGAACATGTGGTTTTTTAGCCAGATTTTGAGGTTTGCAAAGGATTCTGGGTAACAGAACCTGGACCGAGCCACACAAGTCACCCCATCTTGGATTCCCCTAGGTCTCTAGTTTTCAGAAATGCACAGGTTTGGTAGGTTTCCCTAGGTGGCGTCTGAGCTACAGGCCAAAATCTACAGGTAGGCACTTTGCAAAAAACACCTCTGTTTTCCTTAAAAAATTTGGCTGTGTCCACGTTGCGCTTTGGGGCGTTTCCTGTCGCGGGCGCTAGGCCTACCCACACAAGTGAGGTATCATTTTTATCGGGAGACGTAGGGGAACGCTGGGTGGAAGGACATTTGTGGCTCCTCTCAGATTCCAGAACTTTTTGCCACAGAAATGTGAGGAACATGTGGCTTTTTAGCCAAATTTTGAGGTTTGCAAAGGATTCTGGGTAACAGAACCTGGTCCAAGCACCACAAGTCACCCCATCTTGGATTCCCTTAGGTCTCTAGTTTTCAGAAATGCACAGGTTTGGTAGGTTTCCCTAGGTGGCGGCTGAGCTACAGGCCAAAATCTACAGGTAGGCACTTTGCAAAAAACACCTCTGTTTTCCTTCAAAAATTTGGCTGTGTCCACGTTGCGCTTTGGGGCGTTTCCTGTCGCGGGCGCTAGGCCTACCCACACAAGTGAGGTATCATTTTTATCGGGAGACGTGGGGGAACGATGGGTGGAAGGAAATTTGTGGCTCCTCTCAGATTCCAGAACTTTCTGCCACAGAAATGTGAGGAACATGTGTTTTTTTAGCCAAATTTTGAGGTTTGCAAAGGATTCTGGGTAACAGAACCTGGTCCGAGCCACACAAGTCACCCCATCTTGGATTCCCCTAGGTCTCTAGTTTTCAGAAATGCACAGGTTTGGTAGGTCTCCCTAGGTGGCGGCTGAGCTACAGGCCAAAATCTACAGGTAGGCACTTTGCAAAAAACACCTCTGTTTTCCTTCAAAAATTTGGCTGTGTCCACGTTGCGCTTTGGGGCGTTTCCTGTCGCGGGCGCTAGGCCTACCCACACAAGTGAGGTATCATTTTTATCGGGAGACGTGGGGGAACGCTGGGTGGAAGGAAATTTGTGGCTCCTCTCAGATTCCAGAACTTTCTGCCACAGAAATGTGAGGAACATGTGTTTTTTAACCAAATTTTGAGGTTTGCAAAGGATTCTGGGTAACAGAACCTGGTCCGAGCCACACAAGTCACCCCATCTTGGATTCCCCTAGGTCTCTAGTTTTCAGAAATGCACAGGTTTGGTAGGTCTCCCTAGGTGGCGGCTGAGCTACAGGCCAAAATCTACAGGTAGGCACTTTGCAAAAAACACCTCTGTTTTCCTTCAAAAATTTGGCTGTGTCCACGTTGCGCTTTGGGGCGTTTCCTGTCGCGGGCGCTAGGCCTACCCACACAAGTGAGGTATCATTTTTATCGGGAGACGTAGGGGAACGCTGTGTGGAAGGACATTTGTGGCTCCTCTCAGATTCCAGAACTTTTTGCCACAGAAATGTGAGGATCATGTGGCTTTTTAGCCAAATTTTGAGGTTTGCAAAGGATTCTGGGTAACAGAACCTGGTCCAAGCCACACAAGTCACCCCATCTTGGATTCCCTTAGGTCTCTAGTTTTCAGAAATGCACAGGTTTGGTAGGTTTCCCTAGGTGGCGGCTGAGCTACAGGCCAAAATCTACAGGTAGGCACTTTGCAAAAAACACCTCTGTTTTCCTTCAAAAATTTGGCTGTGTCCACGTTGCGCTTTGGGGCGTTTCCTGTCGCGGGCGCTAGGCCTACCCACACAAGTGAGGTATCATTTTTATCGGGAGACGTGGGGGAACGATGGGTGGAAGGAAATTTGTGGCTCCTCTCAGATTCCAGAACTTTCTGCCACAGAAATGTGAGGAACATGTGTTTTTTTAGCCAAATTTTGAGGTTTGCAAAGGATTCTGGGTAACAGAACCTGGTCCGAGCCACACAAGTCACCCCATCTTGGATTCCCCTAGGTCTCTAGTTTTCAGAAATGCACAGGTTTGGTAGGTCTCCCTAGGTGGCGGCTGAGCTACAGGCCAAAATCTACAGGTAGGCACTTTGCAAAAAACACCTCTGTTTTCCTTCAAAAATTTGGCTGTGTCCACGTTGCGCTTTGGGGCGTTTCCTGTCGCGGGCGCTAGGCCTACCCACACAAGTGAGGTATCATTTTTATCGGGAGACGTGGGGGAACGCTGGGTGGAAGGAAATTTGTGGCTCCTCTCAGATTCCAGAACTTTCTGCCACAGAAATGTGAGGAACATGTGTTTTTTAACCAAATTTTGAGGTTTGCAAAGGATTCTGGGTAACAGAACCTGGTCCGAGCCACAGAAGTCACCCCATCTTGGATTCCCCTAGGTCTCTAGTTTTCAGAAATGCACAGGTTTGGTAGGTCTCCCTAGGTGGCGGCTGAGCTACAGGCCAAAATCTACAGGTAGGCACTTTGCAAAAAACACCTCTGTTTTCCTTCAAAAATTTGGCTGTGTCCACGTTGCGCTTTGGGGCGTTTCCTGTCGCGGGCGCTAGGCCTACCCACACAAGTGAGGTATCATTTTTATCGGGAGACATGGGGGAACGCTGGGTGGAAGGAAATTTGTGGCTCCTCTCAGATTCCAGAACTTTCTGCCACAGAAATGTGAGGAACATGTGGTTTTTTAGCCAGATTTTGAGGTTTGCAAAGGATTCTGGGTAACAGAACCTGGACCGAGCCACACAAGTCACCCCATCTTGGATTCCCCTAGGTCTCTAGTTTTCAGAAATGCACAGGTTTGGTAGGTTTCCCTAGGTGGCGTCTGAGCTACAGGCCAAAATCTACAGGTAGGCACTTTGCAAAAAACACCTCTGTTTTCCTTAAAAAATTTGGCTGTGTCCACGTTGCGCTTTGGGGCGTTTCCTGTCGCGGGCGCTAGGCCTACCCACACAAGTGAGGTATCATTTTTATCGGGAGACGTAGGGGAACGCTGGGTGGAAGGACATTTGTGGCTCCTCTCAGATTCCAGAACTTTTTGCCACAGAAATGTGAGGAACATGTGGCTTTTTAGCCAAATTTTGAGGTTTGCAAAGGATTCTGGGTAACAGAACCTGGTCCAAGCCACACAAGTCACCCCATCTTGGATTCCCCTAGGTCTCTAGTTTTCAGAAATGCACAGGTTTGGTAGGTTTCCCTAGGTGGCGGCTGAGCTACAGGCCAAAATCTACAGGAACGCACTTTGCAAAAAACACCTCTGTTTTCCTTCAAAAATTTGGCTGTGTCCACGTTGCGCTTTGGGGCGTTTCCTGTCGCGGGCGCTAGGCCTACCCACACAAGTGAGGTATCATTTTTATCGGGAGACGTGGGGGAACGCTGGGTGGAAGGAAATTTGTGGCTCCTCTCAGATTCCAGAACTTTCTGCCACAGAAATGTGAGGAACATGTGTTTTTTTAGCCAAATTTTGAGGTTTGCAAAGGATTCTGGGTAACAGAACCTGGTCCGAGCCACACAAGTCACCCCATCTTGGATTCCCCTAGGTCTCTAGTTTTCAGAAATGCACAGGTTTGGTAGGTCTCCCTAGGTGGCGGCTGAGCTACAGGCCAAAATCTACAGGTAGGCACTTTGCAAAAAACACCTCTGTTTTCCTTCAAAAATTTGGCTGTGTCCACGTTGCGCTTTGGGGCGTTTCCTGTCGCGGGCGCTAGGCCTACCCACACAAGTGAGGTATCATTTTTATCGGGAGACGTGGGGGAACGCTGGGTGGAAGGAAATTTGTGGCTCCTCTCAGATTCCAGAACTTTCTGCCACAGAAATGTGAGGAACATGTGTTTTTTAACCAAATTTTGAGGTTTGCAAAGGATTCTGGGTAACAGAACCTGGTCCGAGCCACACAAGTCACCCCATCTTGGATTCCCCTAGGTCTCTAGTTTTCAGAAATGCACAGGTTTGGTAGGTCTCCCTAGGTGGCGGCTGAGCTACAGGCCAAAATCTACAGGTAGGCACTTTGCAAAAAACACCTCTGTTTTCCTTCAAAAATTTGGCTGTGTCCACGTTGCGCTTTGGGGCGTTTCCTGTCGCGGGCGCTAGGCCTACCCACACAAGTGAGGTATCATTTTTATCGGGAGACGTAGGGGAACGCTGTGTGGAAGGACATTTGTGGCTCCTCTCAGATTCCAGAACTTTTTGCCACAGAAATGTGAGGATCATGTGGCTTTTTAGCCAAATTTTGAGGTTTGCAAAGGATTCTGGGTAACAGAACCTGGTCCAAGCCACACAAGTCACCCCATCTTGGATTCCCTTAGGTCTCTAGTTTTCAGAAATGCACAGGTTTGGTAGGTTTCCCTAGGTGGCGGCTGAGCTACAGGCCAAAATCTACAGGTAGGCACTTTGCAAAAAACACCTCTGTTTTCCTTCAAAAATTTGGCTGTGTCCACGTTGCGCTTTGGGGCGTTTCCTGTCGCGGGCGCTAGGCCTACCCACACAAGTGAGGTATCATTTTTATCGGGAGACGTGGGGGAACGATGGGTGGAAGGAAATTTGTGGCTCCTCTCAGATTCCAGAACTTTCTGCCACAGAAATGTGAGGAACATGTGTTTTTTTAGCCAAATATTGAGGTTTGCAAAGGATTCTGGGTAACAGAACCTGGTCCGAGCCACACAAGTCACCCCATCTTGGATTCCCCTAGGTCTCTAGTTTTCAGAAATGCACAGGTTTGGTAGGTCTCCCTAGGTGGCGGCTGAGCTACAGGCCAAAATCTACAGGTAGGCACTTTGCAAAAAACACCTCTGTTTTCCTTCAAAAATTTGGCTGTGTCCACGTTGCGCTTTGGGGCGTTTCCTGTCGCGGGCGCTAGGCCTACCCACACAAGTGAGGTATCATTTTTATCGGGAGACATGGGGGAACGCTGGGTGGAAGGAAATTTGTGGCTCCTCTCAGATTCCAGAACTTTCTGCCACAGAAATGTGAGGAACATGTGGTTTTTTAGCCAGATTTTGAGGTTTGCAAAGGATTCTGGGTAACAGAACCTGGACCGAGCCACACAAGTCACCCCATCTTGGATTCCCCTAGGTCTCTAGTTTTCAGAAATGCACAGGTTTGGTAGGTTTCCCTAGGTGGCGTCTGAGCTACAGGCCAAAATCTACAGGTAGGCACTTTGCAAAAAACACCTCTGTTTTCCTTAAAAAATTTGGCTGTGTCCACGTTGCGCTTTGGGGCGTTTCCTGTCGCGGGCGCTAGGCCTACCCACACAAGTGAGGTATCATTTTTATCGGGAGACGTAGGGGAACGCTGGGTGGAAGGACATTTGTGGCTCCTCTCAGATTCCAGAACTTTTTGCCACAGAAATGTGAGGAACATGTGGCTTTTTAGCCAAATTTTGAGGTTTGCAAAGGATTCTGGGTAACAGAACCTGGTCCAAGCACCACAAGTCACCCCATCTTGGATTCCCTTAGGTCTCTAGTTTTCAGAAATGCACAGGTTTGGTAGGTTTCCCTAGGTGGCGGCTGAGCTACAGGCCAAAATCTACAGGTAGGCACTTTGCAAAAAACACCTCTGTTTTCCTTCAAAAATTTGGCTGTGTCCACGTTGCGCTTTGGGGCGTTTCCTGTCGCGGGCGCTAGGCCTACCCACACAAGTGAGGTATCATTTTTATCGGGAGACGTGGGGGAACGATGGGTGGAAGGAAATTTGTGGCTCCTCTCAGATTCCAGAACTTTCTGCCACAGAAATGTGAGGAACATGTGGTTTTTTTAGCCAAATTTTGAGGTTTGCAAAGGATTCTGGGTAACAGAACCTGGTCCGAGCCACACAAGTCACCCCATCTTGGATTCCCCTAGGTCTCTAGTTTTCAGAAATGCACAGGTTTGGTAGGTCTCCCTAGGTGGCGGCTGAGCTACAGGCCAAAATCTACAGGTAGGCACTTTGCAAAAAACACCTCTGTTTTCCTTCAAAAATTTGGCTGTGTCCACGTTGCGCTTTGGGGCGTTTTCTGTCGCGGGCGCTAGGCCTACCCACACAAGTGAGGTATCATTTGTATCGGGAGACATGGGGGAACGCTTGGTGGAAGGAAATTTGTGGCTCCTCTCAGATTCCAGAACTTTCTGCCACAGAAATGTGAGGAACATGTGGTTTTTTTAGCCAAATTTTGAGGTTTGCAAAGGATTCTGGGTAACAGAACCTGGTCCGAGCCACACAAGTCACCCCATCTTGGATTCCCCTAGGTCTCTAGTTTTCAGAAATGCACAGGTTTGGTAGGTCTCCCTAGGTGGCGGCTGAGCTACAGGCCACAATCTACAGGTAGGCACTTTGCAAAAAACACCTCTGTTTTCCTTCAAAAATTTGGCTGTGTCCACGTTGCGCTTTGGGGCGTTTCCTGTCGCGGGCGCTAGGCCTACCCACACAAGTGAGGTATCATTTTTATCGGGAGACGTGGGGGAACGCTGGGTGGAAGGAAATTTGTGGCTCCTCTCAGATTCCAGAACTTTCTGCCACAGAAATGTGAGGAACATGTGTTTTTTAACCAAATTTTGAGGTTTGCAAAGGATTCTGGGTAACAGAACCTGGTCCGAGCCACACAAGTCACCCCATCTTGGATTCCCCTAGGTCTCTAGTTTTCAGAAATGCACAGGTTTGGTAGGTTTCCCTAGGTGGCGGCTGAGCTACAGGCCAAAATCTACAGGTAGGCACTTTGCAAAAAACACCTCTGTTTTCCTTCAAAAATTTGTCTGTGTCCACGTTGCGCTTTGGGGCGTTTCCTGTCGCGGGCGCTAGGCCTACCCACACAAGTGAGGTATCATTTTTATCGGGAGACGTGGGGGAACGCTGGGTGGAAGGAAATTTGTGGCTCCTCTCAGATTCCAGAACTTTCTGCCACAGAAATGTGAGGAACATGTGTTTTTTTAGCCAAATTTTGAGGTTTGCAAAGGATTCTGGGTAACAGAACCTGGTCCGAGCCACACAAGTCACCCCATCTTGGATTCCCCTAGGTCTCTAGTTTTCAGAAATGCACAGGTTTGGTAGGTCTCCCTAGGTGGCGGCTGAGCTACAGGCCAAAATCTACAGGTAGGCACTTTGCAAAAAACACCTCTGTTTTCCTTCAAAAATTTGGCTGTGTCCACGTTGCACTTTGGGGCGTTTCCTGTCGCGGGCGCTAGGCCTACCCACACAAGTGAGGTATCATTTTTATCGGGAGACGTGGGGGAACGCTGGGTGGAAGGAAATTTGTGGCTCCTCTCAGATTCCAGAACTTTCTGCCACAGAAATTTGAGGAACATGTGTTTTTTTAGCCAAATTTTGAGGTTTGCAAAGGATTCTGGGTAACAGAACCTGGTCCGAGCCACACAAGTCACCCCATCTTGGATTCCCCCAGGTCTCTAGTTTTCAGAAATGCACAGGTTTGGTAGGTCTCCCTAGGTGGCGGCTGAGCTACAGGCCAAAATCTACAGGTAGGCACTTTGCAAAAAACACCTCTGTGTTCCTTCAAAAATTTGGCTGTGTCCACGTTGCGCTTTGGGGCGTTTCCTGTCGCGGGCGCTAGCCCTACCCACACAAGTGAGGTATCATTTTTATCGGGAGACGTGGGGGAAGGCTGGGTGGAAGGACATTTGTGGCTCCTCTCAGATTCCAGAACTTTTTGCCACAGAAATGTGAGGAACATGTGGTTTTTTAGCCAAATTTTGAGGTTTGCAAAGGATTCTGGGTAACAGAACCTGGTCCAAGCCACACAAGTGACCCCAACTTGGATTCCCCTAGGTCTCTAGTTTTCAGAAATGCACAGGTTTGGTAGGTTTCCCTAGGTGGCGGCTGAGCTACAGGCCAAAATCTACAGGTAGGCACTTTGCAAAAAACACCTCTGTTTTCCTTCAAAAATTTGGCTGTGTCCACGTTGCGCTTTGGGGCGTTTCCTGTCGCAGGCGCTAGGCCTACCCACACAAGTGAGGTATCATTTTTATCGGGAGACGTGGGGGAACGATGGGTGGAAGGAAATTTGTGGCTCCTCTCAGATTCCAGAACTTTCTGCCACAGAAATGTGAGGAACATGTGTTTTTTTAGCCAAATATTGAGGTTTGCAAAGGATTCTGGGTAACAGAACCTGGTCCGAGCCACACAAGTCACCCCATCTTGGATTCCCCTAGGTCTCTAGTTTTCAGAAATGCACAGGTTTGGTAGGTCTCCCTAGGTGGCGGCTGAGCTACAGGCCAAAATCTACAGGTAGGCACTTTGCAAAAAACACCTCTGTTTTCCTTCAAAAATTTGGCTGTGTCCACGTTGCGCTTTGGGGCGTTTCCTGTCGCGGGCGCTAGGCCTACCCACACAAGTGAGGTATCATTTTTATCGGGAGACATGGGGGAACGCTGGGTGGAAGGAAATTTGTGGCTCCTCTCAGATTCCAGAACTTTCTGCCACAGAAATGTGAGGAACATGTGGTTTTTTAGCCAGATTTTGAGGTTTGCAAAGGATTCTGGGTAACAGAACCTGGACCGAGCCACACAAGTCACCCCATCTTGGATTCCCCTAGGTCTCTAGTTTTCAGAAATGCACAGGTTTGGTAGGTTTCCCTAGGTGGCGTCTGAGCTACAGGCCAAAATCTACAGGTAGGCACTTTGCAAAAAACACCTCTGTTTTCCTTAAAAAATTTGGCTGTGTCCACATTGCGCTTTGGGGCGTTTCCTGTCGCGGGCGCTAGGCCTACCCACACAAGTGAGGTATCATTTTTATCGGGAGACGTAGGGGAACGCTGGGTGGAAGGACATTTGTGGCTCCTCTCAGATTCCAGAACTTTTTGCCACAGAAATGTGAGGAACATGTGGCTTTTTAGCCAAATTTTGAGGTTTGCAAAGGATTCTGGGTAACAGAACCTGGTCCAAGCACCACAAGTCACCCCATCTTGGATTCCCTTAGGTCTCTAGTTTTCAGAAATGCACAGGTTTGGTAGGTTTCCCTAGGTGGCGGCTGAGCTACAGGCCAAAATCTACAGGTAGGCACTTTGCAAAAAACACCTCTGTTTTCCTTCAAAAATTTGGCTGTGTCCACGTTGCGCTTTGGGGCGTTTCCTGTCGCGGGCGCTAGGCCTACCCACACAAGTGAGGTATCATTTTTATCGGGAGACGTGGGGGAACGATGGGTGGAAGGAAATTTGTGGCTCCTCTCAGATTCCAGAACTTTCTGCCACAGAAATGTGAGGAACATGTGTTTTTTTAGCCAAATTTTGAGGTTTGCAAAGGATTCTGGGTAACAGAACCTGGTCCGAGCCACACAAGTCACCCCATCTTGGATTCCCCTAGGTCTCTAGTTTTCAGAAATGCACAGGTTTGGTAGGTCTCCCTAGGTGGCGGCTGAGCTACAGGCCAAAATCTACAGGTAGGCACTTTGCAAAAAACACCTCTGTTTTCCTTCAAAAATTTGGCTGTGTCCACGTTGCGCTTTGGGGCGTTTCCTGTCGCGGGCGCTAGGCCTACCCACACAAGTGAGGTATCATTTTTATCGGGAGACGTGGGGGAACGCTGGGTGGAAGGAAATTTGTGGCTCCTCTCAGATTCCAGAACTTTCTGCCACAGAAATGTGAGGAACATGTGTTTTTTAACCAAATTTTGAGGTTTGCAAAGGATTCTGGGTAACAGAACCTGGTCCGAGCCACACAAGTCACCCCATCTTGGATTCCCCTAGGTCTCTAGTTTTCAGAAATGCACAGGTTTGGTAGGTCTCCCTAGGTGGCGGCTGAGCTACAGGCCAAAATCTACAGGTAGGCACTTTGCAAAAAACACCTCTGTTTTCCTTCAAAAATTTGGCTGTGTCCACGTTGCGCTTTGGGGCGTTTCCTGTCGCGGGCGCTAGGCCTACCCACACAAGTGAGGTATCATTTTTATCGGGAGACGTAGGGGAACGCTGGGTGGAAGGACATTTGTGGCTCCTCTCAGATTCCAGAACTTTTTGCCACAGAAATGTGAGGATCATGTGGCTTTTTAGCCAAATTTTGAGGTTTGCAAAGGATTCTGGGTAACAGAACCTGGTCCAAGCCACACAAGTCACCCCATCTTGGATTCCCTTAGGTCTCTAGTTTTCAGAAATGCACAGGTTTGGTAGGTTTCCCTAGGTGGCGGCTGAGCTACAGGCCAAAATCTACAGGTAGGCACTTTGCAAAAAACACCTCTGTTTTCCTTCAAAAATTTGGCTGTGTCCACGTTGCGCTTTGGGGCGTTTCCTGTCGCGGGCGCTAGGCCTACCCACACAAGTGAGGTATCATTTTTATCGGGAGACGTGGGGGAACGATGGGTGGAAGGAAATTTGTGGCTCCTCTCAGATTCCAGAACTTTCTGCCACAGAAATGTGAGGAACATGTGTTTTTTTAGCCAAATTTTGAGGTTTGCAAAGGATTCTGGGTAACAGAACCTGGTCCGAGCCACACAAGTCACCCCATCTTGGATTCCCCTAGGTCTCTAGTTTTCAGAAATGCACAGGTTTGGTAGGTCTCCCTAGGTGGCGGCTGAGCTACAGGCCAAAATCTACAGGTAGGCACTTTGCAAAAAACACCTCTGTTTTCCTTCAAAAATTTGGCTGTGTCCACGTTGCGCTTTGGGGCGTTTCCTGTCGCGGGCGCTAGGCCTACCCACACAAGTGAGGTATCATTTTTATCGGGAGACGTGGGGGAACGCTGGGTGGAAGGAAATTTGTGGCTCCTCTCAGATTCCAGAACTTTCTGCCACAGAAATGTGAGGAACATGTGTTTTTTAACCAAATTTTGAGGTTTGCAAAGGATTCTGGGTAACAGAACCTGGTCCGAGCCACAGAAGTCACCCCATCTTGGATTCCCCTAGGTCTCTAGTTTTCAGAAATGCACAGGTTTGGTAGGTCTCCCTAGTTGGCGGCTGAGCTACAGGCCAAAATCTACAGGTAGGCACTTTGCAAAAAACACCTCTGTTTTCCTTCAAAAATTTGGCTGTGTCCACGTTGCGCTTTGGGGCGTTTCCTGTCGCGGGCGCTAGGCCTACCCACACAAGTGAGGTATCATTTTTATCGGGAGACATGGGGGAACGCTGGGTGGAAGGAAATTTGTGGCTCCTCTCAGATTCCAGAACTTTCTGCCACAGAAATGTGAGGAACATGTGGTTTTTTAGCCAGATTTTGAGGTTTGCAAAGGATTCTGGGTAACAGAACCTGGACCGAGCCACACAAGTCACCCCATCTTGGATTCCCCTAGGTCTCTAGTTTTCAGAAATGCACAGGTTTGGTAGGTTTCCCTAGGTGGCGTCTGAGCTACAGGCCAAAATCTACAGGTAGGCACTTTGCAAAAAACACCTCTGTTTTCCTTAAAAAATTTGGCTGTGTCCACGTTGCGCTTTGGGGCGTTTCCTGTCGCGGGCGCTAGGCCTACCCACACAAGTGAGGTATCATTTTTATCGGGAGACGTAGGGGAACGCTGGGTGGAAGGACATTTGTGGCTCCTCTCAGATTCCAGAACTTTTTGCCACAGAAATGTGAGGAACATGTGGCTTTTTAGCCAAATTTTGAGGTTTGCAAAGGATTCTGGGTAACAGAACCTGGTCCAAGCCACACAAGTCACCCCATCTTGGATTCCCCTAGGTCTCTAGTTTTCAGAAATGCACAGGTTTGGTAGGTTTCCCTAGGTGGCGGCTGAGCTACAGGCCAAAATCTACAGGAACGCACTTTGCAAAAAACACCTCTGTTTTCCTTCAAAAATTTGGCTGTGTCCACGTTGCGCTTTGGGGCGTTTCCTGTCGCGGGCGCTAGGCCTACCCACACAAGTGAGGTATCATTTTTATCGGGAGACGTGGGGGAACGCTGGGTGGAAGGAAATTTGTGGCTCCTCTCAGATTCCAGAACTTTCTGCCACAGAAATGTGAGGAACATGTGTTTTTTAACCAAATTTTGAGGTTTGCAAAGGATTCTGGGTAACAGAACCTGGTCCGAGCCACACAAGTCACCCCATCTTGGATTCCCCTAGGTCTCTAGTTTTCAGAAATGCACAGGTTTGGTAGGTTTCCCTAGGTGGCGGCTGAGCTACAGGCCAAAATCTACAGGTAGGCACTTTGCAAAAAACACCTCTGTTTTCCTTAAAAAATTTGGCTGTGTCCACGTTGCGCTTTGGGGCGTTTCCTGTCGCGGGCGCTAGGCCTACCCACACAAGTGAGGTATCATTTTTATCGGGAGACGTAGGGGAACGCTGGGTGGAAGGAAATTTGTGGCTCCTCTCAGATTCCAGAACTTTCTGCCACAGAAATGTGAGGAACATGTGTTTTTTTAGCCAAATTTTGAGGTTTGCAAAGGATTCTGGGTAACAGAACCTGGTCCGAGCCACACAAGTCACCCCATCTTGGATTCCCCTAGGTCTCTAGTTTTCAGAAATGCACAGGTTTGGTAGGTCTCCCTAGGTGGCGGCTGAGCTACAGGCCAAAATCTACAGGTAGGCACTTTGCAAAAAACACCTCTGTTTTCCTTCAAAAATTTGGCTGTGTCCACGTTGCACTTTGGGGCGTTTCCTGTCGCGGGCGCTAGGCCTACCCACACAAGTGAGGTATCATTTTTATCGGGAGACGTGGGGGAACGCTGGGTGGAAGGAAATTTGTGGCTCCTCTCAGATTCCAGAACTTTCTGCCACAGAAATGTGAGGAACATGTGGTTTTTTAGCCAAATTTTGAGGTTTGCAAAGGATTCTGGGTAACAGAACCTGGTCCGAGCCACACAAGTCACCCCATCTTGGATTCCCCTAGGTCTCTAGTTTTCAGAAATGCACAGGTTTGGTAGGTTTCCCTAGGTGGCGGCTGAGCTACAGGCCAAAATCTACAGGTAGGCACTTTGCAAAAAACACCTCTGTTTTCCTTCAAAAATTTGGCTGTGTCCACGTTGCGCTTTGGGGCGTTTCCTGTCGCGGGCGCTAGGCCTACCCACACAAGTGAGGTATCATTTTTATTGGGAGACGTGGGGGAATGCTGGGTGGAAGGAAATTTGTGGCTCTTCTCAGATTCCAGAACTTTCTGCCACAGAAATGTGAGGAACATGTGTTTTTTTAGCCAAATTTTGAGGTTTGCAAAGGATTCTGGGTAACAGAACCTGGTCCGAGCCACACAAGTCACCCCATCTTGGATTCCCCTAGGTCTCTAGTTTTCAGAAATGCACAGGTTTGGTAGGTTTCCCTCGGTGGCGGCTGAGCTACAGGCCAAAATCTACAGGTAGGCACTTTGCAAAAAACACCTCTGTTTTCCTTCAAAAATTTGGCTGTGTCCACGTTGCACTTTGGGGCGTTTCCTGTCGCGGGCGCTAGGCCTACCCACACAAGTGAGGTATCATTTGTATCGGGAGACATGGGGGAACGCTTGGTGGAAGGAAATTTGTGGCTCCTCTCAGATTCCAGAACTTTCTGCCACAGAAATGTGAGGAACATGTGGTTTTTTTAGCCAAATTTTGAGGTTTGCAAAGGATTCTGGGTAACAGAACCTGGTCCAAGCACCACAAGTCACCCCATCTTGGATTCCCTTAGGTCTCTAGTTTTCAGAAATGCACAGGTTTGGTAGGTTTCCCTAGGTGGCGTCTGAGCTACAGGCCAAAATCTACAGGTAGGCACTTTGCAAAAAACACCTCTGTTTTCCTTAAAAAATGTGGCTGTGTCCACGTTGCGCTTTGGGGCGTTTCCTGTCGCGGGCGCTAGGCCTACCCACACAAGTGAGGTATCATTTTTATCGGGAGACGTAGGGGAACGCTGGGTGGAAGGACATTTGTGGCTCCTCTCAGATTCCAGAACTTTTTGCCACAGAAATGTGAGGAACATGTGGCTTTTTAGCCAAATTTTGAGGTTTGCAAAGGATTCTGGGTAACAGAACCTGGTCCAAGCACCACAAGTCACCCCATCTTGGATTCCCTTAGGTCTCTAGTTTTCAGAAATGCACAGGTTTGGTAGGTTTCCCTAGGTGGCGGCTGAGCTACAGGCCAAAATCTACAGGTAGGCACTTTGCAAAAAACACCTCTGTTTTCCTTCAAAAATTTGGCTGTGTCCACGTTGCGCTTTGGGGCGTTTCCTGTCGCGGGCGCTAGGCCTACCCACACAAGTGAGGTATCATTTTTATCGGGAGATGTGGGGGAACGATGGGTGGAAGGAAATTTGTGGCTCCTCTCAGATTCCAGAACTTTTTGCCACAGAAATGTGAGGAACATGTGTTTTTTTAGCCAAATTTTGAGGTTTGCAAAGGATTCTGGGTAACAGAACCTGGTCCGAGCCACACAAGTCACCCCATCTTGGATTCCCCTAGGTCTCTAGTTTTCAGAAATGCACAGGTTTGGTAGGTCTCCCTAGGTGGCGGCTGAGCTACAGGCCAAAATCTACAGGTAGGCACTTTGCAAAAAACACCTCTGTTTTCCTTCAAAAATTTGACTGTGTCCACGTTGCGCTTTGGGGCGTTTCCTGTCGCGGGCGCTAGGCCTACCCACACAAGTGAGGTATCATTTTTATCGGGAGACGTAGGGGAACGCTGGGTGGAAGGACATTTGTGGCTCCTCTCAGATTCCAGAACTTTTTGCCACAGAAATGTGAGGAACATGTGGCTTTTTAGCCAAATTTTGAGGTTTGCAAACGATTCTGGGTAACAGAACCTGGTCCAAGCCACACAAGTCACCCCATCTTGGATTCCCTTAGGTCTCTAGTTTTCAGAAATGCACAGGTTTGGTAGGTTTCCCTAGGTGGCGGCTGAGCTACAGGCCAAAATCTACAGGTAGGCACTTTGCAAAAAACACCTCTGTTTTCCTTCAAAAATTTGGCTGTGTCTACGTTGCGCTTTGGGGCGTTTCCTGTCGCGGGCGCTAGGCCTACCCACACAAGTGAGGTATCATTTTTATCGGGAGACGTGGGGGAACGATGGGTGGAAGGAAATTTGTGGCTCCTCTCAGATTCCAGAACTTTCTGCCACAGAAATGTGAGGAACATGTGTTTTTTTAGCCACATTTTGAGGTTTGCAAAGGATTCTGGGTAACAGAACCTGGTCCGAGCCACACAAGTCACCCCATCTTGGATTCCCCTAGGTCTCTAGTTTTCAGAAATGCACAGGTTTGGTAGGTCTCCCTAGGTGGCGGCTGAGCTACAGGCCAAAATCTACAGGTAGGCACTTTGCAAAAAACACCTCTGTTTTCCTTCAAAAATTTGGCTGTGTCCACGTTGCGCTTTGGGGCATTTCCTGTCGCGGGCGCTAGGCCTACCCACACAAGTGACGTATCATTTTTATCGGGAGACGTGGGGGAACGCTGGGTGGAAGGAAATTTGTGGCTCCTCTCAGATTCCAGAACTTTCTGCCACAGAAATGTGAGGAACATGTGTTTTTTAACCAAATTTTGAGGTTTGCAAAGGATTCTGGGTAACAGAACCTGGTCCGAGCCACACAAGTCACCCCATCTTGGATTCCCCTAGGTCTCTAGTTTTCAGAAATGCACAGGTTTGGTAGGTCTCCCTAGGTGGCGGCTGAGCTACAGGCCAAAATCTACAGGTAGGCACTTTGCAAAAAACACCTCTGTTTTCCTTCAAAAATTTGGCTGTGTCCACGTTGCGCTTTGGGGCGTTTCCTGTCGCGGGCGCTAGGCCTACCCACACAAGTGAGGTATCATTTTTATCGGGAGACGTAGGGGAACGCTGGGTGGAAGGACATTTGTGGCTCCTCTCAGATTCCAGAACTTTTTGCCACAGAAATGTGAGGAACATGTGGCTTTTTAGCCAAATTTTGAGGTTTGCAAAGGATTCTGGGTAACAGAACCTGGTCCAAGCCACACAAGTCACCCCATCTTGGATTCCCTTAGGTCTCTAGTTTTCAGAAATGCACAGGTTTGGTAGGTTTCCCTAGGTGGCGGCTGAGCTACAGGCCAAAATCTACAGGTAGGCACTTTGCAAAAAACACCTCTGTTTTCCTTCAAAAATTTGGCTGTGTCCACGTTGCGCTTTGGGGCGTTTCCTGTCGCGGGCGCTAGGCCTACCCACACAAGTGAGGTATCATTTTTATCGGGAGACGTGGGGGAACGATGGGTGGAAGGAAATTTGTGGCTCCTCTCAGATTCCAGAACTTTCTGCCACAGAAATGTGAGGAACATGTGTTTTTTTAGCCAAATTTTGAGGTTTGCAAAGGATTCTGGGTAACAGAACCTGGTCCGAGCCACACAAGTCACCCCATCTTGGATTCCCCTAGGTCTCTAGTTTTCAGAAATGCACAGGTTTGGTAGGTCTCCCTAGGTGGCGGCTGAGCTACAGGCCAAAATCTACAGGTAGGCACTTTGCAAAAAACACCTCTGTTTTCCTTCAAAAATTTGGCTGTGTCCACGTTGCGCTTTGGGGCGTTTCCTGTCGCGGGCGCTAGGCCTACCCACAAGTGAGGTATCATTTTTATCGGGAGACGTGGGGGAACGCTGGGTGGAAGGAAATTTGTGGCTCCTCTCAGATTCCAGAACTTTCTGCCACAGAAATGTGAGGAACATGTGTTTTTTAACCAAATTTTGAGGTTTGCAAAGGATTCTGGGTAACAGAACCTGGTCCGAGCCACAGAAGTCACCCCATCTTGGATTCCCCTAGGTCTCTAGTTTTCAGAAATGCACAGGTTTGGTAGGTCTCCCTAGGTGGCGGCTGAGCTACAGGCCAAAATCTACAGGTAGGCACTTTGCAAAAAACACCTCTGTTTTCCTTCAAAAATTTGGCTGTGTCCACGTTGCGCTTTGGGGCGTTTCCTGTCGCGGGCGCTAGGCCTACCCACACAAGTGAGGTATCATTTTTATCGGGAGACATGGGGGAACGCTGGGTGGAAGGAAATTTGTGGCTCCTCTCAGATTCCAGAACTTTCTGCCACAGAAATGTGAGGAACATGTGGTTTTTTAGCCAGATTTTGAGGTTTGCAAAGGATTCTGGGTAACAGAACCTGGACCGAGCCACACAAGTCACCCCATCTTGGATTCCCCTAGGTCTCTAGTTTTCAGAAATGCACAGGTTTGGTAGGTTTCCCTAGGTGGCGTCTGAGCTACAGGCCAAAATCTACAGGTAGGCACTTTGCAAAAAACACCTCTGTTTTCCTTAAAAAATTTGGCTGTGTCCACGTTGCGCTTTGGGGCGTTTCCTGTCGCGGGCGCTAGGCCTACCCACACAAGTGAGGTATCATTTTTATCGGGAGACGTAGGGGAACGCTGGGTGGAAGGACATTTGTGGCTCCTCTCAGATTCCAGAACTTTTTGCCACAGAAATGTGAGGAACATGTGGCTTTTTAGCCAAATTTTGAGGTTTGCAAAGGATTCTGGGTAACAGAACCTGGTCCAAGCCACACAAGTCACCCCATCTTGGATTCCCCTAGGTCTCTAGTTTTCAGAAATGCACAGGTTTGGTAGGTTTCCCTAGGTGGCGGCTGAGCTACAGGCCAAAATCTACAGGTAGGCACTTTGCAAAAAACACCTCTGTTTTCCTTCAAAAATTTGGCTGTGTCCACGTTGCGCTTTGGGGCGTTTCCTGTCGCGGGCGCTAGGCCTACCCACACAAGTGAGGTATCATTTTTATCGGGAGACGTGGGGGAACGCTGGGTGGAAGGAAATTTGTGGCTCCTCTCAGATTCCAGAACTTTTTGCCACAGAAATGTGAGGAACATGTGGCTTTTTAGCCAAATTTTGAGGTTTGCAAAGGATTCTGGGTAACAGAACCTGCTCCAAGCCACACAAGTCACCCCATCTTGGATTCCCTTAGGTCTCTAGTTTTCAGAAATGCACAGGTTTGGTAGGTTTCCCTAGGTGGCGGCTGAGCTACAGGCCAAAATCTACAGGTAGGCACTTTGCAAAAAACACCTCTGTTTTCCTTCAAAAATTTGGCTGTGTCCACGTTGCGCTTTGGGGCGTTTCCTGTCGCGGGCGCTAGGCCTACCCACACAAGTGAGGTATCATTTTTATCGGGAGACGTGGGGGAACGATGGGTGGAAGGAAATTTGTGGCTCCTCTCAGATTCCAGAACTTTCTGCCACAGAAATGTGAGGAACATGTGTTTTTTTAGCCAAATTTTGAGGTTTGCAAAGGATTCTGGGTAACAGAACCTGGTCCGAGCCACACAAGTCACCCCATCTTGGATTCCCCTAGGTCTCTAGTTTTCAGAAATGCACAGGTTTGGTAGGTCTCCCTAGGTGGCGGCTGAGCTACAGGCCAAAATCTACAGGTAGGCACTTTGCAAAAAACACCTCTGTTTTCCTTCAAAAATTTGGCTGTGTCCACGTTGCGCTTTGGGGCGTTTCCTGTCGCGGGCGCTAGGCCTACCCACACAAGTGAGGTATCATTTTTATCGGGAGACGTGGGGGAACGCTGGGTGGAAGGAAATTTGTGGCTCCTCTCAGATTCCAGAACTTTCTGCCACAGAAATGTGAGGAACATGTGTTTTTTAACCAAATTTTGAGGTTTGCAAAGGATTCTGGGTAACAGAACCTGGTCCGAGCCACACAAGTCACCCCATCTTGGATTCCCCTAGGTCTCTAGTTTTCAGAAATGCACAGGTTTGGTAGGTCTCCCTAGGTGGCGGCTGAGCTACAGGCCAAAATCTACAGGTAGGCACTTTGCAAAAAACACCTCTGTTTTCCTTCAAAAATTTGGCTGTGTCCACGTTGCGCTTTGGGGCGTTTCCTGTCGCGGGCGCTAGGCCTACCCACACAAGTGAGGTATCATTTTTATCGGGAGACATGGGGGAACGCTGGGTGGAAGGAAATTTGTGGCTCCTCTCAGATTCCAGAACTTTCTGCCACAGAAATGTGAGGAACATGTGGTTTTTTAGCCAGATTTTGAGGTTTGCAAAGGATTCTGGGTAACAGAACCTGGACCGAGCCACACAAGTCACCCCATCTTGGATTCCCCTAGGTCTCTAGTTTTCAGAAATGCACAGGTTTGGTAGGTTTCCCTAGGTGGCGTCTGAGCTACAGGCCAAAATCTACAGGTAGGCACTTTGCAAAAAACACCTCTGTTTTCCTTAAAAAATTTGGCTGTGTCCACGTTGCGCTTTGGGGCGTTTCCTGTCGCGGGCGCTAGGCCTACCCACACAAGTGAGGTATCATTTTTATCGGGAGACGTAGGGGAACGCTGGGTGGAAGGACATTTGTGGCTCCTCTCAGATTCCAGAACTTTTTGCCACAGAAATGTGAGGAACATGTGTCTTTTTAGCCAAATTTTGAGGTTTGCAAAGGATTCTGGGTAACAGAACCTGGTCCAAGCCACACAAGTCACCCCATCTTGGATTCCCCTAGGTCTCTAGTTTTCAGAAATGCACAGGTTTGGTAGGTTTCCCTAGGTGGCGGCTGAGCTACAGGCCAAAATCTACAGGTAGGCACTTTGCAAAAAACACCTCTGTTTTCCTTCAAAAATTTGGCTGTGTCCACGTTGCGCTTTGGGGCGTTTCCTGTCGCGGGCGCTAGGCCTACCCACACAAGTGAGGTATCATTTTTATCGGGAGACGTGGGGGAACGCTGGGTGGAAGGAAATTTGTGGCTCCTCTCAGATTCCAGAACTTTCTGCCACAGAAATGTGAGGAACATGTGTTTTTTAACCAAATTTTGAGGTTTGCAAAGGATTCTGGGTAACAGAACCTGGTCCGAGCCACACAAGTCACCCCATCTTGGATTCCCCTAGGTCTCTAGTTTTCAGAAATGCACAGGTTTGGTAGGTTTCCCTAGGTGGCGGCTGAGCTACAGGCCAAAATCTACAGGTAGGCACTTTGCAAAAAACACCTCTGTTTTCCTTAAAAAATTTGGCTGTGTCCACGTTGCGCTTTGGGGCGTTTCCTGTCGCGGGCGCTAGGCCTACCCCCACAAGTGAGGTATCATTTTTATCGGGAGACGTGGGGGAACGCTGGGTGGAAGGAAATTTGTGGCTCCTCTCAGATTCCAGAACTTTCTGCCACAGAAATGTGAGGAACATGTGTTTTTTTAGCCAAATTTTGAGGTTTGCAAAGGATTCTGGGTAACAGAACCTGGTCCGAGCCACACAAGTCACCCCATCTTGGATTCCCCTAGGTCTCTAGTTTTCAGAAATGCACAGGTTTGGTAGGTCTCCCTAGGTGGCGGCTGAGCTACAGGCCAAAATCTACAGGTAGGCACTTTGCAAAAAACACCTCTGTTTTCCTTCAAAAATTTGGCTGTGTCCACGTTGCACTTTGGGGCGTTTCCTGTCGCGGGCGCTAGGCCTACCCACACAAGTGAGGTATCATTTTTATCGGGAGACGTGGGGGAACGCTGGGTGGAAGGAAATTTGTGGCTCCTCTCAGATTCCAGAACTTTCTGCCACAGAAATGTGAGGAACATGTGTTTTTTTAGCCAAATTTTGAGGTTTGCAAAGGATTCTGGGTAACAGAACCTGGTCCGAGCCACACAAGTCACCCCATCTTGGATTCCCCTAGGTCTCTAGTTTTCAGAAATGCACAGGTTTGGTAGGTTTCCCTAGGTGGCGGCTGAGCTACAGGCCAAAATCTACAGGTAGGCACTTTGCAAAAAACACCTCTGTTTTCCTTCAAAAATTTGGCTGTGTCCACGTTGCGCTTTGGGGCGTTTCCTGTCGCGGGCGCTAGGCCTACCCACACAAGTGAGGTATCATTTTTATTGGGAGACGTGGGGGAATGCTGGGTGGAAGGAAATTTGTGGCTCTTCTCAGATTCCAGAACTTTCTGCCACAGAAATGTGAGGAACATGTGTTTTTTTAGCCAAATTTTGAGGTTTGCAAAGGATTCTGGGTAACAGAACCTGGTCCGAGCCACACAAGTCACCCCATCTTGGATTCCCCTAGGTCTCTAGTTTTCAGAAATGCACAGGTTTGGTAGGTTTCCCTCGGTGGCGGCTGAGCTACAGGCCAAAATCTACAGGTAGGCACTTTGCAAAAAACACCTCTGTTTTCCTTCAAAAATTTGGCTGTGTCCACGTTGCGCTTTGGGGCGTTTCCTGTCGCGGGCGCTAGGCCTACCCACACAAGTGAGGTATCATTTGTATCGGGAGACATGGGGGAACGCTTGGTGGAAGGAAATTTGTGGCTCCTCTCAGATTCCAGAACTTTCTGCCACAGAAATGTGAGGAACATGTGGTTTTTTTAGCCAAATTTTGAGGTTTGCAAAGGATTCTGGGTAACAGAACCTGGTCCGAGCCACACAAGTCACCCCATCTTGGATTCCCCTAGGTCTCTAGTTTTCAGAAATGCACAGGTTTGGTAGGTCTCCCTAGGTGGCGGCTGAGCTACAGGCCACAATCTACAGGTAGGCACTTTGCAAAAAACACCTCTGTTTTCCTTCAAAAATTTGGCTGTGTCCACGTTGCGCTTTGGGGCGTTTCCTGTCGCGGGCGCTAGGCCTACCCACACAAGTGAGGTATCATTTTTATCGGGAGACGTGGGGGAACGCTGGGTGGAAGGAAATTTGTGGCTCCTCTCAGATTCCAGAACTTTCTGCCACAGAAATGTGAGGAACATGTGTTTTTTAACCAAATTTTGAGGTTTGCAAAGGATTCTGGGTAACAGAACCTGGTCCGAGCCACACAAGTCACCCCATCTTGGATTCCCCTAGGTCTCTAGTTTTCAGAAATGCACAGGTTTGGTAGGTTTCCCTAGGTGGCGGCTGAGCTACAGGCCAAAATCTACAGGTAGGCACTTTGCAAAAAACACCTCTGTTTTCCTTCAAAAATTTGTCTGTGTCCACGTTGCGCTTTGGGGCGTTTCCTGTCGCGGGCGCTAGGCCTACCCACACAAGTGAGGTATCATTTTTATCGGGAGACGTGGGGGAACGCTGGGTGGAAGGAAATTTGTGGCTCCTCTCAGATTCCAGAACTTTCTGCCACAGAAATGTGAGGAACATGTGTTTTTTTAGCCAAATTTTGAGGTTTGCAAAGGATTCTGGGTAACAGAACCTGGTCCGAGCCACACAAGTCACCCCATCTTGGATTCCCCTAGGTCTCTAGTTTTCAGAAATGCACAGGTTTGGTAGGTCTCCCTAGGTGGCGGCTGAGCTACAGGCCAAAATCTACAGGTAGGCACTTTGCAAAAAACACCTCTGTTTTCCTTCAAAAATTTGGCTGTGTCCACGTTGCACTTTGGGGCGTTTCCTGTCGCGGGCGCTAGGCCTACCCACACAAGTGAGGTATCATTTTTATCGGGAGACGTGGGGGAACGCTGGGTGGAAGGAAATTTGTGGCTCCTCTCAGATTCCAGAACTTTCTGCCACAGAAATGTGAGGAACATGTGTTTTTTTAGCCAAATTTTGAGGTTTGCAAAGGATTCTGGGTAACAGAACCTGGTCCGAGCCACACAAGTCACCCCATCTTGGATTCCCCCAGGTCTCTAGTTTTCAGAAATGCACAGGTTTGGTAGGTCTCCCTAGGTGGCGGCTGAGCTACAGGCCAAAATCTACAGGTAGGCACTTTGCAAAAAACACCTCTGTTTTCCTTCAAAAATTTGACTGTGTCCACGTTGCGCTTTGGGGCGTTTCCTGTTGCGGGCGCTAGGCCTACCCACACAAGTGAGGTATCATTTTTATCGGGAGACATGGGGGAACGCTGGGTGGAAGGAAATTTGTGGCTCCTCTCAGATTGCAGAACTTTCTGCCACAGAAATGGGAGGAACATGTGTTTTTTTAGCCAAATTTTGAGGTTTGCAAAGGATTCTGGGTAACAGAACCTGGTCTGAGCCACACAAGTCACCCCATCTTGGATTCCCCTAGGTCTCTAGTTTTCAGAAATGCACAGGTTTGGTAGGTTTCCCTAGGTGGCGGCTGAGCTACAGGCCAAAATCTACAGGTAGGCACTTTGCAAAAAACACCTCTGTTTTCCTTCAAAAATTTGGCTGTGTCCACGTTGCGCTTTGGGGCGTTTCCTGTCGCGGGCGCTAGCCCTACCCACACAAGTGAGGTATCATTTTTATCGGGAGACGTGGGGGAAGGCTGGGTGGAAGGACATTTGTGGCTCCTCTCAGATTCCAGAACTTTTTGCCACAGAAATGTGAGGAACATGTGGTTTTTTAGCCAAATTTTGAGGTTTGCAAAGGATTCTGGGTAACAGAACCTGGTCCAAGCCACACAAGTCACCCCAACTTGGATTCCCCTAGGTCTCTAGTTTTCAGAAATGCACAGGTTTGGTAGGTTTCCCTAGGTGGCGGCTGAGGTACAGGCCAAAATCTACAGGTAGGCACTTTGCAAAAAACACCTCTGTTTTCCTTCAAAAATTTGGCTGTGTCCACGTTGCGCTTTGGGGCGTTTCCTGTCGCAGGCGCTAGGCCTACCCACACAAGTGAGGTATCATTTTTATCGGGAGACGTGGGGGAACGATGGGTGGAAGGAAATTTGTGGCTCCTCTCAGATTCCAGAACTTTCTGCCACAGAAATGTGAGGAACATGTGTTTTTTTAGCCAAATATTGAGGTTTGCAAAGGATTCTGGGTAACAGAACCTGGTCCGAGCCACACAAGTCACCCCATCTTGGATTCCCCTAGGTCTCTAGTTTTCAGAAATGCACAGGTTTGGTAGGTCTCCCTAGGTGGCGGCTGAGCTACAGGCCAAAATCTACAGGTAGGCACTTTGCAAAAAACACCTCTGTTTTCCTTCAAAAATTTGGCTGTGTCCACGTTGCGCTTTGGGGCGTTTCCTGTCGCGGGCGCTAGGCCTACCCACACAAGTGAGGTATCATTTTTATCGGGAGACATGGGGGAACGCTGGGTGGAAGGAAATTTGTGGCTCCTCTCAGATTCCAGAACTTTCTGCCACAGAAATGTGAGGAACATGTGGTTTTTTAGCCAGATTTTGAGGTTTGCAAAGGATTCTGGGTAACAGAACCTGGACCGAGCCACACAAGTCACCCCATCTTGGATTCCCCTAGGTCTCTAGTTTTCAGAAATGCACAGGTTTGGTAGGTTTCCCTAGGTGGCGTCTGAGCTACAGGCCAAAATCTACAGGTAGGCACTTTGCAAAAAACACCTCTGTTTTCCTTAAAAAATTTGGCTGTGTCCACGTTGCGCTTTGGGGCGTTTCCTGTCGCGGGCGCTAGGCCTACCCACACAAGTGAGGTATCATTTTTATCGGGAGACGTAGGGGAACGCTGGGTGGAAGGACATTTGTGGCTCCTCTCAGATTCCAGAACTTTTTGCCACAGAAATGTGAGGAACATGTGGCTTTTTAGCCAAATTTTGAGGTTTGCAAAGGATTCTGGGTAACAGAACCTGGTCCAAGCACCACAAGTCACCCCATCTTGGATTCCCTTAGGTCTCTAGTTTTCAGAAATGCACAGGTTTGGTAGGTTTCCCTAGGTGGCGGCTGAGCTACAGGCCAAAATCTACAGGTAGGCACTTTGCAAAAAACACCTCTGTTTTCCTTCAAAAATTTGGCTGTGTCCACGTTGCGCTTTGGGGCGTTTCCTGTCGCGGGCGCTAGGCCTACCCACACAAGTGAGGTATCATTTTTATCGGGAGACGTGGGGGAACGATGGGTGGAAGGAAATTTGTGGCTCCTCTCAGATTCCAGAACTTTCTGCCACAGAAATGTGAGGAACATGTGTTTTTTTAGCCAAATTTTGAGGTTTGCAAAGGATTCTGGGTAACAGAACCTGGTCCGAGCCACACAAGTCACCCCATCTTGGATTCCCCTAGGTCTCTAGTTTTCAGAAATGCACAGGTTTGGTAGGTCTCCCTAGGTGGCGGCTGAGCTACAGGCCAAAATCTACAGGTAGGCACTTTGCAAAAAACACCTCTGTTTTCCTTCAAAAATTTGGCTGTGTCCACGTTGCGCTTTGGGGCGTTTCCTGTCGCGGGCGCTAGGCCTACCCACACAAGTGAGGTATCATTTTTATCGGGAGACGTGGGGGAACGCTGGGTGGAAGGAAATTTGTGGCTCCTCTCAGATTCCAGAACTTTCTGCCACAGAAATGTGAGGAACATGTGTTTTTTAACCAAATTTTGAGGTTTGCAAAGGATTCTGGGTAACAGAACCTGGTCCGAGCCACACAAGTCACCCCATCTTGGATTCCCCTAGGTCTCTAGTTTTCAGAAATGCACAGGTTTGGTAGGTCTCCCTAGGTGGCGGCTGAGCTACAGGCCAAAATCTACAGGTAGGCACTTTGCAAAAAACACCTCTGTTTTCCTTCAAAAATTTGGCTGTGTCCACGTTGCGCTTTGGGGCGTTTCCTGTCGCGGGCGCTAGGCCTACCCACACAAGTGAGGTATCATTTTTATCGGGAGACGTAGGGGAACGCTGTGTGGAAGGACATTTGTGGCTCCTCTCAGATTCCAGAACTTTTTGCCACAGAAATGTGAGGATCATGTGGCTTTTTAGCCAAATTTTGAGGTTTGCAAAGGATTCTGGGTAACAGAACCTGGTCCAAGCCACACAAGTCACCCCATCTTGGATTCCCTTAGGTCTCTAGTTTTCAGAAATGCACAGGTTTGGTAGGTTTCCCTAGGTGGCGGCTGAGCTACAGGCCAAAATCTACAGGTAGGCACTTTGCAAAAAACACCTCTGTTTTCCTTCAAAAATTTGGCTGTGTCCACGTTGCGCTTTGGGGCGTTTCCTGTCGCGGGCGCTAGGCCTACCCACACAAGTGAGGTATCATTTTTATCGGGAGACGTGGGGGAACGATGGGTGGAAGGAAATTTGTGGCTCCTCTCAGATTCCAGAACTTTCTGCCACAGAAATGTGAGGAACATGTGTTTTTTTAGCCAAATTTTGAGGTTTGCAAAGGATTCTGGGTAACAGAACCTGGTCCGAGCCACACAAGTCACCCCATCTTGGATTCCCCTAGGTCTCTAGTTTTCAGAAATGCACAGGTTTGGTAGGTCTCCCTAGGTGGCGGCTGAGCTACAGGCCAAAATCTACAGGTAGGCACTTTGCAAAAAACACCTCTGTTTTCCTTCAAAAATTTGGCTGTGTCCACGTTGCGCTTTGGGGCGTTTCCTGTCGCGGGCGCTAGGCCTACCCACACAAGTGAGGTATCATTTTTATCGGGAGACGTGGGGGAACGCTGGGTGGAAGGAAATTTGTGGCTCCTCTCAGATTCCAGAACTTTCTGCCACAGAAATGTGAGGAACATGTGTTTTTTAACCAAATTTTGAGGTTTGCAAAGGATTCTGGGTAACAGAACCTGGTCCGAGCCACAGAAGTCACCCCATCTTGGATTCCCCTAGGTCTCTAGTTTTCAGAAATGCACAGGTTTGGTAGGTCTCCCTAGGTGGCGGCTGAGCTACAGGCCAAAATCTACAGGTAGGCACTTTGCAAAAAACACCTCTGTTTTCCTTCAAAAATTTGGCTGTGTCCACGTTGCGCTTTGGGGCGTTTCCTGTCGCGGGCGCTAGGCCTACCCACACAAGTGAGGTATCATTTTTATCGGGAGACATGGGGGAACGCTGGGTGGAAGGAAATTTGTGGCTCCTCTCAGATTCCAGAACTTTCTGCCACAGAAATGTGAGGAACATGTGGTTTTTTAGCCAGATTTTGAGGTTTGCAAAGGATTCTGGGTAACAGAACCTGGACCGAGCCACACAAGTCACCCCATCTTGGATTCCCCTAGGTCTCTAGTTTTCAGAAATGCACAGGTTTGGTAGGTTTCCCTAGGTGGCGTCTGAGCTACAGGCCAAAATCTACAGGTAGGCACTTTGCAAAAAACACCTCTGTTTTCCTTAAAAAATTTGGCTGTGTCCACGTTGCGCTTTGGGGCGTTTCCTGTCGCGGGCGCTAGGCCTACCCACACAAGTGAGGTATCATTTTTATCGGGAGACGTAGGGGAACGCTGGGTGGAAGGACATTTGTGGCTCCTCTCAGATTCCAGAACTTTTTGCCACAGAAATGTGAGGAACATGTGGCTTTTTAGCCAAATTTTGAGGTTTGCAAAGGATTCTGGGTAACAGAACCTGGTCCAAGCCACACAAGTCACCCCATCTTGGATTCCCCTAGGTCTCTAGTTTTCAGAAATGCACAGGTTTGGTAGGTTTCCCTAGGTGGCGGCTGAGCTACAGGCCAAAATCTACAGGAACGCACTTTGCAAAAAACACCTCTGTTTTCCTTCAAAAATTTGGCTGTGTCCACGTTGCGCTTTGGGGCGTTTCCTGTCGCGGGCGCTAGGCCTACCCACACAAGTGAGGTATCATTTTTATCGGGAGACGTGGGGGAACGCTGGGTGGAAGGAAATTTGTGGCTCCTCTCAGATTCCAGAACTTTCTGCCACAGAAATGTGAGGAACATGTGTTTTTTTAGCCAAATTTTGAGGTTTGCAAAGGATTCTGGGTAACAGAACCTGGTCCGAGCCACACAAGTCACCCCATCTTGGATTCCCCTAGGTCTCTAGTTTTCAGAAATGCACAGGTTTGGTAGGTCTCCCTAGGTGGCGGCTGAGCTACAGGCCAAAATCTACAGGTAGGCACTTTGCAAAAAACACCTCTGTTTTCCTTCAAAAATTTGGCTGTGTCCACGTTGCGCTTTGGGGCGTTTCCTGTCGCGGGCGCTAGGCCTACCCACACAAGTGAGGTATCATTTTTATCGGGAGACGTGGGGGAACGCTGGGTGGAAGGAAATTTGTGGCTCCTCTCAGATTCCAGAACTTTCTGCCACAGAAATGTGAGGAACATGTGTTTTTTAACCAAATTTTGAGGTTTGCAAAGGATTCTGGGTAACAGAACCTGGTCCGAGCCACACAAGTCACCCCATCTTGGATTCCCCTAGGTCTCTAGTTTTCAGAAATGCACAGGTTTGGTAGGTCTCCCTAGGTGGCGGCTGAGCTACAGGCCAAAATCTACAGGTAGGCACTTTGCAAAAAACACCTCTGTTTTCCTTCAAAAATTTGGCTGTGTCCACGTTGCGCTTTGGGGCGTTTCCTGTCGCGGGCGCTAGGCCTACCCACACAAGTGAGGTATCATTTTTATCGGGAGACGTAGGGGAACGCTGTGTGGAAGGACATTTGTGGCTCCTCTCAGATTCCAGAACTTTTTGCCACAGAAATGTGAGGATCATGTGGCTTTTTAGCCAAATTTTGAGGTTTGCAAAGGATTCTGGGTAACAGAACCTGGTCCAAGCCACACAAGTCACCCCATCTTGGATTCCCTTAGGTCTCTAGTTTTCAGAAATGCACAGGTTTGGTAGGTTTCCCTAGGTGGCGGCTGAGCTACAGGCCAAAATCTACAGGTAGGCACTTTGCAAAAAACACCTCTGTTTTCCTTCAAAAATTTGGCTGTGTCCACGTTGCGCTTTGGGGCGTTTCCTGTCGCGGGCGCTAGGCCTACCCACACAAGTGAGGTATCATTTTTATCGGGAGACGTGGGGGAACGATGGGTGGAAGGAAATTTGTGGCTCCTCTCAGATTCCAGAACTTTCTGCCACAGAAATGTGAGGAACATGTGTTTTTTTAGCCAAATATTGAGGTTTGCAAAGGATTCTGGGTAACAGAACCTGGTCCGAGCCACACAAGTCACCCCATCTTGGATTCCCCTAGGTCTCTAGTTTTCAGAAATGCACAGGTTTGGTAGGTCTCCCTAGGTGGCGGCTGAGCTACAGGCCAAAATCTACAGGTAGGCACTTTGCAAAAAACACCTCTGTTTTCCTTCAAAAATTTGGCTGTGTCCACGTTGCGCTTTGGGGCGTTTCCTGTCGCGGGCGCTAGGCCTACCCACACAAGTGAGGTATCATTTTTATCGGGAGACATGGGGGAACGCTGGGTGGAAGGAAATTTGTGGCTCCTCTCAGATTCCAGAACTTTCTGCCACAGAAATGTGAGGAACATGTGGTTTTTTAGCCAGATTTTGAGGTTTGCAAAGGATTCTGGGTAACAGAACCTGGACCGAGCCACACAAGTCACCCCATCTTGGATTCCCCTAGGTCTCTAGTTTTCAGAAATGCACAGGTTTGGTAGGTTTCCCTAGGTGGCGTCTGAGCTACAGGCCAAAATCTACAGGTAGGCACTTTGCAAAAAACACCTCTGTTTTCCTTAAAAAATTTGGCTGTGTCCACGTTGCGCTTTGGGGCGTTTCCTGTCGCGGGCGCTAGGCCTACCCACACAAGTGAGGTATCATTTTTATCGGGAGACGTAGGGGAACGCTGGGTGGAAGGACATTTGTGGCTCCTCTCAGATTCCAGAACTTTTTGCCACAGAAATGTGAGGAACATGTGGCTTTTTAGCCAAATTTTGAGGTTTGCAAAGGATTCTGGGTAACAGAACCTGGTCCAAGCACCACAAGTCACCCCATCTTGGATTCCCTTAGGTCTCTAGTTTTCAGAAATGCACAGGTTTGGTAGGTTTCCCTAGGTGGCGGCTGAGCTACAGGCCAAAATCTACAGGTAGGCACTTTGCAAAAAACACCTCTGTTTTCCTTCAAAAATTTGGCTGTGTCCACGTTGCGCTTTGGGGCGTTTCCTGTCGCGGGCGCTAGGCCTACCCACACAAGTGAGGTATCATTTTTATCGGGAGACGTGGGGGAACGATGGGTGGAAGGAAATTTGTGGCTCCTCTCAGATTCCAGAACTTTCTGCCACAGAAATGTGAGGAACATGTGGTTTTTTTAGCCAAATTTTGAGGTTTGCAAAGGATTCTGGGTAACAGAACCTGGTCCGAGCCACACAAGTCACCCCATCTTGGATTCCCCTAGGTCTCTAGTTTTCAGAAATGCACAGGTTTGGTAGGTCTCCCTAGGTGGCGGCTGAGCTACAGGCCAAAATCTACAGGTAGGCACTTTGCAAAAAACACCTCTGTTTTCCTTCAAAAATTTGGCTGTGTCCACGTTGCGCTTTGGGGCGTTTTCTGTCGCGGGCGCTAGGCCTACCCACACAAGTGAGGTATCATTTGTATCGGGAGACATGGGGGAACGCTTGGTGGAAGGAAATTTGTGGCTCCTCTCAGATTCCAGAACTTTCTGCCACAGAAATGTGAGGAACATGTGGTTTTTTTAGCCAAATTTTGAGGTTTGCAAAGGATTCTGGGTAACAGAACCTGGTCCGAGCCACACAAGTCACCCCATCTTGGATTCCCCTAGGTCTCTAGTTTTCAGAAATGCACAGGTTTGGTAGGTCTCCCTAGGTGGCGGCTGAGCTACAGGCCACAATCTACAGGTAGGCACTTTGCAAAAAACACCTCTGTTTTCCTTCAAAAATTTGGCTGTGTCCACGTTGCGCTTTGGGGCGTTTCCTGTCGCGGGCGCTAGGCCTACCCACACAAGTGAGGTATCATTTTTATCGGGAGACGTGGGGGAACGCTGGGTGGAAGGAAATTTGTGGCTCCTCTCAGATTCCAGAACTTTCTGCCACAGAAATGTGAGGAACATGTGTTTTTTAACCAAATTTTGAGGTTTGCAAAGGATTCTGGGTAACAGAACCTGGTCCGAGCCACACAAGTCACCCCATCTTGGATTCCCCTAGGTCTCTAGTTTTCAGAAATGCACAGGTTTGGTAGGTTTCCCTAGGTGGCGGCTGAGCTACAGGCCAAAATCTACAGGTAGGCACTTTGCAAAAAACACCTCTGTTTTCCTTCAAAAATTTGTCTGTGTCCACGTTGCGCTTTGGGGCGTTTCCTGTCGCGGGCGCTAGGCCTACCCACACAAGTGAGGTATCATTTTTATCGGGAGACGTGGGGGAACGCTGGGTGGAAGGAAATTTGTGGCTCCTCTCAGATTCCAGAACTTTCTGCCACAGAAATGTGAGGAACATGTGTTTTTTTAGCCAAATTTTGAGGTTTGCAAAGGATTCTGGGTAACAGAACCTGGTCCGAGCCACACAAGTCACCCCATCTTGGATTCCCCTAGGTCTCTAGTTTTCAGAAATGCACAGGTTTGGTAGGTCTCCCTAGGTGGCGGCTGAGCTACAGGCCAAAATCTACAGGTAGGCACTTTGCAAAAAACACCTCTGTTTTCCTTCAAAAATTTGGCTGTGTCCACGTTGCACTTTGGGGCGTTTCCTGTCGCGGGCGCTAGGCCTACCCACACAAGTGAGGTATCATTTTTATCGGGAGACGTGGGGGAACGCTGGGTGGAAGGAAATTTGTGGCTCCTCTCAGATTCCAGAACTTTCTGCCACAGAAATTTGAGGAACATGTGTTTTTTTAGCCAAATTTTGAGGTTTGCAAAGGATTCTGGGTAACAGAACCTGGTCCGAGCCACACAAGTCACCCCATCTTGGATTCCCCCAGGTCTCTAGTTTTCAGAAATGCACAGGTTTGGTAGGTCTCCCTAGGTGGCGGCTGAGCTACAGGCCAAAATCTACAGGTAGGCACTTTGCAAAAAACACCTCTGTGTTCCTTCAAAAATTTGGCTGTGTCCACGTTGCGCTTTGGGGCGTTTCCTGTCGCGGGCGCTAGCCCTACCCACACAAGTGAGGTATCATTTTTATCGGGAGACGTGGGGGAAGGCTGGGTGGAAGGACATTTGTGGCTCCTCTCAGATTCCAGAACTTTTTGCCACAGAAATGTGAGGAACATGTGGTTTTTTAGCCAAATTTTGAGGTTTGCAAAGGATTCTGGGTAACAGAACCTGGTCCAAGCCACACAAGTGACCCCAACTTGGATTCCCCTAGGTCTCTAGTTTTCAGAAATGCACAGGTTTGGTAGGTTTCCCTAGGTGGCGGCTGAGCTACAGGCCAAAATCTACAGGTAGGCACTTTGCAAAAAACACCTCTGTTTTCCTTCAAAAATTTGGCTGTGTCCACGTTGCGCTTTGGGGCGTTTCCTGTCGCAGGCGCTAGGCCTACCCACACAAGTGAGGTATCATTTTTATCGGGAGACGTGGGGGAACGATGGGTGGAAGGAAATTTGTGGCTCCTCTCAGATTCCAGAACTTTCTGCCACAGAAATGTGAGGAACATGTGTTTTTTTAGCCAAATATTGAGGTTTGCAAAGGATTCTGGGTAACAGAACCTGGTCCGAGCCACACAAGTCACCCCATCTTGGATTCCCCTAGGTCTCTAGTTTTCAGAAATGCACAGGTTTGGTAGGTCTCCCTAGGTGGCGGCTGAGCTACAGGCCAAAATCTACAGGTAGGCACTTTGCAAAAAACACCTCTGTTTTCCTTCAAAAATTTGGCTGTGTCCACGTTGCGCTTTGGGGCGTTTCCTGTCGCGGGCGCTAGGCCTACCCACACAAGTGAGGTATCATTTTTATCGGGAGACATGGGGGAACGCTGGGTGGAAGGAAATTTGTGGCTCCTCTCAGATTCCAGAACTTTCTGCCACAGAAATGTGAGGAACATGTGGTTTTTTAGCCAGATTTTGAGGTTTGCAAAGGATTCTGGGTAACAGAACCTGGACCGAGCCACACAAGTCACCCCATCTTGGATTCCCCTAGGTCTCTAGTTTTCAGAAATGCACAGGTTTGGTAGGTTTCCCTAGGTGGCGTCTGAGCTACAGGCCAAAATCTACAGGTAGGCACTTTGCAAAAAACACCTCTGTTTTCCTTAAAAAATTTGGCTGTGTCCACATTGCGCTTTGGGGCGTTTCCTGTCGCGGGCGCTAGGCCTACCCACACAAGTGAGGTATCATTTTTATCGGGAGACGTAGGGGAACGCTGGGTGGAAGGACATTTGTGGCTCCTCTCAGATTCCAGAACTTTTTGCCACAGAAATGTGAGGAACATGTGGCTTTTTAGCCAAATTTTGAGGTTTGCAAAGGATTCTGGGTAACAGAACCTGGTCCAAGCACCACAAGTCACCCCATCTTGGATTCCCTTAGGTCTCTAGTTTTCAGAAATGCACAGGTTTGGTAGGTTTCCCTAGGTGGCGGCTGAGCTACAGGCCAAAATCTACAGGTAGGCACTTTGCAAAAAACACCTCTGTTTTCCTTCAAAAATTTGGCTGTGTCCACGTTGCGCTTTGGGGCGTTTCCTGTCGCGGGCGCTAGGCCTACCCACACAAGTGAGGTATCATTTTTATCGGGAGACGTGGGGGAACGATGGGTGGAAGGAAATTTGTGGCTCCTCTCAGATTCCAGAACTTTCTGCCACAGAAATGTGAGGAACATGTGTTTTTTTAGCCAAATTTTGAGGTTTGCAAAGGATTCTGGGTAACAGAACCTGGTCCGAGCCACACAAGTCACCCCATCTTGGATTCCCCTAGGTCTCTAGTTTTCAGAAATGCACAGGTTTGGTAGGTCTCCCTAGGTGGCGGCTGAGCTACAGGCCAAAATCTACAGGTAGGCACTTTGCAAAAAACACCTCTGTTTTCCTTCAAAAATTTGGCTGTGTCCACGTTGCGCTTTGGGGCGTTTCCTGTCGCGGGCGCTAGGCCTACCCACACAAGTGAGGTATCATTTTTATCGGGAGACGTGGGGGAACGCTGGGTGGAAGGAAATTTGTGGCTCCTCTCAGATTCCAGAACTTTCTGCCACAGAAATGTGAGGAACATGTGTTTTTTAACCAAATTTTGAGGTTTGCAAAGGATTCTGGGTAACAGAACCTGGTCCGAGCCACACAAGTCACCCCATCTTGGATTCCCCTAGGTCTCTAGTTTTCAGAAATGCACAGGTTTGGTAGGTCTCCCTAGGTGGCGGCTGAGCTACAGGCCAAAATCTACAGGTAGGCACTTTGCAAAAAACACCTCTGTTTTCCTTCAAAAATTTGGCTGTGTCCACGTTGCGCTTTGGGGCGTTTCCTGTCGCGGGCGCTAGGCCTACCCACACAAGTGAGGTATCATTTTTATCGGGAGACGTAGGGGAACGCTGTGTGGAAGGACATTTGTGGCTCCTCTCAGATTCCAGAACTTTTTGCCACAGAAATGTGAGGATCATGTGGCTTTTTAGCCAAATTTTGAGGTTTGCAAAGGATTCTGGGTAACAGAACCTGGTCCAAGCCACACAAGTCACCCCATCTTGGATTCCCTTAGGTCTCTAGTTTTCAGAAATGCACAGGTTTGGTAGGTTTCCCTAGGTGGCGGCTGAGCTACAGGCCAAAATCTACAGGTAGGCACTTTGCAAAAAACACCTCTGTTTTCCTTCAAAAATTTGGCTGTGTCCACGTTGCGCTTTGGGGCGTTTCCTGTCGCGGGCGCTAGGCCTACCCACACAAGTGAGGTATCATTTTTATCGGGAGACGTGGGGGAACGATGGGTGGAAGGAAATTTGTGGCTCCTCTCAGATTCCAGAACTTTCTGCCACAGAAATGTGAGGAACATGTGTTTTTTTAGCCAAATTTTGAGGTTTGCAAAGGATTCTGGGTAACAGAACCTGGTCCGAGCCACACAAGTCACCCCATCTTGGATTCCCCTAGGTCTCTAGTTTTCAGAAATGCACAGGTTTGGTAGGTCTCCCTAGGTGGCGGCTGAGCTACAGGCCAAAATCTACAGGTAGGCACTTTGCAAAAAACACCTCTGTTTTCCTTCAAAAATTTGGCTGTGTCCACGTTGCGCTTTGGGGCGTTTCCTGTCGCGGGCGCTAGGCCTACCCACACAAGTGAGGTATCATTTTTATCGGGAGACGTGGGGGAACGCTGGGTGGAAGGAAATTTGTGGCTCCTCTCAGATTCCAGAACTTTCTGCCACAGAAATGTGAGGAACATGTGTTTTTTAACCAAATTTTGAGGTTTGCAAAGGATTCTGGGTAACAGAACCTGGTCCGAGCCACAGAAGTCACCCCATCTTGGATTCCCCTAGGTCTCTAGTTTTCAGAAATGCACAGGTTTGGTAGGTCTCCCTAGGTGGCGGCTGAGCTACAGGCCAAAATCTACAGGTAGGCACTTTGCAAAAAACACCTCTGTTTTCCTTCAAAAATTTGGCTGTGTCCACGTTGCGCTTTGGGGCGTTTCCTGTCGCGGGCGCTAGGCCTACCCACACAAGTGAGGTATCATTTTTATCGGGAGACATGGGGGAACGCTGGGTGGAAGGAAATTTGTGGCTCCTCTCAGATTCCAGAACTTTCTGCCACAGAAATGTGAGGAACATGTGGTTTTTTAGCCAGATTTTGAGGTTTGCAAAGGATTCTGGGTAACAGAACCTGGACCGAGCCACACAAGTCACCCCATCTTGGATTCCCCTAGGTCTCTAGTTTTCAGAAATGCACAGGTTTGGTAGGTTTCCCTAGGTGGCGTCTGAGCTACAGGCCAAAATCTACAGGTAGGCACTTTGCAAAAAACACCTCTGTTTTCCTTAAAAAATTTGGCTGTGTCCACGTTGCGCTTTGGGGCGTTTCCTGTCGCGGGCGCTAGGCCTACCCACACAAGTGAGGTATCATTTTTATCGGGAGACGTAGGGGAACGCTGGGTGGAAGGACATTTGTGGCTCCTCTCAGATTCCAGAACTTTTTGCCACAGAAATGTGAGGAACATGTGGCTTTTTAGCCAAATTTTGAGGTTTGCAAAGGATTCTGGGTAACAGAACCTGGTCCAAGCCACACAAGTCACCCCATCTTGGATTCCCCTAGGTCTCTAGTTTTCAGAAATGCACAGGTTTGGTAGGTTTCCCTAGGTGGCGGCTGAGCTACAGGCCAAAATCTACAGGAACGCACTTTGCAAAAAACACCTCTGTTTTCCTTCAAAAATTTGGCTGTGTCCACGTTGCGCTTTGGGGCGTTTCCTGTCGCGGGCGCTAGGCCTACCCACACAAGTGAGGTATCATTTTTATCGGGAGACGTGGGGGAACGCTGGGTGGAAGGAAATTTGTGGCTCCTCTCAGATTCCAGAACTTTCTGCCACAGAAATGTGAGGAACATGTGTTTTTTTAGCCAAATTTTGAGGTTTGCAAAGGATTCTGGGTAACAGAACCTGGTCCGAGCCACACAAGTCACCCCATCTTGGATTCCCCTAGGTCTCTAGTTTTCAGAAATGCACAGGTTTGGTAGGTCTCCCTAGGTGGCGGCTGAGCTACAGGCCAAAATCTACAGGTAGGCACTTTGCAAAAAACACCTCTGTTTTCCTTCAAAAATTTGGCTGTGTCCACGTTGCGCTTTGGGGCGTTTCCTGTCGCGGGCGCTAGGCCTACCCACACAAGTGAGGTATCATTTTTATCGGGAGACGTGGGGGAACGCTGGGTGGAAGGAAATTTGTGGCTCCTCTCAGATTCCAGAACTTTCTGCCACAGAAATGTGAGGAACATGTGTTTTTTAACCAAATTTTGAGGTTTGCAAAGGATTCTGGGTAACAGAACCTGGTCCGAGCCACACAAGTCACCCCATCTTGGATTCCCCTAGGTCTCTAGTTTTCAGAAATGCACAGGTTTGGTAGGTCTCCCTAGGTGGCGGCTGAGCTACAGGCCAAAATCTACAGGTAGGCACTTTGCAAAAAACACCTCTGTTTTCCTTCAAAAATTTGGCTGTGTCCACGTTGCGCTTTGGGGCGTTTCCTGTCGCGGGCGCTAGGCCTACCCACACAAGTGAGGTATCATTTTTATCGGGAGACGTAGGGGAACGCTGTGTGGAAGGACATTTGTGGCTCCTCTCAGATTCCAGAACTTTTTGCCACAGAAATGTGAGGATCATGTGGCTTTTTAGCCAAATTTTGAGGTTTGCAAAGGATTCTGGGTAACAGAACCTGGTCCAAGCCACACAAGTCACCCCATCTTGGATTCCCTTAGGTCTCTAGTTTTCAGAAATGCACAGGTTTGGTAGGTTTCCCTAGGTGGCGGCTGAGCTACAGGCCAAAATCTACAGGTAGGCACTTTGCAAAAAACACCTCTGTTTTCCTTCAAAAATTTGGCTGTGTCCACGTTGCGCTTTGGGGCGTTTCCTGTCGCGGGCGCTAGGCCTACCCACACAAGTGAGGTATCATTTTTATCGGGAGACGTGGGGGAACGATGGGTGGAAGGAAATTTGTGGCTCCTCTCAGATTCCAGAACTTTCTGCCACAGAAATGTGAGGAACATGTGTTTTTTTAGCCAAATATTGAGGTTTGCAAAGGATTCTGGGTAACAGAACCTGGTCCGAGCCACACAAGTCACCCCATCTTGGATTCCCCTAGGTCTCTAGTTTTCAGAAATGCACAGGTTTGGTAGGTCTCCCTAGGTGGCGGCTGAGCTACAGGCCAAAATCTACAGGTAGGCACTTTGCAAAAAACACCTCTGTTTTCCTTCAAAAATTTGGCTGTGTCCACGTTGCGCTTTGGGGCGTTTCCTGTCGCGGGCGCTAGGCCTACCCACACAAGTGAGGTATCATTTTTATCGGGAGACATGGGGGAACGCTGGGTGGAAGGAAATTTGTGGCTCCTCTCAGATTCCAGAACTTTCTGCCACAGAAATGTGAGGAACATGTGGTTTTTTAGCCAGATTTTGAGGTTTGCAAAGGATTCTGGGTAACAGAACCTGGACCGAGCCACACAAGTCACCCCATCTTGGATTCCCCTAGGTCTCTAGTTTTCAGAAATGCACAGGTTTGGTAGGTTTCCCTAGGTGGCGTCTGAGCTACAGGCCAAAATCTACAGGTAGGCACTTTGCAAAAAACACCTCTGTTTTCCTTAAAAAATTTGGCTGTGTCCACGTTGCGCTTTGGGGCGTTTCCTGTCGCGGGCGCTAGGCCTACCCACACAAGTGAGGTATCATTTTTATCGGGAGACGTAGGGGAACGCTGGGTGGAAGGACATTTGTGGCTCCTCTCAGATTCCAGAACTTTTTGCCACAGAAATGTGAGGAACATGTGGCTTTTTAGCCAAATTTTGAGGTTTGCAAAGGATTCTGGGTAACAGAACCTGGTCCAAGCACCACAAGTCACCCCATCTTGGATTCCCTTAGGTCTCTAGTTTTCAGAAATGCACAGGTTTGGTAGGTTTCCCTAGGTGGCGGCTGAGCTACAGGCCAAAATCTACAGGTAGGCACTTTGCAAAAAACACCTCTGTTTTCCTTCAAAAATTTGGCTGTGTCCACGTTGCGCTTTGGGGCGTTTCCTGTCGCGGGCGCTAGGCCTACCCACACAAGTGAGGTATCATTTTTATCGGGAGACGTGGGGGAACGATGGGTGGAAGGAAATTTGTGGCTCCTCTCAGATTCCAGAACTTTCTGCCACAGAAATGTGAGGAACATGTGGTTTTTTTAGCCAAATTTTGAGGTTTGCAAAGGATTCTGGGTAACAGAACCTGGTCCGAGCCACACAAGTCACCCCATCTTGGATTCCCCTAGGTCTCTAGTTTTCAGAAATGCACAGGTTTGGTAGGTCTCCCTAGGTGGCGGCTGAGCTACAGGCCAAAATCTACAGGTAGGCACTTTGCAAAAAACACCTCTGTTTTCCTTCAAAAATTTGGCTGTGTCCACGTTGCGCTTTGGGGCGTTTTCTGTCGCGGGCGCTAGGCCTACCCACACAAGTGAGGTATCATTTGTATCGGGAGACATGGGGGAACGCTTGGTGGAAGGAAATTTGTGGCTCCTCTCAGATTCCAGAACTTTCTGCCACAGAAATGTGAGGAACATGTGGTTTTTTTAGCCAAATTTTGAGGTTTGCAAAGGATTCTGGGTAACAGAACCTGGTCCGAGCCACACAAGTCACCCCATCTTGGATTCCCCTAGGTCTCTAGTTTTCAGAAATGCACAGGTTTGGTAGGTCTCCCTAGGTGGCGGCTGAGCTACAGGCCACAATCTACAGGTAGGCACTTTGCAAAAAACACCTCTGTTTTCCTTCAAAAATTTGGCTGTGTCCACGTTGCGCTTTGGGGCGTTTCCTGTCGCGGGCGCTAGGCCTACCCACACAAGTGAGGTATCATTTTTATCGGGAGACGTGGGGGAACGCTGGGTGGAAGGAAATTTGTGGCTCCTCTCAGATTCCAGAACTTTCTGCCACAGAAATGTGAGGAACATGTGTTTTTTAACCAAATTTTGAGGTTTGCAAAGGATTCTGGGTAACAGAACCTGGTCCGAGCCACACAAGTCACCCCATCTTGGATTCCCCTAGGTCTCTAGTTTTCAGAAATGCACAGGTTTGGTAGGTTTCCCTAGGTGGCGGCTGAGCTACAGGCCAAAATCTACAGGTAGGCACTTTGCAAAAAACACCTCTGTTTTCCTTCAAAAATTTGTCTGTGTCCACGTTGCGCTTTGGGGCGTTTCCTGTCGCGGGCGCTAGGCCTACCCACACAAGTGAGGTATCATTTTTATCGGGAGACGTGGGGGAACGCTGGGTGGAAGGAAATTTGTGGCTCCTCTCAGATTCCAGAACTTTCTGCCACAGAAATGTGAGGAACATGTGTTTTTTTAGCCAAATTTTGAGGTTTGCAAAGGATTCTGGGTAACAGAACCTGGTCCGAGCCACACAAGTCACCCCATCTTGGATTCCCCTAGGTCTCTAGTTTTCAGAAATGCACAGGTTTGGTAGGTCTCCCTAGGTGGCGGCTGAGCTACAGGCCAAAATCTACAGGTAGGCACTTTGCAAAAAACACCTCTGTTTTCCTTCAAAAATTTGGCTGTGTCCACGTTGCACTTTGGGGCGTTTCCTGTCGCGGGCGCTAGGCCTACCCACACAAGTGAGGTATCATTTTTATCGGGAGACGTGGGGGAACGCTGGGTGGAAGGAAATTTGTGGCTCCTCTCAGATTCCAGAACTTTCTGCCACAGAAATTTGAGGAACATGTGTTTTTTTAGCCAAATTTTGAGGTTTGCAAAGGATTCTGGGTAACAGAACCTGGTCCGAGCCACACAAGTCACCCCATCTTGGATTCCCCCAGGTCTCTAGTTTTCAGAAATGCACAGGTTTGGTAGGTCTCCCTAGGTGGCGGCTGAGCTACAGGCCAAAATCTACAGGTAGGCACTTTGCAAAAAACACCTCTGTGTTCCTTCAAAAATTTGGCTGTGTCCACGTTGCGCTTTGGGGCGTTTCCTGTCGCGGGCGCTAGCCCTACCCACACAAGTGAGGTATCATTTTTATCGGGAGACGTGGGGGAAGGCTGGGTGGAAGGACATTTGTGGCTCCTCTCAGATTCCAGAACTTTTTGCCACAGAAATGTGAGGAACATGTGGTTTTTTAGCCAAATTTTGAGGTTTGCAAAGGATTCTGGGTAACAGAACCTGGTCCAAGCCACACAAGTGACCCCAACTTGGATTCCCCTAGGTCTCTAGTTTTCAGAAATGCACAGGTTTGGTAGGTTTCCCTAGGTGGCGGCTGAGCTACAGGCCAAAATCTACAGGTAGGCACTTTGCAAAAAACACCTCTGTTTTCCTTCAAAAATTTGGCTGTGTCCACGTTGCGCTTTGGGGCGTTTCCTGTCGCAGGCGCTAGGCCTACCCACACAAGTGAGGTATCATTTTTATCGGGAGACGTGGGGGAACGATGGGTGGAAGGAAATTTGTGGCTCCTCTCAGATTCCAGAACTTTCTGCCACAGAAATGTGAGGAACATGTGTTTTTTTAGCCAAATATTGAGGTTTGCAAAGGATTCTGGGTAACAGAACCTGGTCCGAGCCACACAAGTCACCCCATCTTGGATTCCCCTAGGTCTCTAGTTTTCAGAAATGCACAGGTTTGGTAGGTCTCCCTAGGTGGCGGCTGAGCTACAGGCCAAAATCTACAGGTAGGCACTTTGCAAAAAACACCTCTGTTTTCCTTCAAAAATTTGGCTGTGTCCACGTTGCGCTTTGGGGCGTTTCCTGTCGCGGGCGCTAGGCCTACCCACACAAGTGAGGTATCATTTTTATCGGGAGACATGGGGGAACGCTGGGTGGAAGGAAATTTGTGGCTCCTCTCAGATTCCAGAACTTTCTGCCACAGAAATGTGAGGAACATGTGGTTTTTTAGCCAGATTTTGAGGTTTGCAAAGGATTCTGGGTAACAGAACCTGGACCGAGCCACACAAGTCACCCCATCTTGGATTCCCCTAGGTCTCTAGTTTTCAGAAATGCACAGGTTTGGTAGGTTTCCCTAGGTGGCGTCTGAGCTACAGGCCAAAATCTACAGGTAGGCACTTTGCAAAAAACACCTCTGTTTTCCTTAAAAAATTTGGCTGTGTCCACATTGCGCTTTGGGGCGTTTCCTGTCGCGGGCGCTAGGCCTACCCACACAAGTGAGGTATCATTTTTATCGGGAGACGTAGGGGAACGCTGGGTGGAAGGACATTTGTGGCTCCTCTCAGATTCCAGAACTTTTTGCCACAGAAATGTGAGGAACATGTGGCTTTTTAGCCAAATTTTGAGGTTTGCAAAGGATTCTGGGTAACAGAACCTGGTCCAAGCACCACAAGTCACCCCATCTTGGATTCCCTTAGGTCTCTAGTTTTCAGAAATGCACAGGTTTGGTAGGTTTCCCTAGGTGGCGGCTGAGCTACAGGCCAAAATCTACAGGTAGGCACTTTGCAAAAAACACCTCTGTTTTCCTTCAAAAATTTGGCTGTGTCCACGTTGCGCTTTGGGGCGTTTCCTGTCGCGGGCGCTAGGCCTACCCACACAAGTGAGGTATCATTTTTATCGGGAGACGTGGGGGAACGATGGGTGGAAGGAAATTTGTGGCTCCTCTCAGATTCCAGAACTTTCTGCCACAGAAATGTGAGGAACATGTGTTTTTTTAGCCAAATTTTGAGGTTTGCAAAGGATTCTGGGTAACAGAACCTGGTCCGAGCCACACAAGTCACCCCATCTTGGATTCCCCTAGGTCTCTAGTTTTCAGAAATGCACAGGTTTGGTAGGTCTCCCTAGGTGGCGGCTGAGCTACAGGCCAAAATCTACAGGTAGGCACTTTGCAAAAAACACCTCTGTTTTCCTTCAAAAATTTGGCTGTGTCCACGTTGCGCTTTGGGGCGTTTCCTGTCGCGGGCGCTAGGCCTACCCACACAAGTGAGGTATCATTTTTATCGGGAGACGTGGGGGAACGCTGGGTGGAAGGAAATTTGTGGCTCCTCTCAGATTCCAGAACTTTCTGCCACAGAAATGTGAGGAACATGTGTTTTTTAACCAAATTTTGAGGTTTGCAAAGGATTCTGGGTAACAGAACCTGGTCCGAGCCACACAAGTCACCCCATCTTGGATTCCCCTAGGTCTCTAGTTTTCAGAAATGCACAGGTTTGGTAGGTCTCCCTAGGTGGCGGCTGAGCTACAGGCCAAAATCTACAGGTAGGCACTTTGCAAAAAACACCTCTGTTTTCCTTCAAAAATTTGGCTGTGTCCACGTTGCGCTTTGGGGCGTTTCCTGTCGCGGGCGCTAGGCCTACCCACACAAGTGAGGTATCATTTTTATCGGGAGACGTAGGGGAACGCTGGGTGGAAGGACATTTGTGGCTCCTCTCAGATTCCAGAACTTTTTGCCACAGAAATGTGAGGATCATGTGGCTTTTTAGCCAAATTTTGAGGTTTGCAAAGGATTCTGGGTAACAGAACCTGGTCCAAGCCACACAAGTCACCCCATCTTGGATTCCCTTAGGTCTCTAGTTTTCAGAAATGCACAGGTTTGGTAGGTTTCCCTAGGTGGCGGCTGAGCTACAGGCCAAAATCTACAGGTAGGCACTTTGCAAAAAACACCTCTGTTTTCCTTCAAAAATTTGGCTGTGTCCACGTTGCGCTTTGGGGCGTTTCCTGTCGCGGGCGCTAGGCCTACCCACACAAGTGAGGTATCATTTTTATCGGGAGACGTGGGGGAACGATGGGTGGAAGGAAATTTGTGGCTCCTCTCAGATTCCAGAACTTTCTGCCACAGAAATGTGAGGAACATGTGTTTTTTTAGCCAAATTTTGAGGTTTGCAAAGGATTCTGGGTAACAGAACCTGGTCCGAGCCACACAAGTCACCCCATCTTGGATTCCCCTAGGTCTCTAGTTTTCAGAAATGCACAGGTTTGGTAGGTCTCCCTAGGTGGCGGCTGAGCTACAGGCCAAAATCTACAGGTAGGCACTTTGCAAAAAACACCTCTGTTTTCCTTCAAAAATTTGGCTGTGTCCACGTTGCGCTTTGGGGCGTTTCCTGTCGCGGGCGCTAGGCCTACCCACACAAGTGAGGTATCATTTTTATCGGGAGACGTGGGGGAACGCTGGGTGGAAGGAAATTTGTGGCTCCTCTCAGATTCCAGAACTTTCTGCCACAGAAATGTGAGGAACATGTGTTTTTTAACCAAATTTTGAGGTTTGCAAAGGATTCTGGGTAACAGAACCTGGTCCGAGCCACAGAAGTCACCCCATCTTGGATTCCCCTAGGTCTCTAGTTTTCAGAAATGCACAGGTTTGGTAGGTCTCCCTAGGTGGCGGCTGAGCTACAGGCCAAAATCTACAGGTAGGCACTTTGCAAAAAACACCTCTGTTTTCCTTCAAAAATTTGGCTGTGTCCACGTTGCGCTTTGGGGCGTTTCCTGTCGCGGGCGCTAGGCCTACCCACACAAGTGAGGTATCATTTTTATCGGGAGACATGGGGGAACGCTGGGTGGAAGGAAATTTGTGGCTCCTCTCAGATTCCAGAACTTTCTGCCACAGAAATGTGAGGAACATGTGGTTTTTTAGCCAGATTTTGAGGTTTGCAAAGGATTCTGGGTAACAGAACCTGGACCGAGCCACACAAGTCACCCCATCTTGGATTCCCCTAGGTCTCTAGTTTTCAGAAATGCACAGGTTTGGTAGGTTTCCCTAGGTGGCGTCTGAGCTACAGGCCAAAATCTACAGGTAGGCACTTTGCAAAAAACACCTCTGTTTTCCTTAAAAAATTTGGCTGTGTCCACGTTGCGCTTTGGGGCGTTTCCTGTCGCGGGCGCTAGGCCTACCCACACAAGTGAGGTATCATTTTTATCGGGAGACGTAGGGGAACGCTGGGTGGAAGGACATTTGTGGCTCCTCTCAGATTCCAGAACTTTTTGCCACAGAAATGTGAGGAACATGTGGCTTTTTAGCCAAATTTTGAGGTTTGCAAAGGATTCTGGGTAACAGAACCTGGTCCAAGCCACACAAGTCACCCCATCTTGGATTCCCCTAGGTCTCTAGTTTTCAGAAATGCACAGGTTTGGTAGGTTTCCCTAGGTGGCGGCTGAGCTACAGGCCAAAATCTACAGGAACGCACTTTGCAAAAAACACCTCTGTTTTCCTTCAAAAATTTGGCTGTGTCCACGTTGCGCTTTGGGGCGTTTCCTGTCGCGGGCGCTAGGCCTACCCACACAAGTGAGGTATCATTTTTATCGGGAGACGTGGGGGAACGCTGGGTGGAAGGAAATTTGTGGCTCCTCTCAGATTCCAGAACTTTCTGCCACAGAAATGTGAGGAACATGTGTTTTTTAACCAAATTTTGAGGTTTGCAAAGGATTCTGGGTAACAGAACCTGGTCCGAGCCACACAAGTCACCCCATCTTGGATTCCCCTAGGTCTCTAGTTTTCAGAAATGCACAGGTTTGGTAGGTTTCCCTAGGTGGCGGCTGAGCTACAGGCCAAAATCTACAGGTAGGCACTTTGCAAAAAACACCTCTGTTTTCCTTAAAAAATTTGGCTGTGTCCACGTTGCGCTTTGGGGCGTTTCCTGTCGCGGGCGCTAGGCCTACCCACACAAGTGAGGTATCATTTTTATCGGGAGACGTAGGGGAACGCTGGGTGGAAGGAAATTTGTGGCTCCTCTCAGATTCCAGAACTTTCTGCCACAGAAATGTGAGGAACATGTGTTTTTTTAGCCAAATTTTGAGGTTTGCAAAGGATTCTGGGTAACAGAACCTGGTCCGAGCCACACAAGTCACCCCATCTTGGATTCCCCTAGGTCTCTAGTTTTCAGAAATGCACAGGTTTGGTAGGTCTCCCTAGGTGGCGGCTGAGCTACAGGCCAAAATCTACAGGTAGGCACTTTGCAAAAAACACCTCTGTTTTCCTTCAAAAATTTGGCTGTGTCCACGTTGCACTTTGGGGCGTTTCCTGTCGCGGGCGCTAGGCCTACCCACACAAGTGAGGTATCATTTTTATCGGGAGACGTGGGGGAACGCTGGGTGGAAGGAAATTTGTGGCTCCTCTCAGATTCCAGAACTTTCTGCCACAGAAATGTGAGGAACATGTGGTTTTTTAGCCAAATTTTGAGGTTTGCAAAGGATTCTGGGTAACAGAACCTGGTCCGAGCCACACAAGTCACCCCATCTTGGATTCCCCTAGGTCTCTAGTTTTCAGAAATGCACAGGTTTGGTAGGTTTCCCTAGGTGGCGGCTGAGCTACAGGCCAAAATCTACAGGTAGGCACTTTGCAAAAAACACCTCTGTTTTCCTTAAAAAATTTGGCTGTGTCCACGTTGCGCTTTGGGGCGTTTCCTGTCGCGGGCGCTAGGCCTACCCACACAAGTGAGGTATCATTTTTATTGGGAGACGTGGGGGAATGCTGGGTGGAAGGAAATTTGTGGCTCTTCTCAGATTCCAGAACTTTCTGCCACAGAAATGTGAGGAACATGTGTTTTTTAAGCCAAATTTTGAGGTTTGCAAAGGATTCTGGGTAACAGAACCTGGTCCGAGCCACACAAGTCACCCCATCTTGGATTCCCCTAGGTCTCTAGTTTTCAGAAATGCACAGGTTTGGTAGGTCTCCCTAGGTGGCGGCTGAGCTACAGGCCAAAATCTACAGGTAGGCACTTTGCAAAAAAACACCTCTGTTTTCCTTCAAAAATTTGGCTGTGTCCACGTTGCGCTTTGGGGCGTTTCCTGTCGCGGGCGCTAGGCCTACCCACACAAGTGAGGTATCATTTTTATCGGGAGACGTGGGGGAACGCTGGGTGGAAGGAAATTTGTGGCTCCTCTCAGATTCCAGAACTTTCTGCCACAGAAATGTGAGGAACATGTGTTTTTTAACCAAATTTTGAGGTTTGCAAAGGATTCTGGGTAACAGAACCTGGTCCGAGCCACACAAGTCACCCCATCTTGGATTCCCCTAGGTCTCTAGTTTTCAGAAATGCACAGGTTTGGTAGGTCTCCCTAGGTGGCGGCTGAGCTACAGGCCAAAATCTACAGGTAGGCACTTTGCAAAAAACACCTCTGTTTTCCTTCAAAAATTTGGCTGTGTCCACGTTGCGCTTTGGGGCGTTTCCTGTCGCGGGCGCTAGGCCTACCCACACAAGTGAGGTATCATTTTTATCGGGAGACGTAGGGGAACGCTGGGTGGAAGGACATTTGTGGCTCCTCTCAGATTCCAGAACTTTTTGCCACAGAAATGTGAGGATCATGTGGCTTTTTAGCCAAATTTTGAGGTTTGCAAAGGATTCTGGGTAACAGAACCTGGTCCAAGCCACACAAGTCACCCCATCTTGGATTCCCTTAGGTCTCTAGTTTTCAGAAATGCACAGGTTTGGTAGGTTTCCCTAGGTGGCGGCTGAGCTACAGGCCAAAATCTACAGGTAGGCACTTTGCAAAAAACACCTCTGTTTTCCTTCAAAAATTTGGCTGTGTCCACGTTGCGCTTTGGGGCGTTTCCTGTCGCGGGCGCTAGGCCTACCCACACAAGTGAGGTATCATTTTTATCGGGAGACGTGGGGGAACGATGGGTGGAAGGAAATTTGTGGCTCCTCTCAGATTCCAGAACTTTCTGCCACAGAAATGTGAGGAACATGTGTTTTTTTAGCCAAATTTTGAGGTTTGCAAAGGATTCTGGGTAACAGAACCTGGTCCGAGCCACACAAGTCACCCCATCTTGGATTCCCCTAGGTCTCTAGTTTTCAGAAATGCACAGGTTTGGTAGGTCTCCCTAGGTGGCGGCTGAGCTACAGGCCAAAATCTACAGGTAGGCACTTTGCAAAAAACACCTCTGTTTTCCTTCAAAAATTTGGCTGTGTCCACGTTGCGCTTTGGGGCGTTTCCTGTCGCGGGCGCTAGGCCTACCCACACAAGTGAGGTATCATTTTTATCGGGAGACGTGGGGGAACGCTGGGTGGAAGGAAATTTGTGGCTCCTCTCAGATTCCAGAACTTTCTGCCACAGAAATGTGAGGAACATGTGTTTTTTAACCAAATTTTGAGGTTTGCAAAGGATTCTGGGTAACAGAACCTGGTCCGAGCCACAGAAGTCACCCCATCTTGGATTCCCCTAGGTCTCTAGTTTTCAGAAATGCACAGGTTTGGTAGGTCTCCCTAGGTGGCGGCTGAGCTACAGGCCAAAATCTACAGGTAGGCACTTTGCAAAAAACACCTCTGTTTTCCTTCAAAAATTTGGCTGTGTCCACGTTGCGCTTTGGGGCGTTTCCTGTCGCGGGCGCTAGGCCTACCCACACAAGTGAGGTATCATTTTTATCGGGAGACATGGGGGAACGCTGGGTGGAAGGAAATTTGTGGCTCCTCTCAGATTCCAGAACTTTCTGCCACAGAAATGTGAGGAACATGTGGTTTTTTAGCCAGATTTTGAGGTTTGCAAAGGATTCTGGGTAACAGAACCTGGACCGAGCCACACAAGTCACCCCATCTTGGATTCCCCTAGGTCTCTAGTTTTCAGAAATGCACAGGTTTGGTAGGTTTCCCTAGGTGGCGTCTGAGCTACAGGCCAAAATCTACAGGTAGGCACTTTGCAAAAAACACCTCTGTTTTCCTTAAAAAATTTGGCTGTGTCCACGTTGCGCTTTGGGGCGTTTCCTGTCGCGGGCGCTAGGCCTACCCACACAAGTGAGGTATCATTTTTATCGGGAGACGTAGGGGAACGCTGGGTGGAAGGACATTTGTGGCTCCTCTCAGATTCCAGAACTTTTTGCCACAGAAATGTGAGGAACATGTGGCTTTTTAGCCAAATTTTGAGGTTTGCAAAGGATTCTGGGTAACAGAACCTGGTCCAAGCCACACAAGTCACCCCATCTTGGATTCCCCTAGGTCTCTAGTTTTCAGAAATGCACAGGTTTGGTAGGTTTCCCTAGGTGGCGGCTGAGCTACAGGCCAAAATCTACAGGGACGCACTTTGCAAAAAACACCTCTGTTTTCCTTCAAAAATTTGGCTGTGTCCACGTTGCGCTTTGGGGCGTTTCCTGTCGCGGGCGCTAGGCCTACCCACACAAGTGAGGTATCATTTTTATCGGGAGACGTGGGGGAACGCTGGGTGGAAGGAAATTTGTGGCTCCTCTCAGATTCCAGAACTTTCTGCCACAGAAATGTGAGGAACATGTGGTTTTTTTAGCCAAATTTTGAGGTTTGCAAAGGATTCTGGGTAACAGAACCTGGTCCGAGCCACACAAGTCACCCCATCTTGGATTCCCCTAGGTCTCTAGTTTTCAGAAATGCACAGGTTTGGTAGGTCTCCCTAGGTGGCGGCTGAGCTACAGGCCAAAATCTACAGGTAGGCACTTTGCAAAAAACACCTCTGTTTTCCTTCAAAAATTTGGCTGTGTCCACGTTGCGCTTTGGGGCGTTTTCTGTCGCGGGCGCTAGGCCTACCCACACAAGTGAGGTATCATTTGTATCGGGAGACATGGGGGAACGCTTGGTGGAAGGAAATTTGTGGCTCCTCTCAGATTCCAGAACTTTCTGCCACAGAAATGTGAGGAACATGTGGTTTTTTTAGCCAAATTTTGAGGTTTGCAAAGGATTCTGGGTAACAGAACCTGGTCCGAGCCACACAAGTCACCCCATCTTGGATTCCCCTAGGTCTCTAGTTTTCAGAAATGCACAGGTTTGGTAGGTCTCCCTAGGTGGCGGCTGAGCTACAGGCCACAATCTACAGGTAGGCACTTTGCAAAAAACACCTCTGTTTTCCTTCAAAAATTTGGCTGTGTCCACGTTGCGCTTTGGGGCGTTTCCTGTCGCGGGCGCTAGGCCTACCCACACAAGTGAGGTATCATTTTTATCGGGAGACGTGGGGGAACGCTGGGTGGAAGGAAATTTGTGGCTCCTCTCAGATTCCAGAACTTTCTGCCACAGAAATGTGAGGAACATGTGTTTTTTAACCAAATTTTGAGGTTTGCAAAGGATTCTGGGTAACAGAACCTGGTCCGAGCCACACAAGTCACCCCATCTTGGATTCCCCTAGGTCTCTAGTTTTCAGAAATGCACAGGTTTGGTAGGTTTCCCTAGGGGGCGGCTGAGCTACAGGCCAAAATCTACAGGTAGGCACTTTGCAAAAAACACCTCTGTTTTCCTTCAAAAATTTGTCTGTGTCCACGTTGCGCTTTGGGGCGTTTCCTGTCGCGGGCGCTAGGCCTACCCACACAAGTGAGGTATCATTTTTATCGGGAGACGTGGGGGAACGCTGGGTAGAAGGAAATTTGTGGCTCCTCTCAGATTCCAGAACTTTCTGCCACAGAAATGTGAGGAACATGTGTTTTTTTAGCCAAATTTTGAGGTTTGCAAAGGATTCTGGGTAACAGAACCTGGTCCGAGCCACACAAGTCACCCCATCTTGGATTCCCCTAGGTCTCTAGTTTTCAGAAATGCACAGGTTTGGTAGGTCTCCCTAGGTGGCGGCTGAGCTACAGGCCAAAATCTACAGGTAGGCACTTTGCAAAAAACACCTCTGTTTTCCTTCAAAAATTTGGCTGTGTCCACGTTGCACTTTGGGGCGTTTCCTGTCGCGGGCGCTAGGCCTACCCACACAAGTGAGGTATCATTTTTATCGGGAGACGTGGGGGAACGCTGGGTGGAAGGAAATTTGTGGCTCCTCTCAGATTCCAGAACTTTCTGCCACAGAAATTTGAGGAACATGTGTTTTTTTAGCCAAATTTTGAGGTTTGCAAAGGATTCTGGGTAACAGAACCTGGTCCGAGCCACACAAGTCACCCCATCTTGGATTCCCCCAGGTCTCTAGTTTTCAGAAATGCACAGGTTTGGTAGGTCTCCCTAGGTGGCGGCTGAGCTACAGGCCAAAATCTACAGGTAGGCACTTTGCAAAAAACACCTCTGTTTTCCTTCAAAAATTTGACTGTGTCCACGTTGCGCTTTGGGGCGTTTCCTGTTGCGGGCGCTAGGCCTACCCACACAAGTGAGGTATCATTTTTATCGGGAGACATGGGGGAACGCTGGGTGGAAGGAAATTTGTGGCTCCTCTCAGATTGCAGAACTTTCTGCCACAGAAATGGGAGGAACATGTGTTTTTTTAGCCAAATTTTGAGGTTTGCAAAGGATTCTGGGTAACAGAACCTGGTCTGAGCCACACAAGTCACCCCATCTTGGATTCCCCTAGGTCTCTAGTTTTCAGAAATGCACAGGTTTGGTAGGTTTCCCTAGGTGGCGGCTGAGCTACAGGCCAAAATCTACAGGTAGGCACTTTGCAAAAAACACCTCTGTGTTCCTTCAAAAATTTGGCTGTGTCCACGTTGCGCTTTGGGGCGTTTCCTGTCGCGGGCGCTAGCCCTACCCACACAAGTGAGGTATCATTTTTATCGGGAGACGTGGGGGAAGGCTGGGTGGAAGGACATTTGTGGCTCCTCTCAGATTCCAGAACTTTTTGCCACAGAAATGTGAGGAACATGTGGTTTTTTAGCCAAATTTTGAGGTTTGCAAAGGATTCTGGGTAACAGAACCTGGTCCAAGCCACACAAGTGACCCCAACTTGGATTCCCCTAGGTCTCTAGTTTTCAGAAATGCACAGGTTTGGTAGGTTTCCCTAGGTGGCGGCTGAGCTACAGGCCAAAATCTACAGGTAGGCACTTTGCAAAAAACACCTCTGTTTTCCTTCAAAAATTTGGCTGTGTCCACGTTGCGCTTTGGGGCGTTTCCTGTCGCAGGCGCTAGGCCTACCCACACAAGTGAGGTATCATTTTTATCGGGAGACGTGGGGGAACGATGGGTGGAAGGAAATTTGTGGCTCCTCTCAGATTCCAGAACTTTCTGCCACAGAAATGTGAGGAACATGTGTTTTTTTAGCCAAATATTGAGGTTTGCAAAGGATTCTGGGTAACAGAACCTGGTCCGAGCCACACAAGTCACCCCATCTTGGATTCCCCTAGGTCTCTAGTTTTCAGAAATGCACAGGTTTGGTAGGTCTCCCTAGGTGGCGGCTGAGCTACAGGCCAAAATCTACAGGTAGGCACTTTGCAAAAAACACCTCTGTTTTCCTTCAAAAATTTGGCTGTGTCCACGTTGCGCTTTGGGGCGTTTCCTGTCGCGGGCGCTAGGCCTACCCACACAAGTGAGGTATCATTTTTATCGGGAGACATGGGGGAACGCTGGGTGGAAGGAAATTTGTGGCTCCTCTCAGATTCCAGAACTTTCTGCCACAGAAATGTGAGGAACATGTGGTTTTTTAGCCAGATTTTGAGGTTTGCAAAGGATTCTGGGTAACAGAACCTGGACCGAGCCACACAAGTCACCCCATCTTGGATTCCCCTAGGTCTCTAGTTTTCAGAAATGCACAGGTTTGGTAGGTTTCCCTAGGTGGCGTCTGAGCTACAGGCCAAAATCTACAGGTAGGCACTTTGCAAAAAACACCTCTGTTTTCCTTAAAAAATTTGGCTGTGTCCACATTGCGCTTTGGGGCGTTTCCTGTCGCGGGCGCTAGGCCTACCCACACAAGTGAGGTATCATTTTTATCGGGAGACGTAGGGGAACGCTGGGTGGAAGGACATTTGTGGCTCCTCTCAGATTCCAGAACTTTTTGCCACAGAAATGTGAGGAACATGTGGCTTTTTAGCCAAATTTTGAGGTTTGCAAAGGATTCTGGGTAACAGAACCTGGTCCAAGCACCACAAGTCACCCCATCTTGGATTCCCTTAGGTCTCTAGTTTTCAGAAATGCACAGGTTTGGTAGGTTTCCCTAGGTGGCGGCTGAGCTACAGGCCAAAATCTACAGGTAGGCACTTTGCAAAAAACACCTCTGTTTTCCTTCAAAAATTTGGCTGTGTCCACGTTGCGCTTTGGGGCGTTTCCTGTCGCGGGCGCTAGGCCTACCCACACAAGTGAGGTATCATTTTTATCGGGAGACGTGGGGGAACGATGGGTGGAAGGAAATTTGTGGCTCCTCTCAGATTCCAGAACTTTCTGCCACAGAAATGTGAGGAACATGTGTTTTTTTAGCCAAATTTTGAGGTTTGCAAAGGATTCTGGGTAACAGAACCTGGTCCGAGCCACACAAGTCACCCCATCTTGGATTCCCCTAGGTCTCTAGTTTTCAGAAATGCACAGGTTTGGTAGGTCTCCCTAGGTGGCGGCTGAGCTACAGGCCAAAATCTACAGGTAGGCACTTTGCAAAAAACACCTCTGTTTTCCTTCAAAAATTTGGCTGTGTCCACGTTGCGCTTTGGGGCGTTTCCTGTCGCGGGCGCTAGGCCTACCCACACAAGTGAGGTATCATTTTTATCGGGAGACGTGGGGGAACGCTGGGTGGAAGGAAATTTGTGGCTCCTCTCAGATTCCAGAACTTTCTGCCACAGAAATGTGAGGAACATGTGTTTTTTAACCAAATTTTGAGGTTTGCAAAGGATTCTGGGTAACAGAACCTGGTCCGAGCCACACAAGTCACCCCATCTTGGATTCCCCTAGGTCTCTAGTTTTCAGAAATGCACAGGTTTGGTAGGTCTCCCTAGGTGGCGGCTGAGCTACAGGCCAAAATCTACAGGTAGGCACTTTGCAAAAAACACCTCTGTTTTCCTTCAAAAATTTGGCTGTGTCCACGTTGCGCTTTGGGGCGTTTCCTGTCGCGGGCGCTAGGCCTACCCACACAAGTGAGGTATCATTTTTATCGGGAGACGTAGGGGAACGCTGGGTGGAAGGACATTTGTGGCTCCTCTCAGATTCCAGAACTTTTTGCCACAGAAATGTGAGGATCATGTGGCTTTTTAGCCAAATTTTGAGGTTTGCAAAGGATTCTGGGTAACAGAACCTGGTCCAAGCCACACAAGTCACCCATCTTGGATTCCCTTAGGTCTCTAGTTTTCAGAAATGCACAGGTTTGGTAGGTTTCCCTAGGTGGCGGCTGAGCTACAGGCCAAAATCTACAGGTAGGCACTTTGCAAAAAACACCTCTGTTTTCCTTCAAAAATTTGGCTGTGTCCACGTTGCGCTTTGGGGCGTTTCCTGTCGCGGGCGCTAGGCCTACCCACACAAGTGAGGTATCATTTTTATCGGGAGACGTGGGGGAACGATGGGTGGAAGGAAATTTGTGGCTCCTCTCAGATTCCAGAACTTTCTGCCACAGAAATGTGAGGAACATGTGTTTTTTTAGCCAAATTTTGAGGTTTGCAAAGGATTCTGGGTAACAGAACCTGGTCCGAGCCACACAAGTCACCCCATCTTGGATTCCCCTAGGTCTCTAGTTTTCAGAAATGCACAGGTTTGGTAGGTCTCCCTAGGTGGCGGCTGAGCTACAGGCCAAAATCTACAGGTAGGCACTTTGCAAAAAACACCTCTGTTTTCCTTCAAAAATTTGGCTGTGTCCACGTTGCGCTTTGGGGCGTTTCCTGTCGCGGGCGCTAGGCCTACCCACACAAGTGAGGTATCATTTTTATCGGGAGACGTGGGGGAACGCTGGGTGGAAGGAAATTTGTGGCTCCTCTCAGATTCCAGAACTTTCTGCCACAGAAATGTGAGGAACATGTGTTTTTTAACCAAATTTTGAGGTTTGCAAAGGATTCTGGGTAACAGAACCTGGTCCGAGCCACAGAAGTCACCCCATCTTGGATTCCCCTAGGTCTCTAGTTTTCAGAAATGCACAGGTTTGGTAGGTCTCCCTAGGTGGCGGCTGAGCTACAGGCCAAAATCTACAGGTAGGCACTTTGCAAAAAACACCTCTGTTTTCCTTCAAAAATTTGGCTGTGTCCACGTTGCGCTTTGGGGCGTTTCCTGTCGCGGGCGCTAGGCCTACCCACACAAGTGAGGTATCATTTTTATCGGGAGACATGGGGGAACGCTGGGTGGAAGGAAATTTGTGGCTCCTCTCAGATTCCAGAACTTTCTGCCACAGAAATGTGAGGAACATGTGGTTTTTTAGCCAGATTTTGAGGTTTGCAAAGGATTCTGGGTAACAGAACCTGGACCGAGCCACACAAGTCACCCCATCTTGGATTCCCCTAGGTCTCTAGTTTTCAGAAATGCACAGGTTTGGTAGGTTTCCCTAGGTGGCGTCTGAGCTACAGGCCAAAATCTACAGGTAGGCACTTTGCAAAAAACACCTCTGTTTTCCTTAAAAAATTTGGCTGTGTCCACGTTGCGCTTTGGGGCGTTTCCTGTCGCGGGCGCTAGGCCTACCCACACAAGTGAGGTATCATTTTTATCGGGAGACGTAGGGGAACGCTGGGTGGAAGGACATTTGTGGCTCCTCTCAGATTCCAGAACTTTTTGCCACAGAAATGTGAGGAACATGTGGCTTTTTAGCCAAATTTTGAGGTTTGCAAAGGATTCTGGGTAACAGAACCTGGTCCAAGCCACACAAGTCACCCCATCTTGGATTCCCCTAGGTCTCTAGTTTTCAGAAATGCACAGGTTTGGTAGGTTTCCCTAGGTGGCGGCTGAGCTACAGGCCAAAATCTACAGGAACGCACTTTGCAAAAAACACCTCTGTTTTCCTTCAAAAATTTGGCTGTGTCCACGTTGCGCTTTGGGGCGTTTCCTGTCGCGGGCGCTAGGCCTACCCACACAAGTGAGGTATCATTTTTATCGGGAGACGTGGGGGAACGCTGGGTGGAAGGAAATTTGTGGCTCCTCTCAGATTCCAGAACTTTCTGCCACAGAAATGTGAGGAACATGTGTTTTTTAACCAAATTTTGAGGTTTGCAAAGGATTCTGGGTAACAGAACCTGGTCCGAGCCACACAAGTCACCCCATCTTGGATTCCCCTAGGTCTCTAGTTTTCAGAAATGCACAGGTTTGGTAGGTTTCCCTAGGTGGCGGCTGAGCTACAGGCCAAAATCTACAGGTAGGCACTTTGCAAAAAACACCTCTGTTTTCCTTAAAAAATTTGGCTGTGTCCACGTTGCGCTTTGGGGCGTTTCCTGTCGCGGGCGCTAGGCCTACCCACACAAGTGAGGTATCATTTTTATCGGGAGACGTAGGGGAACGCTGGGTGGAAGGAAATTTGTGGCTCCTCTCAGATTCCAGAACTTTCTGCCACAGAAATGTGAGGAACATGTGTTTTTTTAGCCAAATTTTGAGGTTTGCAAAGGATTCTGGGTAACAGAACCTGGTCCGAGCCACACAAGTCACCCCATCTTGGATTCCCCTAGGTCTCTAGTTTTCAGAAATGCACAGGTTTGGTAGGTCTCCCTAGGTGGCGGCTGAGCTACAGGCCAAAATCTACAGGTAGGCACTTTGCAAAAAACACCTCTGTTTTCCTTCAAAAATTTGGCTGTGTCCACGTTGCACTTTGGGGCGTTTCCTGTCGCGGGCGCTAGGCCTACCCACACAAGTGAGGTATCATTTTTATCGGGAGACGTGGGGGAACGCTGGGTGGAAGGAAATTTGTGGCTCCTCTCAGATTCCAGAACTTTCTGCCACAGAAATGTGAGGAACATGTGGTTTTTTAGCCAAATTTTGAGGTTTGCAAAGGATTCTGGGTAACAGAACCTGGTCCGAGCCACACAAGTCACCCCATCTTGGATTCCCCTAGGTCTCTAGTTTTCAGAAATGCACAGGTTTGGTAGGTTTCCCTAGGTGGCGGCTGAGCTACAGGCCAAAATCTACAGGTAGGCACTTTGCAAAAAACACCTCTGTTTTCCTTCAAAAATTTGGCTGTGTCCACGTTGCGCTTTGGGGCGTTTCCTGTCGCGGGCGCTAGGCCTACCCACACAAGTGAGGTATCATTTTTATTGGGAGACGTGGGGGAATGCTGGGTGGAAGGAAATTTGTGGCTCTTCTCAGATTCCAGAACTTTCTGCCACAGAAATGTGAGGAACATGTGTTTTTTTAGCCAAATTTTGAGGTTTGCAAAGGATTCTGGGTAACAGAACCTGGTCCGAGCCACACAAGTCACCCCATCTTGGATTCCCCTAGGTCTCTAGTTTTCAGAAATGCACAGGTTTGGTAGGTTTCCCTCGGTGGCGGCTGAGCTACAGGCCAAAATCTACAGGTAGGCACTTTGCAAAAAACACCTCTGTTTTCCTTCAAAAATTTGGCTGTGTCCACGTTGCACTTTGGGGCGTTTCCTGTCGCGGGCGCTAGGCCTACCCACACAAGTGAGGTATCATTTGTATCGGGAGACATGGGGGAACGCTTGGTGGAAGGAAATTTGTGGCTCCTCTCAGATTCCAGAACTTTCTGCCACAGAAATGTGAGGAACATGTGGTTTTTTTAGCCAAATTTTGAGGTTTGCAAAGGATTCTGGGTAACAGAACCTGGTCCAAGCACCACAAGTCACCCCATCTTGGATTCCCTTAGGTCTCTAGTTTTCAGAAATGCACAGGTTTGGTAGGTTTCCCTAGGTGGCGTCTGAGCTACAGGCCAAAATCTACAGGTAGGCACTTTGCAAAAAACACCTCTGTTTTCCTTAAAAAATGTGGCTGTGTCCACGTTGCGCTTTGGGGCGTTTCCTGTCGCGGGCGCTAGGCCTACCCACACAAGTGAGGTATCATTTTTATCGGGAGACGTAGGGGAACGCTGGGTGGAAGGACATTTGTGGCTCCTCTCAGATTCCAGAACTTTTTGCCACAGAAATGTGAGGAACATGTGGCTTTTTAGCCAAATTTTGAGGTTTGCAAAGGATTCTGGGTAACAGAACCTGGTCCAAGCACCACAAGTCACCCCATCTTGGATTCCCTTAGGTCTCTAGTTTTCAGAAATGCACAGGTTTGGTAGGTTTCCCTAGGTGGCGGCTGAGCTACAGGCCAAAATCTACAGGTAGGCACTTTGCAAAAAACACCTCTGTTTTCCTTCAAAAATTTGGCTGTGTCCACGTTGCGCTTTGGGGCGTTTCCTGTCGCGGGCGCTAGGCCTACCCACACAAGTGAGGTATCATTTTTATCGGGAGATGTGGGGGAACGATGGGTGGAAGGAAATTTGTGGCTCCTCTCAGATTCCAGAACTTTTTGCCACAGAAATGTGAGGAACATGTGTTTTTTTAGCCAAATTTTGAGGTTTGCAAAGGATTCTGGGTAACAGAACCTGGTCCGAGCCACACAAGTCACCCCATCTTGGATTCCCCTAGGTCTCTAGTTTTCAGAAATGCACAGGTTTGGTAGGTCTCCCTAGGTGGCGGCTGAGCTACAGGCCAAAATCTACAGGTAGGCACTTTGCAAAAAACACCTCTGTTTTCCTTCAAAAATTTGGCTGTGTCCACGTTGCGCTTTGGGGCGTTTCCTGTCGCGGGCGCTAGGCCTACCCACACAAGTGAGGTATCATTTTTATCGGGAGACGTGGGGGAACGCTGGGTGGAAGGAAATTTGTGGCTCCTCTCAGATTCCAGAACTTTCTGCCACAGAAATGTGAGGAACATGTGTTTTTTAACCAAATTTTGAGGTTTGCAAAGGATTCTGGGTAACAGAACCTGGTCCGAGCCACACAAGTCACCCCATCTTGGATTCCCCTAGGTCTCTAGTTTTCAGAAATGCACAGGTTTGGTAGGTCTCCCTAGGTGGCGGCTGAGCTACAGGCCAAAATCTACAGGTAGGCACTTTGCAAAAAACACCTCTGTTTTCCTTCAAAAATTTGGCTGTGTCCACGTTGCGCTTTGGGGCGTTTCCTGTCGCGGGCGCTAGGCCTACCCACACAAGTGAGGTATCATTTTTATCGGGAGACGTAGGGGAACGCTGGGTGGAAGGACATTTGTGGCTCCTCTCAGATTCCAGAACTTTTTGCCACAGAAATGTGAGGATCATGTGGCTTTTTAGCCAAATTTTGAGGTTTGCAAAGGATTCTGGGTAACAGAACCTGGTCCAAGCCACACAAGTCACCCCATCTTGGATTCCCTTAGGTCTCTAGTTTTCAGAAATGCACAGGTTTGGTAGGTTTCCCTAGGTGGCGGCTGAGCTACAGGCCAAAATCTACAGGTAGGCACTTTGCAAAAAACACCTCTGTTTTCCTTCAAAAATTTGGCTGTGTCCACGTTGCGCTTTGGGGCGTTTCCTGTCGCGGGCGCTAGGCCTACCCACACAAGTGAGGTATCATTTTTATCGGGAGACGTGGGGGAACGATGGGTGGAAGGAAATTTGTGGCTCCTCTCAGATTCCAGAACTTTCTGCCACAGAAATGTGAGGAACATGTGTTTTTTTAGCCAAATTTTGAGGTTTGCAAAGGATTCTGGGTAACAGAACCTGGTCCGAGCCACACAAGTCACCCCATCTTGGATTCCCCTAGGTCTCTAGTTTTCAGAAATGCACAGGTTTGGTAGGTCTCCCTAGGTGGCGGCTGAGCTACAGGCCAAAATCTACAGGTAGGCACTTTGCAAAAAACACCTCTGTTTTCCTTCAAAAATTTGGCTGTGTCCACGTTGCGCTTTGGGGCGTTTCCTGTCGCGGGCGCTAGGCCTACCCACACAAGTGAGGTATCATTTTTATCGGGAGACGTGGGGGAACGCTGGGTGGAAGGAAATTTGTGGCTCCTCTCAGATTCCAGAACTTTCTGCCACAGAAATGTGAGGAACATGTGTTTTTTAACCAAATTTTGAGGTTTGCAAAGGATTCTGGGTAACAGAACCTGGTCCGAGCCACAGAAGTCACCCCATCTTGGATTCCCCTAGGTCTCTAGTTTTCAGAAATGCACAGGTTTGGTAGGTCTCCCTAGGTGGCGGCTGAGCTACAGGCCAAAATCTACAGGTAGGCACTTTGCAAAAAACACCTCTGTTTTCCTTCAAAAATTTGGCTGTGTCCACGTTGCGCTTTGGGGCGTTTCCTGTCGCGGGCGCTAGGCCTACCCACACAAGTGAGGTATCATTTTTATCGGGAGACATGGGGGAACGCTGGGTGGAAGGAAATTTGTGGCTCCTCTCAGATTCCAGAACTTTCTGCCACAGAAATGTGAGGAACATGTGGTTTTTTAGCCAGATTTTGAGGTTTGCAAAGGATTCTGGGTAACAGAACCTGGACCGAGCCACACAAGTCACCCCATCTTGGATTCCCCTAGGTCTCTAGTTTTCAGAAATGCACAGGTTTGGTAGGTTTCCCTAGGTGGCGTCTGAGCTACAGGCCAAAATCTACAGGTAGGCACTTTGCAAAAAACACCTCTGTTTTCCTTAAAAAATTTGGCTGTGTCCACGTTGCGCTTTGGGGCGTTTCCTGTCGCGGGCGCTAGGCCTACCCACACAAGTGAGGTATCATTTTTATCGGGAGACGTAGGGGAACGCTGGGTGGAAGGACATTTGTGGCTCCTCTCAGATTCCAGAACTTTTTGCCACAGAAATGTGAGGAACATGTGGCTTTTTAGCCAAATTTTGAGGTTTGCAAAGGATTCTGGGTAACAGAACCTGGTCCAAGCCACACAAGTCACCCCATCCTGGATTCCCCTAGGTCTCTAGTTTTCAGAAATGCACAGGTTTGGTAGGTTTCCCTAGGTGGCGGCTGAGCTACAGGCCAAAATCTACAGGAACGCACTTTGCAAAAAACACCTCTGTTTTCCTTCAAAAATTTGGCTGTGTCCACGTTGCGCTTTGGGGCGTTTCCTGTCGCGGGCGCTAGGCCTACCCACAAAAGTGAGGTATCATTTTTATCGGGAGACGTGGGGGAACGCTGGGTGGAAGGAAATTTGTGGCTCCTCTCAGATTCCAGAACTTTCTGCCACAGAAATGTGAGGAACATGTGTTTTTTAACCAAATTTTGAGGTTTGCAAAGGATTCTGGGTAACAGAACCTGGTCCGAGCCACACAAGTCACCCCATCTTGGATTCCCCTAGGTCTCTAGTTTTCAGAAATGCACAGGTTTGGTAGGTTTCCCTAGGTGGCGGCTGAGCTACAGGCCAAAATCTACAGGTAGGCACTTTGCAAAAAACACCTCTGTTTTCCTTAAAAAATTTGGCTGTGTCCACGTTGCGCTTTGGGGCGTTTCCTGTCGCGGGCGCTAGGCCTACCCACACAAGTGAGGTATCATTTTTATCGGGAGACGTGGGGGAACGCTGGGTGGAAGGAAATTTGTGGCTCCTCTCAGATTCCAGAACTTTCTGCCACAGAAATGTGAGGAACATGTGTTTTTTTAGCCAAATTTTGAGGTTTGCAAAGGATTCTGGGTAACAGAACCTGGTCCGAGCCACACAAGTCACCCCATCTTGGATTCCCCTAGGTCTCTAGTTTTCAGAAATGCACAGGTTTGGTAGGTCTCCCTAGGTGGCGGCTGAGCTACAGGCCACAATCTACAGGTAGGCACTTTGCAAAAAACACCTCTGTTTTCCTTCAAAAATTTGGCTGTGTCCACGTTGCACTTTGGGGCGTTTCCTGTCGCGGGCGCTAGGCCTACCCACACAAGTGAGGTATCATTTTTATCGGGAGACGTGGGGGAACGCTGGGTGGAAGGAAATTTGTGGCTCCTCTCAGATTCCAGAACTTTCTGCCACAGAAATGTGAGGAACATGTGTTTTTTTAGCCAAATTTTGAGGTTTGCAAAGGATTCTGGGTAACAGAACCTGGTCCGAGCCACACAAGTCACCCCATCTTGGATTCCCCTAGGTCTCTAGTTTTCAGAAATGCACAGGTTTGGTAGGTTTCCCTAGGTGGCGGCTGAGCTACAGGCCAAAATCTACAGGTAGGCACTTTGCAAAAAACACCTCTGTTTTCCTTCAAAAATTTGGCTGTGTCCACGTTGCGCTTTGGGGCGTTTCCTGTCGCGGGCGCTAGGCCTACCCACACAAGTGAGGTATCATTTTTATTGGGAGACGTGGGGGAATGCTGGGTGGAAGGAAATTTGTGGCTCTTCTCAGATTCCAGAACTTTCTGCCACAGAAATGTGAGGAACATGTGTTTTTTTAGCCAAATTTTGAGGTTTGCAAAGGATTCTGGGTAACAGAACCTGGTCCGAGCCACACAAGTCACCCCATCTTGGATTCCCCTAGGTCTCTAGTTTTCAGAAATGCACAGGTTTGGTAGGTTTCCCTCGGTGGCGGCTGAGCTACAGGCCAAAATCTACAGGTAGGCACTTTGCAAAAAACACCTCTGTTTTCCTTCAAAAATTTGGCTGTGTCCACGTTGCACTTTGGGGCATTTCCTGTCGCGGGCGCTAGGCCTACCCACACAAGTGAGGTATCATTTGTATCGGGAGACATGGGGGAACGCTTGGTGGAAGGAAATTTGTGGCTCCTCTCAGATTCCAGAACTTTCTGCCACAGAAATGTGAGGAACATGTGGTTTTTTTAGCCAAATTTTGAGGTTTGCAAAGGATTCTGGGTAACAGAACCTGGTCCGAGCCACACAAGTCACCCCATCTTGGATTCCCCTAGGTCTCTAGTTTTCAGAAATGCACAGGTTTGGTAGGTCTCCCTAGGTGGCGGCTGAGCTACAGGCCACAATCTACAGGTAGGCACTTTGCAAAAAACACCTCTGTTTTCCTTCAAAAATTTGGCTGTGTCCACGTTGCGCTTTGGGGCGTTTCCTGTCGCGGGCGCTAGGCCTCCCCACACAAGTGAGGTATCATTTTTATCGGGAGACGTGGGGGAACGCTGGGTGGAAGGAAATTTGTGGCTCCTCTCAGATTCCAGAACTTTCTGCCACAGAAATGTGAGGAACATGTGTTTTTTAACCAAATTTTGAGGTTTGCAAAGGATTCTGGGTAACAGAACCTGGTCCGAGCCACACAAGTCACCCCATCTTGGATTCCCCTAGGTCTCTAGTTTTCAGAAATGCACAGGTTTGGTAGGTTTCCCTAGGTGGCGGCTGAGCTACAGGCCAAAATCTACAGGTAGGCACTTTGCAAAAAACACCTCTGTTTTCCTTCAAAAATTTGGCTGTGTCCACGTTGCGCTTTGGGGCGTTTCCTGTCGCGGGCGCTAGGCCTACCCACACAAGTGAGGTATCATTTTTATCGGGAGACGTGGGGGAACGCTGGGTGGAAGGAAATTTGTGGCTCCTCTCAGATTCCAGAACTTTCTGCCACAGAAATGTGAGGAACATGTGTTTTTTTAGCCAAATTTTGAGGTTTGCAAAGGATTCTGGGTAACAGAACCTGGTCCGAGCCACACAAGTCACCCCATCTTGGATTCCCCTAGGTCTCTAGTTTTCAGAAATGCACAGGTTTGGTAGGTCTCCCTAGGTGGCGGCTGAGCTACAGGCCAAAATCTACAGGTAGGCACTTTGCAAAAAACACCTCTGTTTTCCTTCAAAAATTTGGCTGTGTCCACGTTGCACTTTGGGGCGTTTCCTGTCGCGGGCGCTAGGCCTACCCACACAAGTGAGGTATCATTTGTATCGGGAGACATGGGGGAACGCTTGGTGGAAGGAAATTTGTGGCTCCTCTCAGATTCCAGAACTTTCTGCCACAGAAATGTAAGGAACATGTGGTTTTTTTAGCCAAATTTTGAGGTTTGCAAAGGATTCTGGGTAACAGAACCTGGTCCGAGCCACACAAGTCACCCCATCTTGGATTCCCCTAGGTCTCTAGTTTTCAGAAATGCACAGGTTTGGTAGGTCTCCCTAGGTGGCGGCTGAGCTACAGGCCAAAATCTACAGGTAGGCACTTTGCAAAAAACACCTCTGTTTTCCTTCAAAAATTTGGCTGTGTCCACGTTGCGCTTTGGGGCGTTTCCTGTCGCGGGCGCTAGGCCTACCCACACAAGTGAGGTATCATTTTTATCGGGAGACGTAGGGGAACGCTGGGTGGAAGGACATTTGTGGCTCCTCTCAGATTCCAGAACTTTTTGCCACAGAAATGTGAGGAACATGTGGCTTTTTAGCCAAATTTTGAGGTTTGCAAAGGATTCTGGGTAACAGAACCTGGTCCAAGCCACACAAGTCACCCCATCTTGGATTCCCCTAGGTCTCTAGTTTTCAGAAATGCACAGGTTTGGTAGGTTTCCCTAGGTGGCGGCTGGGCTACAGGCCAAAATCTACAGGAACGCACTTTGCAAAAAACACCTCTGTTTTCCTTCAAAAATTTGGCTGTGTCCACGTTGCGCTTTGGGGCGTTTCCTGTCGCGGGCGCTAGGCCTACCCACACAAGTGAGGTATCATTTTTATCGGGAGACGTGGGGGAACGCCTGGTGGAAGGAAATTTGTGGCTCCTCTCAGATTCCAGAACTTTCTGCCACAGAAATGTGAGGAACATGTGTTTTTTAACCAAATTTTGAGGTTTGCAAAGGATTCTGGGTAACAGAACCTGGTCCGAGCCACACAAGTCACCCCATCTTGGATTCCCCTAGGTCTCTAGTTTTCAGAAATGCACAGGTTTGGTAGGTTTCCCTAGGTGGCGGCTGAGCTACAGGCCAAAATCTACAGGTAGGCACTTTGCAAAAAACACCTCTGTTTTCCTTAAAAAATTTGGCTGTGTCCACGTTGCGCTTTGGGGCGTTTCCTGTCGCGGGCGCTAGGCCTACCCACACAAGTGAGGTATCATTTTTATCGGGAGACGTGGGGGAACGCTGGGTGGAAGGAAATTTGTGGCTCCTCTCAGATTCCAGAACTTTCTGCCACAGAAATGTGAGGAACATGTGTTTTTTTAGCCAAATTTTGAGGTTTGCAAAGGATTCTGGGTAACAGAACCTGGTCCGAGCCACACAAGTCACCCCATCTTGGATTCCCCTAGGTCTCTAGTTTTCAGAAATGCACAGGTTTGGTAGGTCTCCCTAGGTGGCGGCTGAGCTACAGGCCAAAATCTACAGGTAGGCACTTTGCAAAAAACACCTCTGTTTTCCTTCAAAAATTTGGCTGTGTCCACGTTGCACTTTGGGGCGTTTCCTGTCGCGGGCGCTAGGCCTACCCACACAAGTGAGGTATCATTTTTATCGGGAGACGTGGGGGAACGCTGGGTGGAAGGAAATTTGTGGCTCCTCTCAGATTCCAGAACTTTCTGCCACAGAAATGTGAGGAACATGTGTTTTTTTAGCCAAATTTTGAGGTTTGCAAAGGATTCTGGGTAACAGAACCTGGTCCGAGCCACACAAGTCACCCCATCTTGGATTCCCCTAGGTCTCTAGTTTTCAGAAATGCACAGGTTTGGTAGGTCTCCCTAGGTGGCGGCTGAGCTACAGGCCAAAATCTACAGGTAGGCACTTTGCAAAAAACACCTCTGTTTTCCTTCAAAAATTTGGCTGTGTCCACGTTGCGCTTTGGGGCGTTTCCTGTCGCGGGCGCTAGGCCTACCCACACAAGTGAGGTATCATTTTTATTGGGAGACGTGGGGGAATGCTGGGTGGAAGGAAATTTGTGGCTCTTCTCAGATTCCAGAACTTTCTGCCACAGAAATGTGAGGAACATGTGTTTTTTTAGCCAAATTTTGAGGTTTGCAAAGGATTCTGGGTAACAGAACCTGGTCCGAGCCACACAAGTCACCCCATCTTGGATTCCCCTAGGTCTCTAGTTTTCAGAAATGCACAGGTTTGGTAGGTTTCCCTCGGTGGCGGCTGAGCTACAGGCCAAAATCTACAGGTAGGCACTTTGCAAAAAACACCTCTGTTTTCCTTCAAAAATTTGGCTGTGTCCACGTTGCACTTTGGGGCGTTTCCTGTCGCGGGCGCTAGGCCTACCCACACAAGTGAGGTATCATTTGTATCGGGAGACATGGGGGAACGCTTGGTGGAAGGAAATTTGTGGCTCCTCTCAGATTCCAGAACTTTCTGCCACAGAAATGTGAGGAACATGTGGTTTTTTTAGCCAAATTTTGAGGTTTGCAAAGGATTCTGGGTAACAGAACCTGGTCCAAGCACCACAAGTCACCCCATCTTGGATTCCCTTAGGTCTCTAGTTTTCAGAAATGCACAGGTTTGGTAGGTTTCCCTAGGTGGCGTCTGAGCTACAGGCCAAAATCTACAGGTAGGCACTTTGCAAAAAACACCTCTGTTTTCCTTAAAAAATTTGGCTGTGTCCACGTTGCGCTTTGGGGCGTTTCCTGTCGCGGGCGCTAGGCCTACCCACACAAGTGAGGTATCATTTTTATCGGGAGACGTAGGGGAACGCTGGGTGGAAGGACATTTGTGGCTCCTCTCAGATTCCAGAACTTTTTGCCACAGAAATGTGAGGAACATGTGGCTTTTTAGCCAAATTTTGAGGTTTGCAAAGGATTCTGGGTAACAGAACCTGGTCCAAGCACCACAAGTCACCCCATCTTGGATTCCCCTAGGTCTCTAGTTTTCAGAAATGCACAGGTTTGGTAGGTTTCCCTAGGTGGCGGCTGAGCTACAGGCCAAAATCTACAGGTAGGCACTTTGCAAAAAACACCTCTGTTTTCCTTCAAAAATTTGGCTGTGTCCACGTTGCGCTTTGGGGCGTTTCCTGTCGCGGGCGCTAGGCCTACCCACACAAGTGAGGTATCATTTTTATCGGGAGACGTGGGGGAACGCTGGGTGGAAGGAAATTTGTGGCTCCTCTCAGATTCCAGAACTTTCTGCCACAGAAATGTGAGGAACATGTGTTTTTTTAGCCAAATTTTGAGGTTTGCAAAGGATTCTGGGTAACAGAACCTGGTCCGAGCCACACAAGTCACCCCATCTTGGATTCCCCTAGGTCTCTAGTTTTCAGAAATGCACAGGTTTGGTAGGTCTCCCTAGGTGGCGGCTGAGCTACAGGCCAAAATCTACAGGTAGGCACTTTGCAAAAAACACCTCTGTTTTCCTTTAAAAATTTGGCTGTGTCCACGTTGCGCTTTGGGGCGTTTCCTGTCGCGGGCGCTAGGCCTACCCACACAAGTGAGGTATCATTTTTATCGGGAGACGTGGGGGAACGCTGGGTGGAAGGAAATTTGTGGCTCCTCTCAGATTCCAGAACTTTCTGCCACAGAAATGTGAGGAACATGTGTTTTTTAACCAAATTTTGAGGTTTGCAAAGGATTCTGGGTAACAGAACCTGGTCCGAGCCACACAAGTCACCCCATCTTGGATTCCCCTAGGTCTCTAGTTTTCAGAAATGCACAGGTTTGGTAGGTCTCCCTAGGTGGCGGCTGAGCTACAGGCCAAAATCTACAGGTAGGCACTTTGCAAAAAACACCTCTGTTTTCCTTCAAAAATTTGGCTGTGTCCACGTTGCGCTTTGGGGCGTTTCCTGTCGCGGGCGCTAGGCCTACCCACACAAGTGAGGTATCATTTTTATCGGGAGACGTAGGGGAACGCTGGGTGGAAGGACATTTGTGGCTCCTCTCAGATTCCAGAACTTTTTGCCACAGAAATGTGAGGATCATGTGGCTTTTTAGCCAAATTTTGAGGTTTGCAAAGGATTCTGGGTAACAGAACCTGGTCCAAGCCACACAAGTCACCCCATCTTGGATTCCCTTAGGTCTCTAGTTTTCAGAAATGCACAGGTTTGGTAGGTTTCCCTAGGTGGCGGCTGAGCTACAGGCCAAAATCTACAGGTAGGCACTTTGCAAAAAACACCTCTGTTTTCCTTCAAAAATTTGGCTGTGTCCACGTTGCGCTTTGGGGCGTTTCCTGTCGCGGGCGCTAGGCCTACCCACACAAGTGAGGTATCATTTTTATCGGGAGACGTGGGGGAACGATGGGTGGAAGGAAATTTGTGGCTCCTCTCAGATTCCAGAACTTTCTGCCACAGAAATGTGAGGAACATGTGTTTTTTTAGCCAAATTTTGAGGTTTGCAAAGGATTCTGGGTAACAGAACCTGGTCCGAGCCACACAAGTCACCCCATCTTGGATTCCCCTAGGTCTCTAGTTTTCAGAAATGCACAGGTTTGGTAGGTCTCCCTAGGTGGCGGCTGAGCTACAGGCCAAAATCTACAGGTAGGCACTTTGCAAAAAACACCTCTGTTTTCCTTCAAAAATTTGGCTGTGTCCACGTGGCGCTTTGGGGCGTTTCCTGTCGCGGGCGCTAGGCCTACCCACACAAGTGAGGTATCATTTTTATCGGGAGACGTGGGGGAACGCTGGGTGGAAGGAAATTTGTGGCTCCTCTCAGATTCCAGAACTTTCTGCCACAGAAATGTGAGGAACATGTGTTTTTTAACCAAATTTTGAGGTTTGCAAAGGATTCTGGGTAACAGAACCTGGTCCGAGCCACAGAAGTCACCCCATCTTGGATTCCCCTAGGTCTCTAGTTTTCAGAAATGCACAGGTTTGGTAGGTCTCCCTAGGTGGCGGCTGAGCTACAGGCCAAAATCTACAGGTAGGCACTTTGCAAAAAACACCTCTGTTTTCCTTCAAAAATTTGGCTGTGTCCACGTTGCGCTTTGGGGCGTTTCCTGTCGCGGGCGCTAGGCCTACCCACACAAGTGAGGTATCATTTTTATCGGGAGACATGGGGGAACGCTGGGTGGAAGGAAATTTGTGGCTCCTCTCAGATTCCAGAACTTTCTGCCACAGAAATGTGAGGAACATGTGGTTTTTTAGCCAGATTTTGAGGTTTGCAAAGGATTCTGGGTAACAGAACCTGGACCGAGCCACACAAGTCACCCCATCTTGGATTCCCCTAGGTCTCTAGTTTTCAGAAATGCACAGGTTTGGTAGGTTTCCCTAGGTGGCGTCTGAGCTACAGGCCAAAATCTACAGGTAGGCACTTTGCAAAAAACACCTCTGTTTTCCTTAAAAAATTTGGCTGTGTCCACGTTGCGCTTTGGGGCGTTTCCTGTCGCGGGCGCTAGGCCTACCCACACAAGTGAGGTATCATTTTTATCGGGAGACGTAGGGGAACGCTGGGTGGAAGGACATTTGTGGCTCCTCTCAGATTCCAGAACTTTTTGCCACAGAAATGTGAGGAACATGTGGCTTTTTAGCCAAATTTTGAGGTTTGCAAAGGATTCTGGGTAACAGAACCTGGTCCAAGCCACACAAGTCACCCCATCTTGGATTCCCCTAGGTCTCTAGTTTTCAGAAATGCACAGGTTTGGTAGGTTTCCCTAGGTGGCGGCTGAGCTACAGGCCAAAATCTACAGGAACGCACTTTGCAAAAAACACCTCTGTTTTCCTTCAAAAATTTGGCTGTGTCCACGTTGCGCTTTGGGGCGTTTCCTGTCGCGGGCGCTAGGCCTACCCACACAAGTGAGGTATCATTTTTATCGGGAGACGTGGGGGAACGCTGGGTGGAAGGAAATTTGTGGCTCCTCTCAGATTCCAGAACTTTCTGCCACAGAAATGTGAGGAACATGTGTTTTTTAACCAAATTTTGAGGTTTGCAAAGGATTCTGGGTAACAGAACCTGGTCCGAGCCACACAAGTCACCCCATCTTGGATTCCCCTAGGTCTCTAGTTTTCAGAAATGCACAGGTTTGGTAGGTTTCCCTAGGTGGCGGCTGAGCTACAGGCCAAAATCTACAGGTAGGCACTTTGCAAAAAACACCTCTGTTTTCCTTAAAAAATTTGGCTGTGTCCACGTTGCGCTTTGGGGCGTTTCCTGTCGCGGGCGCTAGGCCTACCCACACAAGTGAGGTATCATTTTTATCGGGAGACGTGGGGGAACGCTGGGTGGAAGGAAATTTGTGGCTCCTCTCAGATTCCAGAACTTTCTGCCACAGAAATGTGAGGAACATGTGTTTTTTTAGCCAAATTTTGAGGTTTGCAAAGGATTCTGGGTAACAGAACCTGGTCCGAGCCACACAAGTCACCCCATCTTGGATTCCCCTAGGTCTCTAGTTTTCAGAAATGCACAGGTTTGGTAGGTCTCCCTAGGTGGCGGCTGAGCTACAGGCCAAAATCTACAGGTAGGCACTTTGCAAAAAACACCTCTGTTTTCCTTCAAAAATTTGGCTGTGTCCACGTTGCACTTTGGGGCGTTTCCTGTCGCGGGCGCTAGGCCTACCCACACAAGTGAGGTATCATTTTTATCGGGAGACGTGGGGGAACGCTGGGTGGAAGGAAATTTGTGGCTCCTCTCAGATTCCAGAACTTTCTGCCACAGAAATGTGAGGAACATGTGTTTTTTTAGCCAAATTTTGAGGTTTGCAAAGGATTCTGGGTAACAGAACCTGGTCCGAGCCACACAAGTCACCCCATCTTGGATTCCCCTAGGTCTCTAGTTTTCAGAAATGCACAGGTTTGGTAGGTTTCCCTAGGTGGCGGCTGAGCTACAGGCCAAAATCTACAGGTAGGCACTTTGCAAAAAACACCTCTGTTTTCCTTCAAAAATTTGGCTGTGTCCACGTTGCGCTTTGGGGCGTTTCCTGTCGCGGGCGCTAGGCCTACCCACACAAGTGAGGTATCATTTTTATTGGGAGACGTGGGGGAATGCTGGGTGGAAGGAAATTTGTGGCTCTTCTCAGATTCCAGAACTTTCTGCCACAGAAATGTGAGGAACATGTGTTTTTTTAGCCAAATTTTGAGGTTTGCAAAGGATTCTGGGTAACAGAACCTGGTCCGAGCCACACAAGTCACCCCATCTTGGATTCCCCTAGGTCTCTAGTTTTCAGAAATGCACAGGTTTGGTAGGTTTCCCTCGGTAGCGGCTGAGCTACAGGCCAAAATCTACAGGTAGGCACTTTGCAAAAAACACCTCTGTTTTCCTTCAAAAATTTGGCTGTGTCCACGTTGCACTTTGGGGCGTTTCCTGTCGCGGGCGCTAGGCCTACCCACACAAGTGAGGTATCATTTGTATCGGGAGACATGGGGGAACGCTTGGTGGAAGGAAATTTGTGGCTCCTCTCAGATTCCAGAACTTTCTGCCACAGAAATGTGAGGAACATGTGGTTTTTTTAGCCAAATTTTGAGGTTTGCAAAGGATTCTGGGTAACAGAACCTGGTCCGAGCCACACAAGTCACCCCATCTTGGATTCCCCTAGGTCTCTAGTTTTCAGAAATGCACAGGTTTGGTAGGTCTCCCTAGGTGGCGGCTGAGCTACAGGCCACAATCTACAGGTAGGCACTTTGCAAAAAACACCTCTGTTTTCCTTCAAAAATTTGGCTGTGTCCACGTTGCGCTTTGGGGCGTTTCCTGTCGCGGGCGCTAGGCCTACCCACACAAGTGAGGTATCATTTTTATCGGGAGACGTGGGGGAACGCTGGGTGGAAGGAAATTTGTGGCTCCTCTCAGATTCCAGAACTTTCTGCCACAGAAATGTGAGGAACATGTGTTTTTTAACCAAATTTTGAGGTTTGCAAAGGATTCTGGGTAACAGAACCTGGTCCGAGCCACACAAGTCACCCCATCTTGGATTCCCCATGGTCTCTAGTTTTCAGAAATGCACAGGTTTGGTAGGTTTCCCTAGGTGGCGGCTGAGCTACAGGCCAAAATCTACAGGTAGGCACTTTGCAAAAAACACCTCTGTTTTCCTTCAAAAATTTGGCTGTGTCCACGTTGCGCTTTGGGGCGTTTCCTGTCGCGGGCGCTAGGCCTACCCACACAAGTGAGGTATCATTTTTATCGGGAGACGTGGGGGAACGCTGGGTGGAAGGAAATTTGTGGCTCCTCTCAGATTCCAGAACTTTCTGCCACAGAAATGTGAGGAACATGTGTTTTTTTAGCCAAATTTTGAGGTTTGCAAAGGATTCTGGGTAACAGAACCTGGTCCGAGCCACACAAGTCACCCCATCTTGGATTCCCCTAGGTCTCTAGTTTTCAGAAATGCACAGGTTTGGTAGGTCTCCCTAGGTGGCGGCTGAGCTACAGGCCAAAATCTACAGGTAGGCACTTTGCAAAAAACACCTCTGTTTTCCTTCAAAAATTTGGCTGTGTCCACGTTGCACTTTGGGGCGTTTCCTGTCGCGGGCGCTAGGCCTACCCACACAAGTGAGGTATCATTTTTATCGGGAGACGTGGGGGAACGATGGGTGGAAGGAAATTTGTGGCTCCTCTCAGATTCCAGAACTTTCTGCCACAGAAATTTGAGGAACATGTGTTTTTTTAGCCAAATTTTGAGGTTTGCAAAGGATTCTGGGTAACAGAACCTGGTCCGAGCCACACAAGTCACCCCATCTTGGATTCCCCCAGGTCTCTAGTTTTCAGAAATGCACAGGTTTGGTAGGTCTCCCTAGGTGGCGGCTGAGCTACAGGCCAAAATCTACAGGTAGGCACTTTGCAAAAAACACCTCTGTTTTCCTTCAAAAATTTGGCTGTGTCCACGTTGCGCTTTGGGGCGTTTCCTGTCGCGGGCGCTAGGCCTACCCACACAAGTGAGGTATCATTTTTATCGGGAGACGTGGGGGAACGCTGGGTGGAAGGAAATTTGTGGCTCCTCTCAGATTCCAGAACTTTCTGCCACAGAAATGTGAGGAACATGTGTTTTTTAACCAAATTTTGAGGTTTGCAAAGGATTCTGGGTAACAGAACCTGGTCCGAGCCACACAAGTCACCCCATCTTGGATTCCCCTAGGTCTCTAGTTTTCAGAAATGCACAGGTTTGGTAGGTCTCCCTAGGTGGCGGCTGAGCTACAGGCCAAAATCTACAGGTAGGCACTTTGCAAAAAACACCTCTGTTTTCCTTCAAAAATTTGGCTGTGTCCACGTTGCGCTTTGGGGCGTTTCCTGTCGCGGGCGCTAGGCCTACCCACACAAGTGAGGTATCATTTTTATCGGGAGACATGGGGGAACGCTGGGTGGAAGGAAATTTGTGGCTCCTCTCAGATTCCAGAACTTTCTGCCACAGAAATGTGAGGAACATGTGGTTTTTTAGCCAGATTTTGAGGTTTGCAAAGGATTCTGGGTAACAGAACCTGGACCGAGCCACACAAGTCACCCCATCTTGGATTCCCTTAGGTCTCTAGTTTTCAGAAATGCACAGGTTTGGTAGGTTTCCCTAGGTGGCGTCTGAGCTACAGGCCAAAATCTACAGGTAGGCACTTTGCAAAAAACACCTCTGTTTTCCTTAAAAAATTTGGCTGTGTCCACGTTGCGCTTTGGGGCGTTTCCTGTCGCGGGCGCTAGGCCTACCCACACAAGTGAGGTATCATTTTTATCGGGAGACGTAGGGGAACGCTGGGTGGAAGGACATTTGTGGCTCCTCTCAGATTCCAGAACTTTTTGCCACAGAAATGTGAGGAACATGTGGCTTTTTAGCCAAATTTTGAGGTTTGCAAAGGATTCTGGGTAACAGAACCTGGTCCAAGCACCACAAGTCACCCCATCTTGGATTCCCTTAGGTCTCTAGTTTTCAGAAATGCACAGGTTTGGTAGGTTTCCCTAGGTGGCGTCTGAGCTACAGGCCAAAATCTACAGGTAGGCACTTTGCAAAAAACACCTCTGTTTTCCTTAAAAAATTTGGCTGTGTCCACGTTGCGCTTTGGGGCGTTTCCTGTCGCGGGCGCTAGGCCTACCCACACAAGTGAGGTATCATTTTTATCGGGAGACGTAGGGGAACGCTGGGTGGAAGGACATTTGTGGCTCCTCTCAGATTCCAGAACTTTTTGCCACAGAAATGTGAGGAACATGTGGCTTTTTAGCCAAATTTTGAGGTTTGCAAAGGATTCTGGGTAACAGAACCTGGTCCAAGCACCACAAGTCACCCCATCTTGGATTCCCTTAGGTCTCTAGTTTTCAGAAATGCACAGGTTTGGTAGGTTTCCCTAGGTGGCGGCTGAGCTACAGGCCAAAATCTACAGGTAGGCACTTTGCAAAAAACACCTCTGTTTTCCTTCAAAAATTTGGCTGTGTCCACGTTGCGCTTTGGGGCGTTTCCTGTCGCGGGCGCTAGGCCTACCCACACAAGTGAGGTATCATTTTTATCGGGAGACGTGGGGGAACGCTGGGTGGAAGGAAATTTGTGGCTCCTCTCAGATTCCAGAACTTTCTGCCACAGAAATGTGAGGAACATGTGTTTTTTTAGCCAAATTTTGAGGTTTGCAAAGGATTCTGGGTAACAGAACCTGGTCCGAGCCACACAAGTCACCCCATCTTGGATTCCCCTAGGTCTCTAGTTTTCAGAAATGCACAGGTTTGGTAGGTCTCCCTAGGTGGCGGCTGAGCTACAGGCCAAAATCTACAGGTAGGCACTTTGCAAAAAACACCTCTGTTTTCCTTTAAAAATTTGGCTGTGTCCACGTTGCGCTTTGGGGCGTTTCCTGTCGCGGGCGCTAGGCCTACCCACACAAGTGAGGTATCATTTTTATCGGGAGACGTGGGGGAACGCTGGGTGGAAGGAAATTTGTGGCTCCTCTCAGATTCCAGAACTTTCTGCCACAGAAATGTGAGGAACATGTGTTTTTTAACCAAATTTTGAGGTTTGCAAAGGATTCTGGGTAACAGAACCTGGTCCGAGCCACACAAGTCACCCCATCTTGGATTCCCCTAGGTCTCTAGTTTTCAGAAATGCACAGGTTTGGTAGGTCTCCCTAGGTGGCGGCTGAGCTACAGGCCAAAATCTACAGGTAGGCACTTTGCAAAAAACACCTCTGTTTTCCTTCAAAAATTTGGCTGTGTCCACGTTGCGCTTTGGGGCGTTTCCTGTCGCGGGCGCTAGGCCTACCCACACAAGTGAGGTATCATTTTTATCGGGAGACGTAGGGGAACGCTGGGTGGAAGGACATTTGTGGCTCCTCTCAGATTCCAGAACTTTTTGCCACAGAAATGTGAGGATCATGTGGCTTTTTAGCCAAATTTTGAGGTTTGCAAAGGATTCTGGGTAACAGAACCTGGTCCAAGCCACACAAGTCACCCCATCTTGGATTCCCTTAGGTCTCTAGTTTTCAGAAATGCACAGGTTTGGTAGGTTTCCCTAGGTGGCGGCTGAGCTACAGGCCAAAATCTACAGGTAGGCACTTTGCAAAAAACACCTCTGTTTTCCTTCAAAAATTTGGCTGTGTCCACGTTGCGCTTTGGGGCGTTTCCTGTCGCGGGCGCTAGGCCTACCCACACAAGTGAGGTATCATTTTTATCGGGAGACGTGGGGGAACGATGGGTGGAAGGAAATTTGTGGCTCCTCTCAGATTCCAGAACTTTCTGCCACAGAAATGTGAGGAACATGTGTTTTTTTAGCCAAATTTTGAGGTTTGCAAAGGATTCTGGGTAACAGAACCTGGTCCGAGCCACACAAGTCACCCCATCTTGGATTCCCCTAGGTCTCTAGTTTTCAGAAATGCACAGGTTTGGTAGGTCTCCCTAGGTGGCGGCTGAGCTACAGGCCAAAATCTACAGGTAGGCACTTTGCAAAAAACACCTCTGTTTTCCTTCAAAAATTTGGCTGTGTCCACGTTGCGCTTTGGGGCGTTTCCTGTCGCGGGCGCTAGGCCTACCCACACAAGTGAGGTATCATTTTTATCGGGAGACGTGGGGGAACGCTGGGTGGAAGGAAATTTGTGGCTCCTCTCAGATTCCAGAACTTTCTGCCACAGAAATGTGAGGAACATGTGTTTTTTAACCAAATTTTGAGGTTTGCAAAGGATTCTGGGTAACAGAACCTGGTCCGAGCCACAGAAGTCACCCCATCTTGGATTCCCCTAGGTCTCTAGTTTTCAGAAATGCACAGGTTTGGTAGGTCTCCCTAGGTGGCGGCTGAGCTACAGGCCAAAATCTACAGGTAGGCACTTTGCAAAAAACACCTCTGTTTTCCTTCAAAAATTTGGCTGTGTCCACGTTGCGCTTTGGGGCGTTTCCTGTCGCGGGCGCTAGGCCTACCCACACAAGTGAGGTATCATTTTTATCGGGAGACATGGGGGAACGCTGGGTGGAAGGAAATTTGTGGCTCCTCTCAGATTCCAGAACTTTCTGCCACAGAAATGTGAGGAACATGTGGTTTTTTAGCCAGATTTTGAGGTTTGCAAAGGATTCTGGGTAACAGAACCTGGACCGAGCCACACAAGTCACCCCATCTTGGATTCCCCTAGGTCTCTAGTTTTCAGAAATGCACAGGTTTGGTAGGTTTCCCTAGGTGGCGTCTGAGCTACAGGCCAAAATCTACAGGTAGGCACTTTGCAAAAAACACCTCTGTTTTCCTTAAAAAATTTGGCTGTGTCCACGTTGCGCTTTGGGGCGTTTCCTGTCGCGGGCGCTAGGCCTACCCACACAAGTGAGGTACCATTTTTATCGGGAGACGTAGGGGAACGCTGGGTGGAAGGACATTTGTGGCTCCTCTCAGATTCCAGAACTTTTTGCCACAGAAATGTGAGGAACATGTGGCTTTTTAGCCAAATTTTGAGGTTTGCAAAGGATTCTGGGTAACAGAACCTGGTCCAAGCCACACACGTCACCCCATCTTGGATTCCCCTAGGTCTCTAGTTTTCAGAAATGCACAGGTTTGGTAGGTTTCCCTAGGTGGCGGCTGAGCTACAGGCCAAAATCTACAGGAACGCACTTTGCAAAAAACACCTCTGTTTTCCTTCAAAAATTTGGCTGTGTCCACGTTGCGCTTTGGGGCGTTTCCTGTCGCGGGCGCTAGGCCTACCCACACAAGTGAGGTATCATTTTTATCGGGAGACGTGGGGGAACGCTGGGTGGAAGGAAATTTGTGGCTCCTCTCAGATTCCAGAACTTTCTGCCACAGAAATGTGAGGAACATGTGTTTTTTAACCAAATTTTGAGGTTTGCAAAGGATTCTGGGTAACAGAACCTGGTCCGAGCCACACAAGTCACCCCATCTTGGATTCCCCTAGGTCTCTAGTTTTCAGAAATGCACAGGTTTGGTAGGTTTCCCTAGGTGGCGGCTGAGCTACAGGCCAAAATCTACAGGTAGGCACTTTGCAAAAAACACCTCTGTTTTCCTTAAAAAATTTGGCTGTGTCCACGTTGCGCTTTGGGGCGTTTCCTGTCGCGGGCGCTAGGCCTACCCACACAAGTGAGGTATCATTTTTATCGGGAGACGTGGGGGAACGCTGGGTGGAAGGAAATTTGTGGCTCCTCTCAGATTCCAGAACTTTCTGCCACAGAAATGTGAGGAACATGTGTTTTTTTAGCCAAATTTTGAGGTTTGCAAAGGATTCTGGGTAACAGAACCTGGTCCGAGCCACACAAGTCACCCCATCTTGGATTCCCCTAGGTCTCTAGTTTTCAGAAATGCACAGGTTTGGTAGGTCTCCCTAGGTGGCGGCTGAGCTACAGGCCAAAATCTACAGGTAGGCACTTTGCAAAAAACACCTCTGTTTTCCTTCAAAAATTTGGCTGTGTCCACGTTGCACTTTGGGGCGTTTCCTGTCGCGGGCGCTAGGCCTACCCACACAAGTGAGGTATCATTTTTATCGGGAGACGTGGGGGAACGCTGGGTGGAAGGAAATTTGTGGCTCCTCTCAGATTCCAGAACTTTCTGCCACAGAAATGTGAGGAACATGTGTTTTTTGAGCCAAATTTTGAGGTTTGCAAAGGATTCTGGGTAACAGAACCTGGTCCGAGCCACACAAGTCACCCCATCTTGGATTCCCCTAGGTCTCTAGTTTTCAGAAATGCACAGGTTTGGTAGGTTTCCCTAGGTGGCGGCTGAGCTACAGGCCAAAATCTACAGGTAGGCACTTTGCAAAAAACACCTCTGTTTTCCTTCAAAAATTTGGCTGTGTCCACGTTGCGCTTTGGGGCGTTTCCTGTCGCGGGCGCTAGGCCTACCCACACAAGTGAGGTATCATTTTTATTGGGAGACGTGGGGGAATGCTGGGTGGAAGGAAATTTGTGGCTCTTCTCAGATTCCAGAACTTTCTGCCACAGAAATGTGAGGAACATGTGTTTTTTTAGCCAAATTTTGAGGTTTGCAAAGGATTCTGGGTAACAGAACCTGGTCCGAGCCACACAAGTCACCCCATCTTGGATTCCCCTAGGTCTCTAGTTTTCAGAAATGCACAGGTTTGGTAGGTTTCCCTCGGTGGCGGCTGAGCTACAGGCCAAAATCTACAGGTAGGCACTTTGCAAAAAACACCTCTGTTTTCCTTCAAAAATTTGGCTGTGTCCACGTTGCACTTTGGGGCGTTTCCTGTCGCGGGCGCTAGGCCTACCCACACAAGTGAGGTATCATTTGTATCGGGAGACATGGGGGAACGCTTGGTGGAAGGAAATTTGTGGCTCCTCTCAGATTCCAGAACTTTCTGCCACAGAAATGTGAGGAACATGTGGTTTTTTTAGCCAAATTTTGAGGTTTGCAAAGGATTCTGGGTAACAGAACCTGGTCCGAGCCACACAAGTCACCCCATCTTGGATTCCCCTAGGTCTCTAGTTTTCAGAAATGCACAGGTTTGGTAGGTCTCCCTAGGTGGCGGCTGAGCTACAGGCCACAATCTACAGGTAGGCACTTTGCAAAAAACACCTCTGTTTTCCTTCAAAAATTTGGCTGTGTCCACGTTGCGTTTGGGGCGTTTCCTGTCGCGGGCGCTAGGCCTACCCACACAAGTGAGGTATCATTTTTATCGGGAGACGTGGGGGAACGCTGGGTGGAAGGAAATTTGTGGCTCCTCTCAGATTCCAGAACTTTCTGCCACAGAAATGTGAGGAACATGTGTTTTTTAACCAAATTTTGAGGTTTGCAAAGGATTCTGGGTAACAGAACCTGGTCCGAGCCACACAAGTCACCCCATCTTGGATTCCCCTAGGTCTCTAGTTTTCAGAAATGCACAGGTTTGGTAGGTTTCCCTAGATGGCGGCTGAGCTACAGGCCAAAATCTACAGGTAGGCACTTTGCAAAAAACACCTCTGTTTTCCTTCAAAAATTTGGCTGTGTCCACGTTGCGCTTTGGGGCGTTTCCTGTCGCGGGCGCTAGGCCTACCCACACAAGTGAGGTATCATTTTTATCGGGAGACGTGGGGGAACGCTGGGTGGAAGGAAATTTGTGGCTCCTCTCAGATTCCAGAACTTTCTGCCACAGAAATGTGAGGAACATGTGTTTTTTTAGCCAAATTTTGAGGTTTGCAAAGGATTCTGGGTAACAGAACCTGGTCCGAGCCACACAAGTCACCCCATCTTGGATTCCCCTAGGTCTCTAGTTTTCAGAAATGCACAGGTTTGGTAGGTCTCCCTAGGTGGCGGCTGAGCTACAGGCCAAAATCTACAGGTAGGCACTTTGCAAAAAACACCTCTGTTTTCCTTCAAAAATTTGGCTGTGTCCACGTTGCGCTTTGGGGCGTTTCCTGTCGCGGGCGCTAGGCCTACCCACACAAGTGAGGTATCATTTTTATCGGGAGACGTGGGGGAACGATGGGTGGAAGGAAATTTGTGGCTCCTCTCAGATTCCAGAACTTTCTGCCACAGAAATTTGAGGAACATGTGTTTTTTTAGCCAAATTTTGAGGTTTGCAAAGGATTCTGGGTAACAGAACCTGGTCCGAGCCACACAAGTCACCCCATCTTGGATTCCCCCAGGTCTCTAGTTTTCAGAAATGCACAGGTTTGGTAGGTCTCCCTAGGTGGCGGCTGAGCTACAGGCCAAAATCTACAGGTAGGCACTTTGCAAAAAACACCTCTGTTTTCCTTCAAAAATTTGGCTGTGTCCACGTTGCGCTTTGGGGCGTTTCCTGTCGCGGGCGCTAGGCCTACCCACACAAGTGAGGTATCATTTTTATCGGGAGACGTGGGGGAACGCTGGGTGGAAGGAAATTTGTGGCTCCTCTCAGATTCCAGAACTTTCTGCCACAGAAATGTGAGGAACATGTGTTTTTTAACCAAATTTTGAGGTTTGCAAAGGATTCTGGGTAACAGAACCTGGTCCGAGCCACACAAGTCACCCCATCTTGGATTCCCCTAGGTCTCTAGTTTTCAGAAATGCACAGGTTTGGTAGGTCTCCCTAGGTGGCGGCTGAGCTACAGGCCAAAATCTACAGGTAGGCACTTTGCAAAAAACACCTCTGTTTTCCTTCAAAAATTTGGCTGTGTCCACGTTGCGCTTTGGGGCGTTTCCTGTCGCGGGCGCTAGGCCTACCCACACAAGTGAGGTATCATTTTTATCGGGAGACATGGGGGAACGCTGGGTGGAAGGAAATTTGTGGCTCCTCTCAGATTCCAGAACTTTCTGCCACAGAAATGTGAGGAACATGTGGTTTTTTAGCCAGATTTTGAGGTTTGCAAAGGATTCTGGGTAACAGAACCTGGACCGAGCCACACAAGTCACCCCATCTTGGATTCCCCTAGGTCTCTAGTTTTCAGAAATGCACAGGTTTGGTAGGTTTCCCTAGGTGGCGTCTGAGCTACAGGCCAAAATCTACAGGTAGGCACTTTGCAAAAAACACCTCTGTTTTCCTTCAAAAATTTGGCTGTGTCCACGTTGCGCTTTGGGGCGTTTCCTGTCGCGGGCGCTAGGCCTACCCACACAAGTGAGGTATCATTTTTATCGGGAGACGTAGGGGAACGCTGGGTGGAAGGACATTTGTGGCTCCTCTCAGATTCCAGAACTTTCTGCCACAGAAATTTGAGGAACATGTGTTTTTTTAGCCAAATTTTGAGGTTTGCAAAGGATTCTGGGTAACAGAACCTGGTCCGAGCCACACAAGTCACCCCATCTTGGATTCCCCCCGGTCTCTAGTTTTCAGAAATGCACAGGTTTGGTAGGTCTCCCTAGGTGGCGGCTGAGCTACAGGCCAAAATCTACAGGTAGGCACTTTGCAAAAAACACCTCTGTTTTCCTTCAAAAATTTGGCTGTGTCCACGTTGCGCTTTGGGGCGTTTCCTGTCGCGGGCGCTAGGCCTACCCACACAAGTGAGGTATCATTTTTATCGGGAGACGTGGGGGAACGCTGGGTGGAAGGAAATTTGTGGCTCCTCTCAGATTCCAGAACTTTCTGCCACAGAAATGTGAGGAACATGTGTTTTTTAACCAAATTTTGAGGTTTGCAAAGGATTCTGGGTAACAGAACCTGGTCCGAGCCACACAAGTCACCCCATCTTGGATTCCCCTAGGTCTCTAGTTTTCAGAAATGCACAGGTTTGGTAGGTCTCCCTAGGTGGCGGCTGAGCTACAGGCCAAAATCTACAGGTAGGCACTTTGCAAAAAACACCTCTGTTTTCCTTCAAAAATTTGGCTGTGTCCACGTTGCGCTTTGGGGCGTTTCCTGTCGCGGGCGCTAGGCCTACCCACACAAGTGAGGTATCATTTTTATCGGGAGACATGGGGGAACGCTGGGTGGAAGGAAATTTGTGGCTCCTCTCAGATTCCAGAACTTTCTGCCACAGAAATGTGAGGAACATGTGGTTTTTTAGCCAGATTTTGAGGTTTGCAAAGGATTCTGGGTAACAGAACCTGGACCGAGCCACACAAGTCACCCCATCTTGGATTCCCCTAGGTCTCTAGTTTTCAGAAATGCACAGGTTTGGTAGGTTTCCCTAGGTGGCGTCTGAGCTACAGGCCAAAATCTACAGGTAGGCACTTTGCAAAAAACACCTCTGTTTTCCTTCAAAAATTTGGCTGTGTCCACGTTGCACTTTGGGGCGTTTCCTGTCGCGGGCGCTAGGCCTACCCACACAAGTGAGGTATCATTTTTATCGGGAGACGTGGGGGAACGATGGGTGGAAGGAAATTTGTGGCTCCTCTCAGATTCCAGAACTTTCTGCCACAGAAATTTGAGGAACATGTGTTTTTTTAGCCAAATTTTGAGGTTTGCAAAGGATTCTGGGTAACAGAACCTGGTCCGAGCCACACAAGTCACCCCATCTTGGATTCCCCCAGGTCTCTAGTTTTCAGAAATGCACAGGTTTGGTAGGTTTCCCTAGGTGGCGGCTGAGCTACAGGCCAAAATCTACAGGTAGGCACTTTGCAAAAAACACCTCTGTTTTCCTTCAAAAATTTGGCTGTGTCCACGTTGCGCTTTGGGGCGTTTCCTGTCGCGGGCGCTAGGCCTACCCACACAAGTGAGGTATCATTTTTATCGGGAGACGTGGGGGAACGCTGGGTGGAAGGAAATTTGTGGCTCCTCTCAGATTCCAGAACTTTCTGCCACAGAAATGTGAGGAACATGTGTTTTTTTAGCCAAATTTTGAGGTTTGCAAAGGATTCTGGGTAACAGAACCTGGTCCGAGCCACACAAGTCACCCCATCTTGGATTCCCCTACGTCTCTAGTTTTCAGAAATGCACAGGTTTGGTAGGTCTCCCTAGGTGGCGGCTGAGCTACAGGCCAAAATCTACAGGTAGGCACTTTGCAAAAAACACCTCTGTTTTCCTTCAAAAATGTGGCTGTGTCCACGTTGCACTTTGGGGCGTTTCCTGTCGCGGGCGCTAGGCCTACCCACACAAGTGAGGTATCATTTTTATCGGGAGACGTGGGGGAACGATGGGTGGAAGGAAATTTGTGGCTCCTCTCAGATTCCAGAACTTTCTGCCACAGAAATTTGAGGAACATGTGTTTTTTTAGCCAAATTTTGAGGTTTGCAAAGGATTCTGGGTAACAGAACCTGGTCCGAGCCACACAAGTCACCCCATCTTGGATTCCCCCAGGTCTCTAGTTTTCAGAAATGCACAGGTTTGGTAGGTCTCCCTAGGTGGCGGCTGAGCTACAGGCCAAAATCTACAGGTAGGCACTTTGCAAAAAACACCTCTGTTTTCCTTCAAAAATTTGGCTGTGTCCACGTTGCGCTTTGGGGCGTTTCCTGTCGCGGGCGCTAGGCCTACCCACACAAGTGAGGTATCATTTTTATCGGGAGACGTGGGGGAACGCTGGGTGGAAGGAAATTTGTGGCTCCTCTCAGATTCCAGAACTTTCTGCCACAGAAATGTGAGGAACATGTGTTTTTTAACCAAATTTTGAGGTTTGCAAAGGATTCTGGGTAACAGAACCTGGTCCGAGCCACACAAGTCACCCCATCTTGGATTCCCCTAGGTCTCTAGTTTTCAGAAATGCACAGGTTTGGTAGGTCTCCCTAGGTGGCGGCTGAGCTACAGGCCAAAATCTACAGGTAGGCACTTTGCAAAAAACACCTCTGTTTTCCTTCAAAAATTTGGCTGTGTCCACGTTGCGCTTTGGGGCGTTTCCTGTCGCGGGCGCTAGGCCTACCCACACAAGTGAGGTATCATTTTTATCGGGAGACATGGGGGAACGCTGGGTGGAAGGAAATTTGTGGCTCCTCTCAGATTCCAGAACTTTCTGCCACAGAAATGTGAGGAACATGTGGTTTTTTAGCCAGATTTTGAGGTTTGCAAAGGATTCTGGGTAACAGAACCTGGACCGAGCCACACAAGTCACCCCATCTTGGATTCCCCTAGGTCTCTAGTTTTCAGAAATGCACAGGTTTGGTAGGTTTCCCTAGGTGGCGTCTGAGCTACAGGCCAAAATCTACAGGTAGGCACTTTGCAAAAAACACCTCTGTTTTCCTTCAAAAATTTGGCTGTGTCCACGTTGCGCTTTGGGGCGTTTCCTGTCGCGGGCGCTAGGCCTACCCACACAAGTGAGGTATCATTTTTATCGGGAGACGTAGGGGAACGCTGGGTGGAAGGACATTTGTGGCTCCTCTCAGATTCCAGAACTTTCTGCCACAGAAATTTGAGGAACATGTGTTTTTTTAGCCAAATTTTGAGGTTTGCAAAGGATTCTGGGTAACAGAACCTGGTCCGAGCCACACAAGTCACCCCATCTTGGATTCCCCCCGGTCTCTAGTTTTCAGAAATGCACAGGTTTGGTAGGTCTCCCTAGGTGGCGGCTGAGCTACAGGCCAAAATCTACAGGTAGGCACTTTGCAAAAAACACCTCTGTTTTCCTTCAAAAATTTGGCTGTGTCCACGTTGCGCTTTGGGGCGTTTCCTGTCGCGGGCGCTAGGCCTACCCACACAAGTGAGGTATCATTTTTATCGGGAGACGTAGGGGAACGCTGGGTGGAAGGACATTTGTGGCTCCTCTCAGATTCCAGAACTTTTTGCCACAGAAATGTGAGGAACATGTGGCTTTTTAGCCAAATTTTGAGGTTTGCAAAGGATTCTGGGTAACAGAACCTGGTCCAAGCCACACAAGTCACCCCATCTTGGATTCCCCTAGGTCTCTAGTTTTCAGAAATGCACAGGTTTGGTAGGTTTCCCTAGGTGGCGGCTGAGCTACAGGCCAAAATCTACAGGTAGGCACTTTGCAAAAAACACCTCTGTTTTCCTTCAAAAATTTGGCTGTGTCCACGTTGCGCTTTGGGGCGTTTCCTGTCGCGGGCGCTAGGCCTACCCACACAAGTGAGGTATCATTTTTATCGGGAGACGTGGGGGAACGCTGGGTGGAAGGAAATTTGTGGCTCCTCTCAGATTCCAGAACTTTCTGCCACAGAAATGTGAGGAACATGTGGTTTTTTAGCCAAATTTTGAGGTTTGCAAAGGATTCTGGGTAACAGAACCTGGTCCGAGCCACACAAGTCACCCCATCTTGGATTCCCCTAGGTCTCTAGTTTTCAGAAATGCACAGGTTTGGTAGGTCTCCCTAGGTGGCGGCTGAGCTACAGGCCAAAATCTACAGGTAGGCACTTTGCAAAAAACACCTCTGTTTTCCTTCAAAAATTTGGCTGTGTCCACGTTGCGCTTTGGGGCGTTTCCTGTCGCGGGCGCAAGGCCTACCCACACAAGTGAGGTATCATTTCTATCGGGAGACGTGGGGGAACGCTGGGTGGAAGGAAATGTGTGGCTCCTCTCAGATTCCAGAACTTTCTGCCACAGAAATGTGAGGAACATGTGTTTTTTTAGCCAAATTTTGAGGTTTGCAAAGGATTCTGGGTAACAGAACCTGGTCCGAGCCACACAAGTCACCCCATCTTGGATTCCCCTAGGTCTCTAGTTTTCAGAAATGCACAGGTTTGGTAGGTTTCCCTAGGTGGCGGCTGAGCTACAGGCCAAAATCTACAGGTAGGCACTTTGCAAAAAACACCTCTGTTTTCCTTCAAAAATTTGGCTGTGTCCACGTTGCGCTTTGGGGCGTTTCCTGTCGCGGGCGCTAGGCCTACCCACACAAGTGAGGTATCATTTTTATCGGGAGACGTGGGGGAACGCTGGGTGGAAGGAAATTTGTGGCTCCTCTCAGATTCCAGAACTTTCTGCACAGAAATGTGAGGAACAAGTGGTTTTTTAGCCAAATTTTGAGGTTTGCAAAGGATTCTGGGTAACAGAACCTGGTCCGAGCCACACAAGTCACCCCATCTTGGATTCCCCTAGGTCTCTAGTTTTCAGAAATGCACAGGTTTGGTAGGTTTCCCTAGGTGGCGGCTGAGCTACAGGCCAAAATCTACAGGTAGGCACTTTGCAAAAAACACCTCTGATTTCCTTAAAAAATTTGGCTGTGTCCACGTTGCGCTTTGGGGCGTTTCCTGTCGCGGGCGCTAGGCCTACCCACACAAGTGAGGTATCATTTTTATCGGGAGACGTGGGGGAACGCTGGGTGGAAGGAAATTTGTGGCTCCTCTCAGATTCCAGAACTTTCTGCCACAGAAATGTGAGGAACATGTGGTTTTTTAGCCAAATTTTGAGGTTTGCAAAGGATTCTGGGTAACAGAACCTGGTCCGAGCCACACAAGTCACCCCATCTTGGATTCCCCTAGCTCTCTAGTTTTCAGAAATGCACAGGTTTGGTAGGTTTCCCTAGGTGGCGGCTGAGCTACAGGCCAAAATCTACAGGTAGGCACTTTGCAAAAAACACCTCTGTTTTCCTTCAAAAATTTGGCTGTGTCCACGTTGCGCTTTGGGGCGTTTCCTGTCGCGGGCGCAAGGCCTACCCACACAAGTGAGGTATCATTTCTATCGGGAGACGTGGGGGAACGCTGGGTGGAAGGAAATTTGTGGCTCCTCTCAGATTCCAGAACTTTCTGCCACAGAAATGTGAGGAACATGTGGTTTTTTAGCCAAATTTTGAGGTTTGCAAAGGATTCTGGGTAACAGAACCTGGTCCGAGCCACACAAGTCACCCCATCTTGGATTCCCCTAGCTCTCTAGTTTTCAGAAATGCACAGGTTTGGTAGGTTTCCCTAGGTGGCGGCTGAGCTACAGGCCAAAATCTACAGGTAGGCACTTTGCAAAAAACACCTCTGTTTTCCTTCAAAAATTTGGCTGTGTCCACGTTGCGCTTTGGGGCGTTTCCTGTCGCGGGCGCAAGGCCTACCCACACAAGTGAGGTATCATTTCTATCGGGAGACGTGGGGGAACGCTGGGTGGAAGGAAATTTGTGGCTCCTCTCAGATTCCAGAACTTTCTGCCACAGAAATGTGAGGAACAAGTGGTTTTTTAGCCAAATTTTGAGGTTTGCAAAGGATTCTGGGTAACAGAACCTGGTCCGAGCCACACAAGTCACCCCATCTTGGATTCCCCTAGGTCTCTAGTTTTCAGAAATGCACAGGTTTGGTAGGTCTCCCTAGGTGGCGGCTGAGCTACAGGCCAAAATCTACAGGTAGGCACTTTGCAAAAAACACCTCTGTTTTCCTTCAAAAATGTGGCTGTGTCCACGTTGCGCTTCGGGGCGTTTCCTGTCACGGGCGCTAGGCCTACCCACACAAGTGAGGTATCATTTTTATTGGGAGACGTGGGGGAATGCTGGGTGGAAGGAAATTTGTGGCTCCTCTCAGATTCCAGAACTTTCTGCCACAGAAATGTGAGGAACATGTGTTTTTGTAGCCAAATTTTGAGGTTTGCAAAGGATTCTGGGTAACAGAACCTGGTCCGAGCCACACAAGTCACCCCATCTTGGATTCCCCTAGCTCTCTAGTTTTCAGAAATGCACAGGTTTGGTAGGTTTCCCTAGGTGGCGGCTGAGCTACAGGCCAAAATCTACAGGTAGGCACTTTGCAAAAAACACCTCTGTTTTCCTTCAAAAATTTGGCTGTGTCCACGTTGCGCTTTGGGGCGTTTCCTGTCGCGGGCGCAAGGCCTACCCACACAAGTGAGGTATCATTTCTATCGGGAGACGTGGGGGAACGCTGGGTGGAAGGAAATTTGTGGCTCCTCTCAGATTTTTCAGAACTTTCTGCCACAGAAATGTGAGGAACATGTGTTTTTTTAGCCAAATTTTGAGGTTTGCAAAGGATTCTGGGTAACAGAACCTGGTCCGAGCCACACAAGTCACCCCATCTTGGATTCCCCTAGGTCTCTAGTTTTCAGAAATGCACAGGTTTGGTAGGTTTCCCTAGGTGGCGGCTGAGCTACAGGCCAAAATCTACAGGTAGGCACTTTGCAAAAAACACCTCTGTTTTCCTTCAAAAATTTGGCTGTGTCCACGTTGCGCTTTGGGGCGTTTCCTGTCGCGGGCGCTAGGCCTACCCACACAAGTGAGGTATCATTTTTATCGGGAGACGTGGGGGAACGCTGGGTGGAAGGAAATTTGTGGCTCCTCTCAGATTCCAGAACTTTCTGCCACAGAAATGTGAGGAACAAGTGGTTTTTTAGCCAAATTTTGAGGTTTGCAAAGGATTCTGGGTAACAGAACCTGGTCCGAGCCACACAAGTCACCCCATCTTGGATTCCCCTAGGTCTCTAGTTTTCAGAAATGCACAGGTTTGGTAGGTTTCCCTAGGTGGCGGCTGAGCTACAGGCCAAAATCTACAGGTAGGCACTTTGCAAAAAACACCTCTGTTTTCCTTCAAAAATTTGGCTGTGTCCACGTTGCGCTTTGGGGCGTTTCCTGTCGCGGGCGCTAGGCCTACCCACACAAGTGAGGTATCATTTTTATTGGGAGACGTGGGGGAATGCTGGGTGGAAGGAAATTTGTGGCTCCTCTCAGATTCCAGAACTTTCTGCCACAGAAATGTGAGGAACATGTGTTTTTGTAGCCAAATTTTGAGGTTTGCAAAGGATTCTGGGTAACAGAACCTGGTCCGAGCCACACAAGTCACCCCATCTTGGATTCCCCTAGCTCTCTAGTTTTCAGAAATGCACAGGTTTGGTAGGTTTCCCTAGGTGGCGGCTGAGCTACAGGCCAAAATCTACAGGTAGGCACTTTGCAAAAAACACCTCTGTTTTCCTTCAAAAATTTGGCTGTGTCCACGTTGCGCTTTGGGGCGTTTCCTGTCGCGGGCGCAAGGCCTACCCACACAAGTGAGGTATCATTTCTATCGGGAGACGTGGGGGAACGCTGGGTGGAAGGAAATTTGTGGCTCCTCTAAGATTCCAGAACTTTCTGCCACAGAAATGTGAGGAACATGTGTTTCTGGGTAACAGAACCTGGTCCGAGCCACACAAGTCACCCCATCTTGGATTCCCCTAGCTCTCTAGTTTTCAGAAATGCACAGGTTTGGTAGGTTTCCCTAGGTGGCGGCTGAGCTACAGGCCAAAATCTACAGGTAGGCACTTTGCAAAAAACACCTCTGTTTTCCTTCAAAAATTTGGCTGTGTCCACGTTGCGCTTTGGGGCGTTTCCTGTCGCGGGCGCAAGGCCTACCCACACAAGTGAGGTATCATTTCTATCGGGAGACGTGGGGGAACGCTGGGTGGAAGGAAATTTGTGGCTCCTCTAAGATTCCAGAACTTTCTGCCACAGAAATGTGAGGAACATGTGTTTTTTTAGCCAAATTTTGAGGTTTGCAAAGGATTCTGGTTAACAGAACCTGGTCCGAGCCACACAAGTCACCCCATCTTGGATTCCCCTAGGTCTCTAGTTTTCAGAAATGCACAGGTTTGGTAGGTCTCCCTAGGTGGCGGCTGAGCTACAGGCCAAAATCTACAGGTAGGCACTTTGCAAAAAACACCTCTGTTTTCCTTAAAAAATTTGGCTGTGTCCACGTTGCGCTTCGGGGCGTTTCCTGTCACGGGCGCTAGGCCTACCCACACAAGTGAGGTATCATTTTTATCGGGAGACGTGGGGGAACGCTGGGTGGAAGGAAATTTGTGGCTCCTCTCAGATTCCAGAACTTTCTGCCACAGAAATGTGAGGAACAAGTGGTTTTTTAGCCAAATTTTGAGGTTTGCAAAGGATTCTGGGTAACAGAACCTGGTCCGAGCCACACAAGTCACCCCATCTTGGATTCCCCTAGGTCTCTAGTTTTCAGAAATGCACAGGTTTGGTAGGTCTCCCTAGGTGGCGGCTGAGCTACAGGCCAAAATCTACAGGTAGGCACTTTGCAAAAAACACCTCTGTTTTCCTTCAAAAATTTGACTGTGTCCACGTTGCGCTTTGGGGCGTTTCCTGTCGCGGGCGCTAGGCCTACCCACACAAGTGAGGTATCATTTTTATCGGGAGACGTGGGGCAACGCTGGGTGGAAGGAAATTTGTGGCTCCTCTCAGATTCCAGAACTTTCTGCCACAGAAATGTGAGGAACATGTGTTTTTTTAGCCAAATTTTGTGGTTTGCAAAGGATTCTGGGTAACAGAACCTAGTCCGAGCCACACAAGTCACCCCATCTTGGTTTCCCCTAGGTCTCTAGTTTTCAGAAATGCACAGGTTTGGTAAGTTTCCCTAGGTGGCGGCTGAGCTACAGGCCAAAATCTACAGGTAGGCACTTTGCAAAAAACACCTCTGTTTTCCTTCGAAAATTTGGCTGTGTCCACGTTGCGCTTTGGGGCGTTTCCTGTCGCGGGCGCTAGGCCTACCCACACAAGTGAGGTATCATTTTTATCGGGAGACGTGAGGGAACGCTGGGTGGAAGGAAATTTGTGGCTCCTCTCAGATTCCAGAACTTTCTGCCACAGAAATGTGAGGAACAAGTGGTTTTTTAGCCAAATTTTGAGGTTTGCAAAGGATTCTGGGTAACAGAACCTGGTCCGAGCCACACAAGTCACCCCATCTTGGATTCCCCTAGGTCTCTAGTTTTCAGAAATGCACAGGTTTGGTAAGTTTCCCTAGGTGGCGGCTGAGCTACAGGCCAAAATCTACAGGTAGGCACTTTGCAAAAAACACCTCTGTTTTCCTTCGAAAATTTGGCTGTGTCCACGTTGCGCTTTGGGGCGTTTCCTGTCGCGGGCGCAAGGCCTACCCACACAAGTGAGGTATCATTTCTATCGGGAGACGTGGGGGAACGCTGGGTGGAAGGAAATTTGTGGCTCCTCTCAGATTCCAGAACTTTCTGCCACAGAAATGTGAGGAACATGTGGTTTTTTAGCCAAATTTTGAGGTTTGCAAAGGATTCTGGGTAACAGAACCTGGTCCGAGCCACACAAGTCACCCCATCTTGGATTCCCCTAGCTCTCTAGTTTTCAGAAATGCACAGGTTTGGTAGGTTTCCCTAGGTGGCGGCTGAGCTACAGGCCAAAATCTACAGGTAGGCACTTTGCAAAAAACACCTCTGTTTTCCTTCAAAAATTTGGCTGTGTCCACGTTGCGCTTTGGGGCGTTTCCTGTCGCGGGCGCAAGGCCTACCCACACAAGTGTGGTATCATTTCTATCGGGAGACGTGGGGGAACGCTGGGTGGAAGGAAATTTGTGGCTCCTCTCAGATTCCAGAACTTTCTGCCACAGAAATGTGAGGAACAAGTGGTTTTTTAGCCAAATTTTGAGGTTTGCAAAGGATTCTGGGTAACAGAACCTGGTCCGAGCCACACAAGTCACCCCATCTTGGATTCCCCTAGGTCTCTAGTTTTCAGAAATGCACAGGTTTGGTAGGTCTCCCTAGGTGGCGGCTGAGCTACAGGCCAAAATCTACAGGTAGGCACTTTGCAAAAAACACCTCTGTTTTCCTTCAAAAATTTGGCTGTGTCCACGTTGCGCTTCGGGGCGTTTCCTGTCACGGGCGCTAGGCCTACCCACACAAGTGAGGTATCATTTTTATTGGGAGACGTGGGGGAATGCTGGGTGGAAGGAAATTTGTGGCTCCTCTCAGATTCCAGAACTTTCTGCCACAGAAATGTGAGGAACATGTGTTTTTGTAGCCAAATTTTGAGGTTTGCAAAGGATTCTGGGTAACAGAACCTGGTCCGAGCCACACAAGTCACCCCATCTTGGATTCCCCTAGCTCTCTAGTTTTCAGAAATGCACAGGTTTGGTAGGTTTCCCTAGGTGGCGGCTGAGCTACAGGCCAAAATCTACAGGTAGGCACTTTGCAAAAAACACCTCTGTTTTCCTTCAAAAATTTGGCTGTGTCCACGTTGCGCTTTGGGGCGTTTCCTGTCGCGGGCGCAAGGCCTACCCACACAAGTGAGGTATCATTTCTATCGGGAGACGTGGGGGAACGCTGGGTGGAAGGAAATTTGTGGCTCCTCTCAGATTCCAGAACTTTCTGCCACAGAAATGTGAGGAACATGTGTTTTTTTAGCCAAATTTTGAGGTTTGCAAAGGATTCTGGGTAACAGAACCTGGTCCGAGCCACACAAGTCACCCCATCTTGGATTCCCCTAGGTCTCTAGTTTTCAGAAATGCACAGGTTTGGTAGGTTTCCCTAGGTGGCGGCTGAGCTACAGGCCAAAATCTACAGGTAGGCACTTTGCAAAAAACACCTCTGTTTTCCTTCAAAAATTTGGCTGTGTCCACGTTGCGCTTTGGGGCGTTTCCTGTCGCGGGCGCTAGGCCTACCCACACAAGTGAGGTATCATTTTTATCGGGAGACGTGGGGGAACGCTGGGTGGAAAGAAATTTGTGGCTCCTCTCAGATTCCAGAACTTTCTGCCACAGAAATGTGAGGAACAAGTGGTTTTTTAGCCAAATTTTGAGGTTTGCAAAGGATTCTGGGTAACAGAACCTGGTCCGAGCCACACAAGTCACCCCATCTTGGATTCCCCTAGGTCTCTAGTTTTCAGAAATGCACAGGTTTGGTAGGTTTCCCTAGGTGGCGGCTGAGCTACAGGCCAAAATCTACAGGTAGGCACTTTGCAAAAAACACCTCTGTTTTCCTTCAAAAATTTGGCTGTGTCCACGTTGCGCTTTGGGGCGTTTCCTGTCGCGGGCGCTAGGCCTACCCACACAAGTGAGGTATCATTTTTATTGGGAGACGTGGGGGAATGCTGGGTGGAAGGAAATTTGTGGCTCCTCTCAGATTCCAGAACTTTCTGCCACAGAAATGTGAGGAACATGTGTTTTTGTAGCCAAATTTTGAGGTTTGCAAAGGATTCTGGGTAACAGAACCTGGTCCGAGCCACACAAGTCACCCCATCTTGGATTCCCCTAGCTCTCTAGTTTTCAGAAATGCACAGGTTTGGTAGGTTTCCCTAGGTGGCGGCTGAGCTACAGGCCAAAATCTACAGGTAGGCACTTTGCAAAAAACACCTCTGTTTTCCTTCAAAAATTTGGCTGTGTCCACGTTGCGCTTTGGGGCGTTTCCTGTCGCGGGCGCAAGGCCTACCCACACAAGTGAGGTATCATTTCTATCGGGAGACGTGGGGGAACGCTGGGTGGAAGGAAATTTGTGGCTCCTCTAAGATTCCAGAACTTTCTGCCACAGAAATGTGAGGAACATGTGTTTTTTTAGCCAAATTTTGAGGTTTGCAAAGGATTCTGGGTAACAGAACCTGGTCCGAGCCACACAAGTCACCCCATCTTGGATTCCCCTAGGTCTCTAGTTTTCAGAAATGCACAGGTTTGGTAGGTCTCCCTAGGTGGCGGCTGAGCTACAGGCCAAAATCTACAGGTAGGCACTTTGCAAAAAACACCTCTGTTTTCCTTAAAAAATTTGGCTGTGTCCACGTTGCGCTTCGGGGCGTTTCCTGTCACGGGCGCTAGGCCTACCCACACAAGTGAGGTATCATTTTTATCGGGAGACGTGGGGGAACGCTGGGTGGAAGGAAATTTGTGGCTCCTCTCAGATTCCAGAACTTTCTGCCACAGAAATGTGAGGAACAAGTGGTTTTTTAGCCAAATTTTGAGGTTTGCAAAGGATTCTGGGTAACAAAACCTGGTCCGAGCCACACAAGTCACCCCATCTTGGATTCCCCTAGGTCTCTAGTTTTCAGAAATGCACAGGTTTGGTAGGTCTCCCTAGGTGGCGGCTGAGCTACAGGCCAAAATCTACAGGTAGGCACTTTGCAAAAAACACCTCTGTTTTCCTTCAAAAATTTGACTGTGTCCACGTTGCGCTTTGGGGCGTTTCCTGTCGCGGGCGCTAGGCCTACCCACACAAGTGAGGTATCATTTTTATCGGGAGACGTGGGGCAACGCTGGGTGGAAGGAAATTTGTGGCTCCTCTCAGATTCCAGAACTTTCTGCCACAGAAATGTGAGGAACATGTGTTTTTTTAGCCAAATTTTGTGGTTTGCAAAGGATTCTGGGTAACAGAACCTGGTCCGAGCCACACAAGTCACCCCATCTTGGTTTCCCCTAGGTCTCTAGTTTTCAGAAATGCACAGGTTTGGTAAGTTTCCCTAGGTGGCGGCTGAGCTACAGGCCAAAATCTACAGGTAGGCACTTTGCAAAAAACACCTCTGTTTTCCTTCGAAAATTTGGCTGTGTCCACGTTGCGCTTTGGGGCGTTTGCTGTCGCGGGCGCTAGGCCTACCCACACAAGTGAGGTATCATTTTTATCGGGAGATGTGAGGGAACGCTGGGTGGAAGGAAATTTGTGGCTCCTCTCAGATTCCAGAACTTTCTGCCACAGAAATGTGAGGAACAAGTGGTTTTTTAGCCAAATTTTGAGGTTTGCAAAGGATTCTGGGTAACAGAACCTGGTCCGAGCCACACAAGTCACCCCATCTTGGATTCCCCTAGGTCTCTAGTTTTCAGAAATGCACAGGTTTGGTAGGTTTCCCTAGGTGGCGGCTGAGCTACAGGCCAAAATCTACAGGTAGGCACTTTGCAAAAAACACCTCTGTTTTCCTTCAAAAATTTGACTGTGTCCACGTTGCGCTTTGGGGCGTTTCCTGTCGCGGGCGCTAGGCCTACCCACACAAGTGAGGTATCATTTTTATCGGGAGACGTTGGGGAATGCTGGGTGGAAGGAAATTTGTGGCTCCTCTCAGATTCCAGAACTTTCTGCCACAGAAATGTGAGGAACATGTGGTTTTTTAGCCAAATTTTGAGGTTTGCAAAGGATTCTGGGTAACAAAACCTGGTCCGAGCCACACAAGTCACCCCATCTTGGATTCCCCTAGGTCTCTAGTTTTCAGAAATGCACAGGTTTGGTAGGTTTCCCTAGGTGGCGGCTGAGCTACAGGCCAAAATCTACAGGTAGGCACTTTGCAAAAAACACCTCTGTTTTCCTTCAAAAATTTGACTGTGTCCACGTTGCGCTTTGGGGCGTTTCCTGTCGCGGGCGCTAGGCCTACCCACACAAGTGAGGTATCATTTTTATCGGGAGATGTGGGGGAACGCTGGGTGGAAGGAAATTTGTGGCTCCTCTCAGATTCCAGATCTTTCTGCCACAGAAATGTGAGGAACATGTGTTTTTTTAGCCAAATTTTGAGGTTTGCAAAGGATTCTGGGTAACAGAACCTGGTCCGAGCCACACAAGTCACCCCATCTTGGATTCCCCTAGGTCTCTAGTTTTCAGAAATGCACAGGTTTGGTAGGTTTCCCTAGGTGGCGGCTGAGCTACAGGCCAAAATCTACAGGTAGGCACTTTGCAAAAAACACCTCTGTTTTCCTTCAAAAATGTGGCTGTGTCCACGTTGCGCTTTGGGGCGTTTCCTGTCGCGGGCGCTAGGCCTACCCACACAAGTGAGGTATCATTTTTATCGGGAGACGTGGGGGAACGATGGGTGGAAGGAAATTTGTGGCTCCTCTCAGATTCCAGAACTTTCTGCCACAGAAATGTGAGGAACAAGTGGTTTTTTAGCCAAATTTTGAGGTTTGCAAAGGATTCTGGGTAACAGAACCTGGTCCGAGCCACACAAGTCACCCCATCTTGGATTCCCCTAGGTCTCTAGTTTTCATAAATGCACAGGTTTGGTAGGTTTCCCTAGGTGGCGGCTGAGCTACAGGCCAAAATCTACAGGTAGGCACTTTGCAAAAAACACCTCTGTTTTCCTTCAAAAATTTGACTGTGTCCACGTTGCGCTTTGGGGCGTTTCCTGTCGCGGGCGCTAGGCCTACCCACACAAGTGAGGTATCATTTTTATCGGGAGACGTGGGGCAACGCTGGGTGGAAGGAAATTTGTGGCTCCTCTCAGATTCCAGAACTTTCTGCCACAGAAATGTGAGGAACATGTGTTTTTTTAGCCAAATTTTGTGGTTTGCAAAGGATTCTGGGTAACAGAACCTGGTCCGAGCCACACAAGTCACCCCATCTTGGTTTCCCCTAGGTCTCTAGTTTTCAGAAATGCACAGGTTTGGTAAGTTTCCCTAGGTGGCGGCTGAGCTACAGGCCAAAATCTACAGGTAGGCACTTTGCAAAAAACACCTCTGTTTTCCTTCGAAAATTTGGCTGTGTCCACGTTGCGCTTTGGGGCGTTTCCTGTCGCGGGCGCTAGGCCTACCCACACAAGTGAGGTATCATTTTTATCGGGAGACGTGAGGGAACGCTGGGTGGAAGGAAATTTGTGGCTCCTCTCAGATTCCAGAACTTTCTGCCACAGAAATGTGAGGAACAAGTGGTTTTTTAGCCAAATTTTGAGGTTTGCAAAGGATTCTGGGTAACAGAACCTGGTCCGAGCCACACAAGTCACCCCATCTTGGATTCCCCTAGGTCTCTAGTTTTCAGAAATGCACAGGTTTGGTAGGTTTCCCTAGGTGGCGGCTGAGCTACAGGCCAAAATCTACAGGTAGTCACTTTGCAAAAAACACCTCTGTTTTCCTTCAAAAATTTGACTGTGTCCACGTTGCGCTTTGGGGCGTTTCCTGTCGCGGGCGCTAGGCCTACCCACACAAGTGAGGTATCATTTTTATCGGGAGACGTGGGGGAATGCTGGGTGGAAGGAAATTTGTGGCTCCTCTCAGATTCCAGAACTTTCTGCCACAGAAATGTGAGGAACATGTGGTTTTTTAGCCAAATTTTGAGGTTTGCAAAGGATTCTGGGTAACAAAACCTGGTCCGAGCCACACAAGTCACCCCATCTTGGATTCCCCTAGGTCTCTAGTTTTCAGAAATACACAGGTTTGGTAGGTTTCCCTAGGTGGCGGCTGAGCTACAGGCCAAAATCTACAGGTAGGCACTTTGCAAAAAACACCTCTGTTTTCCTTCAAAAATTTGACTGTGTCCACGTTGCGCTTTGGGGCGTTTCCTGTCGCGGGCGCTAGGCCTACCCACACAAGTGAGGTATCATTTTTATCGGGAGACGTGGGGGAACGCTGGGTGGAAGGAAATTTGTGGCTCCTCTCAGATTCCAGATCTTTCTGCCACAGAAATGTGAGGAACATGTGTTTTTTTAGCCAAATTTTGAGGTTTGCAAAGGATTCTGGGTAACAGAACCTGGTCCGAGCCACACAAGTCACCCCATCTTGGATTCCCCTAGGTCTCTAGTTTTCAGAAATGCACAGGTTTGGTAGGTTTCCCTAGGTGGCGGCTGAGCTACAGGCCAAAATCTACAGGTAGGCACTTTGCAAAAAACACCTCTGTTTTCCTTCAAAAATGTGGCTGTGTCCACGTTGCGCTTTGGGGCGTTTCCTGTCGCGGGCGCTAGGCCTACCCACACAAGTGAGGTATCATTTTTATCGGGAGACGTGGGGGAATGCTGGGTGGAAGGAAATTTGTGGCTCCTCTCAGATTCCACAACTTTCTGCCACAGAAATGTGAGGAACATGTGTTTTTTTAGCCAAATTTTGAGGTTTGCAAAGGATTCTGGGTAACAGAACCTGGTCCGAGCCACACAAGTCACCCCATCTTGGATTCCCCTAGGTCTCTAGTTTTCAGAAATGCACAGGTTTGGTAGGTTTCCCTAGGTGGCGGCTGAGCTACATGCCAAAATCTACAGGTAGGCACTTTGCAAAAAACACCTCTGTTTTCCTTCAAAAATTTGGCTGTGTCCACGTTGCGCTTTGGGGCGTTTCCTGTCGCGGGCGCTAGGCCTACCCACACAAGTGAGGTATCATTTTTATCGGGAGACGTGGGGGAACGCTGGGTGGAAGGAAATTTGTGGCTCCTCTCAGATTCCAGAACTTTCTGCCACAGAAATGTGAGGAACATGTGTTTTTTTTAGCCAAATTTTGAGGTTTGCAAAGGATTCTGGGTAACAGAACCTGGTCCGAGCCACACCAGTCACCCCATCTTGGATTCCCCTAGGTCTCTAGTTTTCAGAAATGCACAGGTTTGGTAGGTTTCCCTAGGTGGCGGCTGAGCTACAGGCCAAAATCTACAGGTAGGCACTTTGCAAAAAACACCTCTGTTTTCCTTCAAAAATTTGGCTGTGTCCACGTTGCGCTTTGGGGCGTTTCCTGTCGCGGGCGCTAGGCCTACCCACACAAGTGAGGTATCATTTTTATCGGGAGACGTGGGGGAACGCTGGGTGGAAGGAAATTTGTGGCTCCTCTCAGATTCCAGAACTTTCTGCCACAGAAATGTGAGGAACATGTGTTTTTTTAGCCAAATTTTGAGGTTTGCAAAGGATTCTGGGTAACAGAACCTGGTCCGAGCCAAACAAGTCACCCCATCTTGGATTCCCCTAGGTCTCTAGTTTTCTGAAATGCACAAGTTTGGTAGGTTTCCCTAGGTGGCGGCTGAGCTACAGGCCAAAATCTACAGGTAGGCACTTTGCAAAAAACACCTCTGTTTTCCTTAAAAAATGTGGCTGTGTCCACGTTGCGCTTTGGGGCGTTTCCTGTCGCGGGCACTAGGCCTACCCACACAAGTGAGGTATCATTTTTATCGGGAGACGTGGGGGAACGCTGGGTGGAAGGAAATTTGTGGCTCCTCTCAGATTCCAGAACTTTCTGCCACAGAAATGTGAGGAACATGTGTTTTTTTAGCCAAATTTTGAGGTTTGCAAAGGATTCTGGGTAACAGAACCTGGTCCGAGCCACACAAGTCACCCCCATCTTGGATTCCCCTAGGTCTCTAGTTTTCAGAAATGCACAGGTTTGGTAGGTTTCCCTAGGTGGCGGCTGAGCTACAGGCCAAAATCTACAGGTAGGCACTTTGCAAAAAACACCTCTGTTTTCCTTCAAAAATTTGGCTGTGTCCACGTTGCGCTTTGGGGCGTTTCCTGTCGCGGGCGCTAGGCCTACCCACACAAGTGAGGTATCATTTTTATCGGGAGACGTGGGGGAACGCTGGGTGGAAGGAAATTTGTGGCTCCTCTCAGATTCCAGAACTTTCTGCCACAGAAATGTGAGGAACATGTGGTTTTTTAGCCAAATTTTGAGGTTTGCAAAGGATTCTGGGTAACAAAACCTGGTCCGAGCCACACAAGTCACCCCATCTTGGATTCCCCTAGGTCTCTAGTTTTCAGAAATGCACAGGTTTGGTAGATTTCCCTAGGTGGCGGCTGAGCTACAGGCCAAAATCTACAGGTAGGCACTTTGCAAAAAACACCTCTGTTTTCCTTCAAAAATTTGACTGTGTCCATGTTGCGCTTTGGGGCGTTTCCTGTCGCGGGCGCTACGCCTACCCACACAAGTGAGGTATCATTTTTATCGGGAGACGTGGGGGAACGCTGGGTGGAAGGAAATTTGTGGCTCCTCTCAGATTCCAGAACTTTCTGCCACAGAAATGTGAGGAACATGTGTTTTTTTAGCCAAATTTTGAGGTTTGCAAAGGATTCTGGGTAACAGAACCTGGTCCGAGCCACACAAGTCACCCCATCTTGGATTCCCCTAGGTCTCTAGTTTTCAGAAATGCACAGGTTTGGTAGGTTTCCCTAGGTGGCGGCTGAGCTACAGGCCAAAATCTACAGGTAGGCACTTTGCAAAAAACACCTCTGTTTTCCTTCAAAAATGTGGCTGTGTCCACGTTGCGCTTTGGGGCGTTTCCTGTCGCGGGCGCTAGGCCTACCCACACAAGTGAGGTATCATTTTTATCGGGAGACGTGGGGGAATGCTGGGTGGAAGGAAATTTGTGGCTCCTCTCAGATTCCACAACTTTCTGCCACAGAAATGTGAGGAACATGTGTTTTTTTAGCCAAATTTTGAGGTTTGCAAAGGATTCTGGGTAACAGAACCTGGTCCGAGCCACACAAGTCACCCCATCTTGGATTCCCCTAGGTCTCTAGTTTTCAGAAATGCACAGGTTTGGTAGGTTTCCCTAGGTGGCGGCTGAGCTACAGGCCAAAATCTACAGGTAGGCACTTTGCAAAAAACACCTCTGTTTTCCTTCAAAAATTTGGCTGTGTCCACGTTGCGCTTTGGGGCGTTTCCTGTCGCGGGCGCTAGGCCTACCCACACAAGTGAGGTATCATTTTTATCGGGAGACGGTGGGGAACGCTGGGTGGAAGGAAATTTGTGGCTCCTCTCAGATTCCAGAACTTTCTGCCACAGAAATGTGAGGAACATGTGTTTTTTTTAGCCAAATTTTGAGGTTTGCAAAGGATTCTGGGTAACAGAACCTGGTCCGAGCCACACCAGTCACCCCATCTTGGATTCCCCTAGGTCTCTAGTTTTCAGAAATGCACAGGTTTGGTAGGTTTCCCTAGGTGGCGGCTGAGCTACAGGCCAAAATCTACAGGTAGGCACTTTGCAAAAAACACCTCTGTTTTCCTTCAAAAATTTGGCTGTGTCCACGTTGCGCTTTGGGGCGTTTCCTGTCGCGGGCGCTAGGCCTACCCACACAAGTGAGGTATCATTTTTTTCGGGAGACGTGGGGGAACGCTGGGTGGAAGGAAATTTGTGGCTCCTCTCAGATTCCAGAACTTTCTGCCACAGAAATGTGAGGAACATGTGTTTTTTTAGCCAAATTTTGAGGTTTGCAAAGGATTCTGGGTAACAGAACCTGGTCCGAGCCAAACAAGTCACCCCATCTTGGATTCCCCTAGGTCTCTAGTTTTCTGAAATGCACAAGTTTGGTAGGTTTCCCTAGGTGGCGGCTGAGCTACAGGCCAAAATCTACAGGTAGGCACTTTGCAAAAAACACCTCTGTTTTCCTTCAAAAATGTGGCTGTGTCCACGTTGCGCTTTGGGGCGTTTCCTGTCGCGGGCGCTAGGCCTACCCACACAAGTGAGGTATCATTTTTATCGGGAGACGTGGGGGAACGCTGGGTGGAAGGAAATTTGTGGCTCCTCTCAGATTCCAGAACTTTCTGCCACAGAAATGTGAGGAACATGTGTTTTTTTAGCCAAATTTTGAGGTTTGCAAAGGATTCTGGGTAACAGAACCTGGTCCGAGCCACACAAGTCACCCCATCTTGGATTCCCCTAGGTCTCTAGTTTTCAGAAATGCACAGGTTTGGTAGGTCTCCCTAGGTGGCGGCTGAGCTACAGGCCAAAATCTACAGGTAGGCACTTTGCAAGAAACACGTCTGTTTTCCTTCAAAAATTTGGCTGTGTCCACGTTGCGCTTTGGGGCGTTTCCTGTCGCGGGCGCTAGGCCTACCCACACAAGTGAGGTATCATTTTTATCGGGAGACGTGGGGGAACGCTGGGTGGAAGGAAATTTGTGGCTCCTCTCAGATTCCAGAACTTTCTGCCACAGAAATGTGAGGAAAATGTGTTTTTTTAGCCAAATTTTGAGGTTTGCAAAGGATTCTGGGTAACAGAACCTGGTCCGAGCCACACAAGTCACCCCATCTTGGATTCCCCTAGGTCTCTAGTTTTCAGAAATGCACAGGTTTGGTAGGTCTCCCTAGGTGGCGGCTGAGCTACAGGCCAAAATCTACAGGTAGGCACTTTGCAAAAAACACCTCTGTTTTCCTTCAAAAATGTGGCTGTGTCCACGTTGCGCTTTGGGGCGTTTCCTGTCGCGGGCGCTAGGCCTACCCACACAAGTGAGGTATCATTTTTATCGGGAGACGTGGGGGAACGCTGGGTGGAAGGAAATTTGTGGCTCCTCTCAGATTCCAGAACTTTCTGCCACAGAAATGTGAGGAACATGTGTTTTTTTAGCCAAATTTTGAGGTTTGCAAAGGATTCTGGGTAACAGAACCTGGTCCGAGCCACACAAGTCACCCCTTCTTGGATTCCCCTAGGTCTCTAGTTTTCAGAAATGCACAGGTTTGGTAGGTTTCCCTAGGTGGCGGCTGAGCTACAGGCCAAAATCTACAGGTAGGCACTTTGCAAAAAACACCTCTGTTTTCCTTCAAACATTTGGCTGTGTCCACGTTGCGCTTTGGGGCGTTTCCTGTCGCGGGCGCTAGGCCTACCCACACAAGTGAGGTATCATTTTTATCGGGAGACGTGGGGGAACGCTGGGTGGAAGGAAATTTGTGGCTCCTCTCAGATTTCAGAACTTTCTGCCACAGAAATGTGAGGAACATGTGGTTTTTTAGCCAAATTTTGAGGTTTGCAAAGGATTCTGGGTAACAGAACCTGGTCCGAGCCACACAAGTCACCCCATCTTGGATTCCCCTAGGTCTCTAGTTTTCAGAAATGCACAGGTTTGGTAGGTCTCCCTAGGTGGCGGCTGAGCTACAGGCCAAAATCTACAGGTAGGCACTTTGCAAGAAACACCTCTGTTTTCCTTCAAAAATTTGGCTGTGTCCACGTTGCGCTTTGGGGCGTTTCCTTTCGCGGGCGCTAGGCCTACCCACACAAGTGAGGTATCATTTTTATCGGGAGACGTGTGGGAACGCTGGGTGGAAGGAAATTTGTGGCTCCTCTCAGATTCCAGAACTTTCTGCCACAGAAATGTGAGGAACATGTGTTTATTTAGCCAAATTTTGAGGTTTGCAAAGGATTCTGGGTAACAGAACCTGGTCCGAGCCACACAAGTCACCCCATCTTGGATTCCCCTAGGTCTCTAGTTTTCAGAAATGCACAGGTTTGGTAGGTTTCCCTAGGTGGCGGCTGAGCTACAGGCCAAAATCTACAGGTAGGCACTTTGCAAAAAACACCTCTGTTTTCCTTCAAAAATTTGGCTGTGTCCACGTTGCGCTTTGGGGCGTTTCCTGTCGCGGGCGCTAGGCCTACCCACACAAGTGAGGTATCATTTTTATCGGGAGACGTGGGGGAACGCTGGGTGGAAGGAAATTTGTGGCTCCTCTCAGATTCCAGAACTTTCTGCCACAGAAATGTGAGGAAAATGTGTTTTTTTTTAGCCAAATTTTGAGGTTTGCAAAGGATTCTGGGTAAAAGAACCTGGTCCGAGCCACACAAGTCACCCCATCTTGGATTCCCCTAGGTCTCTAGTTTTCAGAAATGCACAGGTTTGGTAGGTCTCCCTAGGTGGCGGCTGAGCTACAGGCCAAAATCTACAGGTAGGCACTTTGCAAAAAACACCTCTGTTTTCCTTCAAAAATTTGGCTGTGTCCACGTTGCGCTTTTGGGGCGTTTCCTGTCGCGGGCGCTAGGCCTACCCACACAAGTGAGGTATCATTTTTATCGGGAGACGTGGGGGAACGCTGGGTGGAAGGAAATTTGTGGCTCCTCTCAGATTCCAGAACTTTCTGCCACAGAAATGTGAGGAACATGTGTTTTTTTAGCCAAATTTTGAGGTTTGCAAAGGATTCTGGGTAACAGAACCTGGTCCGAGCCACACAAGTCACCCCATCTTGGATTCCCCTAGGTCTCTAGTTTTCAGAAATGCACAGGTTTGGTAGGTCTCCCTAGGTGGCGGCTGAGCTACAGGCCAAAATCTACAGGTAGGCACTTTGCAAAAAACACCTCTGTTTTCCTTCAAAAATTTGGCTGTGTCCACGTTGCGCTTTTGGGGCGTTTCCTGTCGCGGGCGCTAGGCCTACCCACACAAGTGAGGTATCATTTTTATCGGGAGACGTGGGGGAACGCTGGGTGGAAGGAAATTTGTGGCTCCTCTCAGATTCCAGAACTTTCTGCCACAGAAATGTGAGGAACATGTGTTTTTTTAGCCAAATTTTGAGGTTTGCAAAGGATTCTGGGTAACAGAACCTGGTCCGAGCCACACAAGTCACCCCATCTTGGATTCCCCTAGGTCTCTAGTTTTCAGAAATGCACAGGTTTGGTAGGTCTCCCTAGGTGGCGGCTGAGCTACAGGCCAAAATCTACAGGTAGGCACTTTGCAAAAAACACCTCTGTTTTCCTTCAAAAATTTGGCTGTGTCCACGTTGCGCTTTGGGGCGTTTCCTGTCGCGGGCGCTAGGCCTACCCACACAAGTGAGGTATCATTTTTATTGGGAGACGTGGGGGAATGCTGGGTGGAAGGAAATTTGTGGCTCCTCTCAGATTCCAGAACTTTCTGCCACAGAAATGTGAGGAACATGTGTTTTTTTAGCCAAATTTTGAGGTTTGCAAAGGATTCTGGGTAACAGAACCTGGTCCGAGCCACACAAGTCACCCCATCTTGGATTCCCCTAGGTCTCTAGTTTTCAGAAATGCACAGGTTTGGTAGGTTTCCCTAGGTGGCGGCTGAGCTACAGGCCAAAATCTACAGGTAGGCACTTTGCAAAAAACACCTCTGTTTTCCTTCAAAAATTTGGCTGTGTCCACGTTGCGCTTTGGGGCGTTTCCTGTCGCGGGCGCTAGGCCTTCCCACACAAGTGAGGTATCATTTTTATCGGGAGACGTGGGGGAACGCTGGGTGGAAGGAAATTTGTGGCTCCTCTCAGATTCCAGAACTTTCTGCCACAGAAATGTGAGGAACATGTGTTTTTTTAGCCAAATTTTGAGGTTTGCAAAGGATTCTGGGTAACAGAACCTGGTCCGAGCCACACAAGTCACCCCATCTTGGATTCCCCTAGGTCTCTAGTTTTCTTTAATGCACAGGTTTGGTAGGTTTCCATAGGTGGCGGCTGAGCTACAGGCCAAAATCTACAGGTAGGCACTTTGCAAAAAACACCTCTGTTTTCCTTCAAAAATTTGGCTGTGTCCACGTTGCGCTTTGGGGCGTTTCCTGTCGCGGGCGCTAGGCCTACCCACACAAGTGAGGTATCATTTTTATTGGGAGACGTGGGGGAATGCTGGGTGGAAGGAAATTTGTGGCTCCTCTCAGATTCCAGAACTTTCTGCCACAGAAATGTGAGGAACATGTGTTTTTTTAGCCAAATTTTGAGGTTTGCAAAGGATTCTGGGTAACAGAACCTGGTCCGAGCCACACAAGTCACCCCATCTTGGATTCCCCTAGGTCTCTAGTTTTCAGAAATGCACAGGTTTGGTAGGTTTCCCTAGGTGGCGGCTGAGCTACAGGCCAAAATCTACAGGTAGGCACTTTGCAAAAAACACCTCTGTTTTCCTTAAAAAATTTGGCTGTGTCCACGTTGCGCTTTGGGGCGTTTCCTGTCGCGGGCGCAAGGCCTACCCACACAAGTGAGGTATCATTTTTATCGGGAGACGTGGGGGAACGCTGGGTGGAAGGAAATTTGTGGCTCCTCTCAGATTCCAGAACTTTCTGCCACAGAAATGTGAGGAACATGTGTTTTTTTAGCCAAATTTTGAGGTTTGCAAAGGATTCTGGGTAACAGAACCTGGTCCGAGCCACACAAGTCACCCCATCTTGGATTCCCCTAGGTCTCTAGTTTTCAGAAATGCACAGGTTTGGTAGGTCTCCCTAGGTGGCGGCTGAGCTACAGGCCAAAATCTACAGGTAGGCACTTTGCAAAAAACACCTCTGTTTTCCTTCAAAAATGTGGCTGTGTCCACGTTGCACTTTGGGGCGTTTCCTGTCGCGGGCGCTAGGCCTACCCACACAAGTGAGGTATCATTTTTATCGGGAGACGTGGGGGAACGCTGGGTGGAAGGAAATTTGTGGCTCCTCTCAGATTCCAGAACTTTCTGCCACAGAAATGTGAGGAACATGTGGTTTTTTAGCCAAATTTTGAGGTTTGCAAAGGATTCTGGGTAACAGAACCTGGTCCGAGCCACACAAGTCACCCCATCTTGGATTCCCCTAGGTCTCTAGTTTTCAGAAATGCACAGGTTTGGTAGGTCTCCCTAGGTGGCGGCTGAGCTACAGGCCAAAATCTACAGGTAGGCACTTTGCAAAAAACACCTCTGTTTTCCTTCAAAAATGTGGCTGTGTCCACGTTGCACTTTGGGGCGTTTCCTGTCGCGGGCGCTAGGCCTACCCACACAAGTGAGGTATCATTTTTATCGGGAGACGTGGGGGAACGCTGGGTGGAAGGAAATTTGTGGCTCCTCTCAGATTCCAGAACTTTCTGCCACAGAAATGTGAGGAACATGTGTTTTTTTAGCCAAATTTTGAGGTTTGCAAAGGATTCTGCGTAACAGAACCTGGTCCGAGCCACACAAGTCACCCATCTTGGATTCCCCTAGGTCTCTAGTTTTCAGAAATGCACAGGTTTGGTAGGTTTCCCTAGGTGGCGGCTGAGCTACAGGCCAAAATCTACAGGTAGGCACTTTGCAAAAAACACCTCTGTTTTCCTTCAAAAATTTGGCTGTGTCCACGTTGCGCTTTGGGGCGTTTCCTGTCGCGGGCGCTAGGCCTACCCACACAAGTGAGGTATCATTTTTATTGGGAGACGTGGGGGAATGCCGGGTGGAAGGAAATTTGTTTCTCCTCTCAGATTCCAGAACTTTCTGCCACAGAAATGTGAGGAACATGTGTTTTTTTAGCCAAATTTTGAGGTTTGCAAAGGATTCTGGGTAACAGAACCTGGTCCGAGCCACACAAGTCACCCCATCTTGGATTCCCCTAGGTCTCTAGTTTTCAGAAATGCACAGGTTTGGTAGGTTTCCCTAGGTGGCGGCTGAGCTACAGGCCAAAATCTACAGGTAGGCACTTTGCAAAAAACACCTCTGTTTTCCTTCAAGAATTTGGCTGTGTCCACGTTGCGCTTTGGGGCGTTTCCTGTCGCGGGCGCAAGGCCTACCCACACAAGTGAGGTATCATTTCTATCGGGAGACGTGGGGGAACGCTGGGTGGAAGGAAATTTGTGGCTCCTCTCAGATTCCAGAAGTTTCTGCCACAGAAATGTGAGGAACATGTGGTTTTTTAGCCAAATTTTGAGGTTTGCAAAGGATTCTGGGTAACAGAACCTGGTCCGAGCCACACAAGTCACCCCATCTTGGATTCCCCTAGGTCTCTAGTTTTCAGAAATGCACAGGTTTGGTAGGTCTCCCTAGGTGGCGGCTGAGCTACAGGCCAAAGTCTACAGGTAGGCACTTTGCAAAAAACACCTCTGTTTTCCTTCAAAAATTTGGCTGTGTCCACGTTGCGCTTTGGGGCGTTTCCTGTCGCGGGCGCAAGGCCTACCCACACAAGTGAGGTATCATTTCTATCGGGAGACGTGGGGGAACGCTGGGTGGAAGGAAATGTGTGGCTCCTCTCAGATTCCAGAACTTTCTGCCACAGAAATGTGAGGAACATGTGTTTTTTTAGCCAAATTTTGAGGTTTGCAAAGGATTCTGGGTAACAGAACCTGGTCCGAGCCACACAAGTCACCCCATCTTGGATTCCCCTAGGTCTCTAGTTTTCAGAAATGCACAGGTTTGGTAGGTTTCCCTAGGTGGCGGCTGAGCTACAGGCCAAAATCTACAGGTAGGCACTTTGCAAAAAACACCTCTGTTTTCCTTCAAAAATTTGGCTGTGTCCACGTTGCGCTTTGGGGCGTTTCCTGTCGCGGGCGCTAGGCCTACCCACACAAGTGAGGTATCATTTTTATCGGGAGACGTGGGGGAACGCTGGGTGGAAGGAAATTTGTGGCTCCTCTCAGATTCCAGAACTTTCTGCCACAGAAATGTGAGGAACAAGTGGTTTTTTAGCCAAATTTTGAGGTTTGCAAAGGATTCTGGGTAACAGAACCTGGTCCGAGCCACACAAGTCACCCCATCTTGGATTCCCCTAGCTCTCTAGTTTTCAGAAATGCACAGGTTTGGTAGGTTTCCCTAGGTGGCGGCTGAGCTACAGGCCAAAATCTACAGGTAGGCACTTTGCAAAAAACACCTCTGTTTTCCTTCAAAAATTTGGCTGTGTCCACGTTGCGCTTTGGGGCGTTTCCTGTCGCGGGCGCTAGGCCTACCCACACAAGTGAGGTATCATTTTTATCGGGAGACGTGGGGGAACGCTGGGTGGAAGGAAATTTGTGGCTCCTCTCAGATTCCAGAACTTTCTGCCACAGAAATGTGAGGAACATGTGGTTTTTTAGCCAAATTTTGAGGTTTGCAAAGGATTCTGGGTAACAGAACCTGGTCCGAGCCACACAAGTCACCCCATCTTGGATTCCCCTAGCTCTCTAGTTTTCAGAAATGCACAGGTTTGGTAGGTTTCCCTAGGTGGCGGCTGAGCTACAGGCCAAAATCTACAGGTAGGCACTTTGCAAAAAACACCTCTGTTTTCCTTCAAAAATTTGGCTGTGTCCACGTTGCGCTTTGGGGCGTTTCCTGTCGCGGGCGCAAGGCCTACCCACACAAGTGAGGTATCATTTCTATCGGGAGACGTGGGGGAACGCTGGGTGGAAGGAAATTTGTGGCTCCTCTCAGATTCCAGAACTTTCTGCCACAGAAATGTGAGGAACAAGTGGTTTTTTAGCCAAATTTTGAGGTTTGCAAAGGATTCTGGGTAACAGAACCTGGTCCGAGCCACACAAGTCACCCCATCTTGGATTCCCCTAGGTCTCTAGTTTTCAGAAATGCACAGGTTTGGTAGGTCTCCCTAGGTGGCGGCTGAGCTACAGGCCAAAATCTACAGGTAGGCACTTTGCAAAAAACACCTCTGTTTTCCTTCAAAAATTTGGCTGTGTCCACGTTGCACTTTGGGGCGTTTCCTGTCGCGGGCGCTAGGCCTACCCACACAAGTGAGGTATCATTTTTATCGGGAGACGTGGGGGAACGCTGGGTGGAAGGAAATTTGTGGCTCCTCTCAGATTCCAGAACTTTCTGCCACAGAAATGTGAGGAACATGTGGTTTTTTTAGCCAAATTTTGAGGTTTGCAAAGGATTCTGGGTAACAGAACCTGGTCCGAGCCACACAAGTCACCCCATCTTGGATTCCCCTACGTCTCTAGTTTTCAGAAATGCACAGGTTTGGTAGGTCTCCCTAGGTGGCGGCTGAGCTACAGGCCAAAATCTACAGGTAGGCACTTTGCAAAAAACACCTCTGTTTTCCTTAAAAAATTTGGCTGTGTCCACGTTGCGCTTTGGGGCGTTTCCTGTCGCGGGCGCTAGGCCTACCCACACAAGTGAGGTATCATTTTTATCGGGAGACGTGGGGGAACGCTGGGTGGAAGGAAATTTGTGGCTCCTCTCAGATTCGAGAACTTTCTGCCACAGAAATGTGAGGAACATGTGGTTTTTTAGCCAAATTTTGAGGTTTGCAAAGGATTCTGGGTAACAGAACCTGGTCCGAGCCACACAAGTCACCCCATCTTGGATTCCCCTAGGTCTCTAGTTTTCAGAAATGCACAGGTTTGGTAGGTTTCCCTAGGTGGCGGCTGAGCTACAGGCCAAAATCTACAGGTAGGCACTTTGCAAAAAACACCTCTGTTTTCCTTCAAAAATTTGACTGTGTCCACGTTGCGCTTTGGGGCGTTTCCTGTCGCGGGCGCTAGGCCTACCCACACAAGTGAGGTATCATTTTTATCGGGAGACGTGGGGGAACGCTGGGTGGAAGGAAATTTGTGGCTCCTATCAGATTCCAGAACTTTCTGCCACAGAAATGTGAGGAACATGTGTTTTTTTAGCCAAATTTTGAGGTTTGCAAAGGATTCTGGGTAACAGAACCTGGTCCGAGCCACACAAGTCACCCCATCTTGGATTCCCCTAGCTCTCTAGTTTTCAGAAATGCACAGGTTTGGTAGGTTTCCCTAGGTGGCGGCTGAGCTACAGGCCAAAATCTACAGGTAGGCACTTTGCAAAAAACACCTCTGTTTTCCTTCAAAAATTTGGCTGTGTCCACGTTGCGCTTTGGGGCGTTTCCTGTCGCGGGCGCTAGGCCTACCCACACAAGTGAGGTATCATTTTTATCGGGAGACGTGGGGGAACGCTGGGAGGAAGGAAATTTGTGGCTCCTCTCAGATTCCAGAACTTTCTGCCACAGAAATGTGAGGAACATGTGTTTTTTTAGCCAAATTTTGAGGTTTGCAAAGGATTCTGGGTAACAGAACCTGGTCCGAGCCACACAAGTCACCCCATCTTGGATTCCCCTAGCTCTCTAGTTTTCAGAAATGCACAGGTTTGGTAGGTTTCCCTAGGTGGCGGCTGAGCTACAGGCCAAAATCTACAGGTAGGCACTTTGCAAAAAACACCTCTGTTTTCCTTCAAAAATTTGGCTGTGTCCACGTTGCGCTTTGGGGCGTTTCCTGTCGCGGGCGCAAGGCCTACCCACACAAGTGAGGTATCATTTCTATCGGGAGACGTGGGGGAACGCTGGGTGGAAGGAAATTTGTGGCTCCTCTCAGATTCCAGAACTTTCTGCCACAGAAATGTGAGGAACAAGTGGTTTTTTAGCCAAATTTTGAGGTTTGCAAAGGATTCTGGGTAACAGAACCTGGTCCGAGCCACACAAGTCACCCCATCTTGGATTCCCCTAGGTCTCTAGTTTTCAGAAATGCACAGGTTTGGTAGGTCTCCCTAGGTGGCGGCTGAGCTACAGGCCAAAATCTACAGGTAGGCACTTTGCAAAAAACACCTCTGTTTTCCTTCAAAAATTTGGCTGTGTCCACGTTGCACTTTGGGGCGTTTCCTGTCGCGGGCGCTAGGCCTACCCACACAAGTGAGGTATCATTTTTATCGGGAGACGTGGGGGAACGCTGGGTGGAAGGAAATTTGTGGCTCCTCTCAGATTCCAGAACTTTCTGCCACAGAAATGTGAGGAACATGTGGTTTTTTTAGCCAAATTTTGAGGTTTGCAAAGGATTCTGGGTAACAGAACCTGGTCCGAGCCACACAAGTCACCCCATCTTGGATTCCCCTACGTCTCTAGTTTTCAGAAATGCACAGGTTTGGTAGGTCTCCCTAGGTGGCGGCTGAGCTACAGGCCAAAATCTACAGGTAGGCACTTTGCAAAAAACACCTCTGTTTTCCTTAAAAAATTTGGCTGTGTCCACGTTGCGCTTTGGGGCGTTTCCTGTCGCGGGCGCTAGGCCTACCCACACAAGTGAGGTATCATTTTTATTGGGAGACGTGGGGGAATGCTGGGTGGAAGGAAATTTGTGGCTCCTCTCAGATTCCAGAACTTTCTGCCACAGAAATGTGAGGAACATGTGTTTTTGTAGCCAAATTTTGAGGTTTGCAAAGGATTCTGGGTAACAGAACCTGGTCCGAGCCACACAAGTCACCCCATCTTGGATTCCCCTAGCTCTCTAGTTTTCAGAAATGCACAGGTTTGGTAGGTTTCCCTAGGTGGCGGCTGAGCTACAGGCCAAAATCTACAGGTAGGCACTTTGCAAAAAACACCTCTGTTTTCCTTCAAAAATTTGGCTGTGTCCACGTTGCGCTTTGGGGCGTTTCCTGTCGCGGGCGCAAGGCCTACCCACACAAGTGAGGTATCATTTCTATCGGGAGACGTGGGGGAACGCTGGGTGGAAGGAAATTTGTGGCTCCTCTCAGATTCCAGAACTTTCTGCCACAGAAATGTGAGGAACATGTGTTTTTTTAGCCAAATTTTGAGGTTTGCAAAGGATTCTGGGTAACAGAACCTGGTCCGAGCCACACAAGTCACCCCATCTTGGATTCCCCTAGGTCTCTAGTTTTCAGAAATGCACAGGTTTGGTAGGTTTCCCTAGGTGGCGGCTGAGCTACAGGCCAAAATCTACAGGTAGGCACTTTGCAAAAAACACCTCTGTTTTCCTTCAAAAATTTGGCTGTGTCCACGTTGCGCTTTGGGGCGTTTCCTGTCGCGGGCGCTAGGCCTACCCACACAAGTGAGGTATCATTTTTATCGGGAGACGTGGGGGAACGCTGGGTGGAAGGAAATTTGTGGCTCCTCTCAGATTCCAGAACTTTCTGCCACAGAAATGTGAGGAACAAGTGGTTTTTTAGCCAAATTTTGAGGTTTGCAAAGGATTCTGGGTAACAGAACCTGGTCCGAGCCATACAAGTCACCCCATCTTGGATTCCCCTAGGTCTCTAGTTTTCAGAAATGCACAGGTTTGGTAGGTTTCCCTAGGTGGCGGCTGAGCTACAGGCCAAAATCTACAGGTAGGCACTTTGCAAAAAACACCTCTGTTTTCCTTCAAAAATTTGGCTGTGTCCACGTTGCGCTTTGGGGCGTTTCCTGTCGCGGGCGCTAGGCCTACCCACACAAGTGAGGTATCATTTTTATTGGGAGACGTGGGGGAATGCTGGGTGGAAGGAAATTTGTGGCTCCTCTCAGATTCCAGAACTTTCTGCCACAGAAATGTGAGGAACATGTGTTTTTGTAGCCAAATTTTGAGGTTTGCAAAGGATTCTGGGTAACAGAACCTGGTCCGAGCCACACAAGTCACCCCATCTTGGATTCCCCTAGCTCTCTAGTTTTCAGAAATGCACAGGTTTGGTAGGTTTCCCTAGGTGGCGGCTGAGCTACAGGCCAAAATCTACAGGTAGGCACTTTGCAAAAAACACCTCTGTTTTCCTTCAAAAATTTGGCTGTGTCCACGTTGCGCTTTGGGGCGTTTCCTGTCGCGGGCGCAAGGCCTACCCACACAAGTGAGGTATCATTTCTATCGGGAGACGTGGGGGAACGCTGGGTGGAAGGAAATTTGTGGCTCCTCTAAGATTCCAGAACTTTCTGCCACAGAAATGTGAGGAACATGTGTTTTTTTAGCCAAATTTTGAGGTTTGCAAAGGATTCTGGGTAACAGAACATGGTCCGAGCCACACAAGTCACCCCATCTTGGATTCCCCTAGGTCTCTAGTTTTCAGAAATGCACAGGTTTGGTAGGTTTCCCTAGGTGGCGGCTGAGCTACAGGCCAAAATCTACAGGTAGGCACTTTGCAAAAAACTCCTCTGTTTTCCTTCAAAAATTTGGCTGTGTCCACGTTGCGCTTTGGGGCGTTTCCTGTCGCGGGCGCTAGGCCTACCCACACAAGTGAGGTATCATTTTTATCGGGAGACGTGGGGGAACGCTGGGTGGAAGGAAATTTGTGGCTCCTCTCAGATTCCAGAACTTTCTGCCACAGAAATGTGAGGAACAAGTGGTTTTTTAGCCAAATTTTGAGGTTTGCAAAGGATTCTGGGTAACAGAACCTGGTCCGAGCCACACAAGTCACCCCATCTTGGATTCCCCTAGGTCTCTAGTTTTCAGAAATGCACAGGTTTGGTAGGTTTCCCTAGGTGGCGGCTGAGCTACAGGCCAAAATCTACAGGTAGGCACTTTGCAAAAAACACCTCTGTTTTCCTTCAAAAATTTGACTGTGTCCACGTTGCGCTTTGGGGCGTTTCCTGTCGCGGGCGCTAGGCCTACCCACACAAGTGAGGTATCATTTTTATCGGGAGACGTGGGGGAACGCTGGGTGGAAGGAAATTTGTGGCTCCTCTCAGATTCCAGAACTTTCTGCCACAGAAATGTGAGGAACATGTGTTTTTTTAGCCAAATTTTGTGGTTTGCAAAGGATTCTGGGTAACAGAACCTGGTCCGAGCCACACAAGTCACCCCATCTTGGTTTCCCCTAGGTCTCTAGTTTTCAGAAATGCACAGGTTTGGTAGGTTTCCCTAGGTGGCGGCTGAGCTACAGGCCAAAATCTACAGGTAGGCACTTTGCAAAAAACACCTCTGTTTTCCTTCAAAAATTTGGCTGTGTCCACGTTGCGCTTTGGGGCGTTTCCTGTCGCGGGCGCTAGGACTACCCACACAAGTGAGGTATCATTTTTATCGGGAGACGTGGGGGAACGCTGGGTGGAAGGAAATTTGTGGCTCCTCTCAGATTCCAGAACTTTCTGCCACAGAAATGTGAGGAACAAGTGGTTTTTTAGCCAAATTTTGAGGTTTGCAAAGGATTCTGGGTAACAGAACCTGGTCCGAGCCACACAAGTCACCCCATCTTGGATTCCCCTAGGTCTCTAGTTTTCAGAAATGCACAGGTTTGGTAGGTTTCCCTAGGTGGCGGCTGAGCTACAGGCCAAAATCTACAGGTAGGCACTTTGCAAAAAACACCTCTGTTTTCCTTCAAAAATTTGACTGTGTCCACGTTGCGCTTTGGGGCGTTTCCTGTCGCGGGCGCTAGGCCTACCCACACAAGTGAGGTATCATTTTTATCGGGAGACGTGGGGGAATGCTGGGTGGAAGAAAATTTGTGGCTCCTCTCAGATTCCAGAACTTTCTGCCACAGAAATGTGAGGAACATGTGGTTTTTTAGCCAAATTTTGAGGTTTGCAAAGGATTCTGGGTAACAAAACCTGGTCCGAGCCACACAAGTCACCCCATCTTGGATTCCCCTAGGTCTCTAGTTTTCAGAAATGCACAGGTTTGGTAGGTTTCCCTAGGTGGCGGCTGAGCTACAGGCCAAAATCTACAGGTAGGCACTTTGCAAAAAACACCTCTGTTTTCCTTCAAAAATTTGACTGTGTCCACGTTGCGCTTTGGGGCGTTTCCTGTCGCGGGCGCTAGGCCTACCCACACAAGTGAGGTATCATTTTTATCGGGAGACGTGGGGGAACGCTGGGTGGAAGGAAATTTGTGGCTCCTCTCAGATTCCAGATCTTTCTGCCACAGAAATGTGAGGAACATGTGTTTTTTTAGCCAAATTTTGAGGTTTGCAAAGGATTCTGGGTAACAGAACCTGGTCCGAGCCACACAAGTCACCCCATCTTGGATTCCCCTAGGTCTCTAGTTTTCAGAAATGCACAGGTTTGGTAGGTTTCCCTAGGTGGCGGCTGAGCTACAGGCCAAAATCTACAGGTAGGCACTTTGCAAAAAACACCTCTGTTTTCCTTCAAAAATTTGGCTGTGTCCACGTTGCGCTTTGGGGCGTTTCCTGTCGCGGGCGCTAGGCCTACCCACACAAGTGAGGTATCATTTTTATCGGGAGACGTGGGGGAACGCTGGGTGGAAGGAAATTTGTGGCTCCTCTCAGATTCCAGAACTTTCTGCCACAGAAATGTGAGGAACATGTGTTTTTTTAGCCAAATTTTGAGGTTTGCAAAGGATTCTGGGTAACAGAACCTGGTCCGAGCCAAACAAGTCACCCCATCTTGGATTCCCCTAGGTCTCTAGTTTTCTGAAATGCACAAGTTTGGTTGGTTTCCCTAGGTGGCGGCTGAGCTACAGGCCAAAATCTACAGGTAGGCACTTTGCAAAAAACACCTCTGTTTTCCTTAAAAAATGTGGCTGTGTCCACGTTGCGCTTTGGGGCGTTTCCTGTCGCGGGCGCTAGGCCTACCCACACAAGTGAGGTATCATTTTTATCGGGAGACGTGGGGGAACGCTGGGTGGAAGGAAATTTGTGGCTCCTCTCAGATTCCAGAACTTTCTGCCACAGAAATGTGAGGAACATGTGTTTTTTTAGCCAAATTTTGAGGTTTGCAAAGGATTCTGGGTAACAGAACCTGGTCCGAGCCACACAAGTCACCCCCATCTTGGATTCCCCTAGGTCTCTAGTTTTCAGAAATGCACAGGTTTGGTAGGTTTCCCTAGGTGGCGGCTGAGCTACAGGCCAAAATCTACAGGTAGGCACTTTGCAAAAAACACCTCTGTTTTCCTTCGAAAATTTGGCTGTGTCCACGTTGCGCTTTGGGGCGTTTCCTGTCGCGGGCGCTAGGCCTACCCACACAAGTGAGGTATCATTTTTATCGGGAGACGTGGGGGAACGCTGGGTGGAAGGAAATTTGTGGCTCCTCTCAGATTCCAGAACTTTCTGCCACAGAAATGTGAGGAACATGTGGTTTTTTAGCCAAATTTTGAGGTTTGCAAAGGATTCTGGGTAACAAAACCTGGTCCGAGCCACACAAGTCACCCCATCTTGGATTCCCCTAGGTCTCTAGTTTTCAGAAATGCACAGGTTTGGTAGGTTTCCCTAGGTGGCGGCTGAGCTACAGGCCAAAATCTACAGGTAGGCACTTTGCAAAAAACACCTCTGTTTTCCTTCAAAAATTTGACTGTGTCCACGTTGCGCTTTGGGGCGTTTCCTGTCGCGGGCGCTAGGCCTACCCACACAAGTGAGGTATCATTTTTATCGGGAGACGTGTGGGAACGCTGGGTGGAAGGAAATTTGTGGCTCCTCTCAGATTCCAGAACTTTCTGCCACAGAAATGTGAGGAACATGTGTTTTTTTAGCCAAATTTTGAGGTTTGCAAAGGATTCTGGGTAACAGAACCTGGTCCGAGCCACACAAGTCACCCCATCTTGGATTCCCCTAGGTCTCTAGTTTTCGGAAATGCACAGGTTTGGTAGGTTTCCCTAGGTGGCGGCTGAGCTACAGGCCAAAATCTACAGGTAGGCACTTTGCAAAAAACACCTCTGTTTTCCTTCAAAAATTTGGCTGTGTCCACGTTGCGCTTTGGGGCGTTTCCTGTCGCGGGCGCTAGGCCTACCCACACAAGTGAGGTATCATTTTTATCGGGAGACGTGGGGGAACGCTGGGTGGAAGGAAATTTGTGGCTCCTCTCAGATTCCAGAACTTTCTGCCACAGAAATGTGAGGAAAATGTGTTTTTTTAGCCAAATTTTGAGGTTTGCAAAGGATTCTGGGTAACAGAACCTGGTCCGAGCCACACAAGTCACCCCATCTTGGATTCCCCTAGGTCTCTAGTTTTCAGAAATGCACAGGTTTGGTAGGTCTCCCTAGGTGGCGGCTGAGCTACAGGCCAAAATCTACAGGTAGGCACTTTGCAAAAAACACCTCTGTTTTCCTTCAAAAATGTGGCTGTGTCCACGTTGCGCTTTGGGGCGTTTCCTGTCGCGGGCGCTAGGCCTACCCACACAAGTGAGGTATCATTTTTATCGGGAGACGTGGGGGAACGCTGGGTGGAAGGAAATTTGTGGCTCCTCTCAGATTCCAGAACTTTCTGCCACAGAAATGTGAGGAACATGTGTTTTTTTAGCCAAATTTTGAGGTTTGCAAAGGATTCTAGGTAACAGAACCTGGTCCGAGCCACACAAGTCACCCCTTCTTGGATTCCCCTAGGTCTCTAGTTTTCAGAAATGCACAGGTTTGGTAGGTTTCCCTAGGTGGCGGCTGAGCTACAGGCCAAAATCTACAGGTAGGCACTTTGCAAAAAACACCTCTGTTTTCCTTCAAAAATTTGGCTGTGTCCACGTTGCGCTTTGGGGCGTTTCCTGTCGCGGGCGCTAGGCCTACCCACACAAGTGAGGTATCATTTTTATCGGGAGACGTGGGGGAACGCTGGGTGGAAGGAAATTTGTGGCTCCTCTCAGATTCCAGAACTTTCTGCCACAGAAATGTGAGGAACATGTGGTTTTTTAGCCAAATTTTGAGGTTTGCAAAGGATTCTGGGTAACTGGACCTGGTCCGAGCCACACAAGTCACCCCTTCTTGGATTCCCCTAGGTCTCTAGTTTTCAGAAATGCACAGGTTTGGTAGGTTTCCCTAGGTGGCGGCTGAGCTACAGGCCAAAATCTACAGGTAGGCACTTTGCAAAAAACACCTCTGTTTTCCTTCAAAAATTTGGCTGTGTCCACGTTGCGCTTTGGGGCGTTTCCTGTCTCGGGCGCTAGGCCTACCCACACAAGTGAGGTATCATTTTTATCGGGAGACGTGGGGGAACGCTGGGTGGAAGGAAATTTGTGGCTCCTCTCAGATTCCAGAACTTTCTGCCACAGAAATGTGAGGAACATGTGGTTTTTTAGCCAAATTTTGAGGTTTGCAAAGGATTCTGGGTAACAGAACCTGGTCCGAGCCACACAAGTCACCCCATCTTGGATTCCCCTAGGTCTCTAGTTTTCAGAAATGCACAGGTTTGGTAGGTCTCCCTAGGTGGCGGCTGAGCTACAGGCCAAAATCTACAGGTAGGCACTTTGCAAGAAACACCTCTGTTTTCCTTCAAAAATTTGGCTGTGTCCACGTTGCGCTTTGGGGCGTTTCCTGTCGCGGGCGCTAGGCCTACCCACACAAGTGAGGTATCATTTTTATCGGGAGACGTGTGGGAACGCTGGGTGGAAGGAAATTTGTGGCTCCTCTCAGATTCCAGAACTTTCTGCCACAGAAATGTGAGGAACATGTGTTTTTTTAGCCAAATTTTGAGGTTTGCAAAGGATTCTGGGTAACAGAACCTGGTCCGAGCCACACAAGTCACCCCATCTTGGATTCCCCTAGGTCTCTAGTTTTCAGAAATGCACAGGTTTGGTAGGTTTCCCTAGGTGGCGGCTGAGCTACAGGCCAAAATCTACAGGTAGGCACTTTGCAAAAAACACCTCTGTTTTCCTTCAAAAATTTGGCTGTGTCCACGTTGCGCTTTGGGGCGTTTCCTGTCGCGGGCGCTAGGCCTACCCACACAAGTGAGGTATCATTTTTATCGGGAGACGTGGGGGAACGCTGGGTGGAAGGAAATTTGTGGCTCCTCTCAGATTCCAGAACTTTCTGCCACAGAAATGTGAGGAACAAGTGGTTTTTTAGCCAAATTTTGAGGTTTGCAAAGGATTCTGGGTAACAGAACCTGGTCCGAGCCACACAAGTCACCCCATCTTTGATTCCCCTAGGTCTCTAGTTTTCAGAAATGCACAGGTTTGGTAGGTTTCCCTAGGTGGCGGCTGAGCTACAGGCCAAAATCTACAGGTAGGCACTTTGCAAAAAACACCTCTGTTTTCCTTCAAAAATTTGGCTGTGTCCACGTTGCGCTTTGGGGCGTTTCCTGTCGCGGGCGCTAGGCCTACCCACACAAGTGAGGTATCATTTTTATTGGGAGACGTGGGGGAATGCTGGGTGGAAGGAAATTTGTGGCTCCTCTCAGATTCCAGAACTTTCTGCCACAGAAATGTGAGGAACATGTGTTTTTGTAGCCAAATTTTGAGGTTTGCAAAGGATTCTGGGTAACAGAACCTGGTCCGAGCCACACAAGTCACCCCATCTTGGATTCCCCTAGCTCTCTAGTTTTCAGAAATGCACAGGTTTGGTAGGTTTCCCTAGGTGGCGGCTGAGCTACAGGCCAAAATCTACAGGTAGGCACTTTGCAAAAAACACCTCTGTTTTCCTTCAAAAATTTGGCTGTGTCCACGTTGCGCTTTGGGGCGTTTCCTGTCGCGGGCGCTAGGCCTACCCACACAAGTGAGGTATCATTTTTATCGGGAGACGTGGGGGAACGCTGGGTGGAAGGAAATTTGTGGCTCCTCTCAGATTCCAGAACTTTCTGCCACAGAAATGTGAGGAACAAGTGGTTTTTTAGCCAAATTTTGAGGTTTGCAAAGGATTCTGGGTAACAGAACCTGGTCCGAGCCACACAAGTCACCCCATCTTGGATTCCCCTAGGTCTCTAGTTTTCAGAAATGCACAGGTTTGGTAGGTTTCCCTAGGTGGCGGCTGAGCTACAGGCCAAAATCTACAGGTAGGCACTTTGCAAAAAACACCTCTGTTTTCCTTCAAAAATTTGACTGTGTCCACGTTGCGCTTTGGGGCGTTTCCTGTCGCGGGCGCTAGGCCTACCCACACAAGTGAGGTATCATTTTTATCGGGAGACGTGGGGGAACGCTGGGTGGAAGGAAATTTGTGGCTCCTCTCAGATTCCAGAACTTTCTGCCACAGAAATGTGAGGAACATGTGTTTTTTTAGCCAAATTTTGTGGTTTGCAAAGGATTCTGGGTAACAGAACCTGGTCCGAGCCACACAAGTCACCCCATCTTGGTTTCCCCTAGGTCTCTAGTTTTCAGAAATGCACAGGTTTGGTAGGTTTCCCTAGGTGGCGGCTGAGCTACAGGCCAAAATCTACAGGTAGGCACTTTGCAAAAAACACCTCTGTTTTCCTTCAAAAATTTGGCTGTGTCCACGTTGCGCTTTGGGGCGTTTCCTGTCGCGGGCGCTAGGCCTACCCACACAAGTGAGGTATCATTTTTATCGGGAGACGTGGGGGAACGCTGGGTGGAAGGAAATTTGTGGCTCCTCTCAGATTCCAGAACTTTCTGCCACAGAAATGTGAGGAACAAGTGGTTTTTTAGCCAAATTTTGAGGTTTGCAAAGGATTCTGGGTAACAGAACCTGGTCCGAGCCACACAAGTCACCCCATCTTGGATTCCCCTAGGTCTCTAGTTTTCAGAAATGCACAGGTTTGGTAGGTTTCCCTAGGTGGCGGCTGAGCTACAGGCCAAAATCTACAGGTAGGCACTTTGCAAAAAACACCTCTGTTTTCCTTCAAAAATTTGACTGTGTCCACGTTGCGCTTTGGGGCGTTTCCTGTCGCGGGCGCTAGGCCTACCCACACAAGTGAGGTATCATTTTTATCGGGAGACGTGGGGGAATGCTGGGTGGAAGGAAATTTGTGGCTCCTCTCAGATTCCAGAACTTTCTGCCACAGAAATGTGAGGAACATGTGGTTTTTTAGCCAAATTTTGAGGTTTGCAAAGGATTCTGGGTAACAAAACCTGGTCCGAGCCACACAAGTCACCCCATCTTGGATTCCCCTAGGTCTCTAGTTTTCAGAAATGCACAGGTTTGGTAGGTTTCCCTAGGTGGCGGCTGAGCTACAGGCCAAAATCTACAGGTAGGCACTTTGCAAAAAACACCTCTGTTTTCCTTCAAAAATTTGACTGTGTCCACGTTGCGCTTTGGGGCGTTTCCTGTCGCGGGCGCTAGGCCTACCCACACAAGTGAGGTATCATTTTTATCGGGAGACGTGGGGGAACGCTGGGTGGAAGGAAATTTGTGGCTCCTCTCAGATTCCAGATCTTTCTGCCACAGAAATGTGAGGAACATGTGTTTTTTTAGCCAAATTTTGAGGTTTGCAAAGGATTCTGGGTAACAGAACCTGGTCCGAGCCACACAAGTCACCCCATCTTGGATTCCCCTAGGTCTCTAGTTTTCAGAAATGCACAGGTTTGGTAGGTTTCCCTAGGTGGCGGCTGAGCTACAGGCCAAAATCTACAGGTAGGCACTTTGCAAAAAACACCTCTGTTTTCCTTCAAAAATTTGACTGTGTCCACGTTGCGCTTTGGGGCGTTTCCTGTCGCGGGCGCTAGGCCTACCCACACAAGTGAGGTATCATTTTTATCGGGAGACGTGGGGGAACGCTGGGTGGAAGGAAATTTGTGGCTCCTCTCAGATTCCAGAACTTTCTGCCACAGAAATGTGAGGAACATGTGTTTTTTTAGCCAAATTTTGTGGTTTGCAAAGGATTCTGGGTAACAGAACCTGGTCCGAGCCACACAAGTCACCCCATCTTGGTTTCCCCTAGGTCTCTAGTTTTCAGAAATGCACAGGTTTGGTAGGTTTCCCTAGGTGGCGGCTGAGCTACAGGCCAAAATCTACAGGTAGGCACTTTGCAAAAAACACCTCTGTTTTCCTTCAAAAATTTGGCTGTGTCCACGTTGCGCTTTGGGGCGTTTCCTGTCGCGGGCGCTAGGCCTACCCACACAAGTGAGGTATCATTTTTATCGGGAGACGTGGGGGAACGCTGGGTGGAAGGAAATTTGTGGCTCCTCTCAGATTCCAGAACTTTCTGCCACAGAAATGTGAGGAACAAGTGGTTTTTTAGCCAAATTTTGAGGTTTGCAAAGGATTCTGGGTAACAGAACCTGGTCCGAGCCACACAAGTCACCCCATCTTGGATTCCCCTAGGTCTCTAGTTTTCAGAAATGCACAGGTTTGGTAGGTTTCCCTAGGTGGCGGCTGAGCTACAGGCCAAAATCTACAGGTAGGCACTTTGCAAAAAACACCTCTGTTTTCCTTCAAAAATTTGACTGTGTCCACGTTGCGCTTTGGGGCGTTTCCTGTCGCGGGCGCTAGGCCTACCCACACAAGTGAGGTATCATTTTTATCGGGAGACGTGGGGGAATGCTGGGTGGAAGGAAATTTGTGGCTCCTCTCAGATTCCAGAACTTTCTGCCACAGAAATGTGAGGAACATGTGGTTTTTTAGCCAAATTTTGAGGTTTGCAAAGGATTCTGGGTAACAAAACCTGGTCCGAGCCACACAAGTCACCCCATCTTGGATTCCCCTAGGTCTCTAGTTTTCAGAAATGCACAGGTTTGGTAGGTTTCCCTAGGTGGCGGCTGAGCTACAGGCCAAAATCTACAGGTAGGCACTTTGCAAAAAACACCTCTGTTTTCCTTCAAAAATTTGACTGTGTCCACGTTGCGCTTTGGGGCGTTTCCTGTCGCGGGCGCTAGGCCTACCCACACAAGTGAGGTATCATTTTTATCGGGAGACGTGGGGGAACGCTGGGTGGAAGGAAATTTGTGGCTCCTCTCAGATTCCAGATCTTTCTGCCACAGAAATGTGAGGAACATGTGTTTTTTTAGCCAAATTTTGAGGTTTGCAAAGGATTCTGGGTAACAGAACCTGGTCCGAGCCACACAAGTCACCCCATCTTGGATTCCCCTAGGTCTCTAGTTTTCAGAAATGCACAGGTTTGGTAGGTTTCCCTAGGTGGCGGCTGAGCTACAGGCCAAAATCTACAGGTAGGCACTTTGCAAAAAACACCTCTGTTTTCCTTCAAAAATTTGGCTGTGTCCACGTTGCGCTTTGGGGCGTTTCCTGTCGCGGGCGCTAGGCCTACCCACACAAGTGAGGTATCATTTTTATCGGGAGACGTGGGGGAACGCTGGGTGGAAGGAAATTTGTGGCTCCTCTCAGATTCCAGAACTTTCTGCCACAGAAATGTGAGGAACATGTGTTTTTTTTTAGCCAAATTTTGAGGTTTGCAAAGGATTCTGGGTAACAGAACCTGGTCCGAGCCACACCAGTCACCCCATCTTGGATTCCCCTAGGTCTCTAGTTTTCAGAAATGCACAGGTTTGGTAGGTTTCCCTAGGTGGCGGCTGAGCTACAGGCCAAAATCTACAGGTAGGCACTTTGCAAAAAACACCTCTGTTTTCCTTCAAAAATTTGGCTGTGTCCACGTTGCGCTTTGGGGCGTTTCCTGTCGCGGGCGCTAGGCCTACCCACACAAGTGAGGTATCATTTTTATCGGGAGACGTGGGGGAACGCTGGGTGGAAGGAAATTTGTGGCTCCTCTCAGATTCCAGAACTTTCTGCCACAGAAATGTGAGGAACATGTGTTTTTTTAGCCAAATTTTGAGGTTTGCAAAGGATTCTGGGTAACAGAACCTGGTCCGAGCCAAACAAGTCACCCCATCTTGGATTCCCCTAGGTCTCTAGTTTTCTGAAATGCACAAGTTTGGTTGGTTTCCCTAGGTGGCGGCTGAGCTACAGGCCAAAATCTACAGGTAGGCACTTTGCAAAAAACACCTCTGTTTTCCTTAAAAAATGTGGCTGTGTCCACGTTGCGCTTTGGGGCGTTTCCTGTCGCGGGCGCTAGGCCTACCCACACAAGTGAGGTATCATTTTTATCGGGAGACGTGGGGGAACGCTGGGTGGAAGGAAATTTGTGGCTCCTCTCAGATTCCAGAACTTTCTGCCACAGAAATGTGAGGAACATGTGTTTTTTTAGCCAAATTTTGAGGTTTGCAAAGGATTCTGGGTAACAGAACCTGGTCCGAGCCACACAAGTCACCCCCATCTTGGATTCCCCTAGGTCTCTAGTTTTCAGAAATGCACAGGTTTGGTAGGTTTCCCTAGGTGGCGGCTGAGCTACAGGCCAAAATCTACAGGTAGGCACTTTGCAAAAAACACCTCTGTTTTCCTTCAAAAATTTGGCTGTGTCCACGTTGCGCTTTGGGGCGTTTCCTGTCGCGGGCGCTAGGCCTACCCACACAAGTGAGGTATCATTTTTATCGGGAGACGTGGGGGAACGCTGGGTGGAAGGAAATTTGTGGCTCCTCTCAGATTCCAGAACTTTCTGCCACAGAAATGTGAGGAACATGTGGTTTTTTAGCCAAATTTTGTGGTTTGCAAAGGATTCTGGGTAACAAAACCTGGTCCGAGCCACACAAGTCACCCCATCTTGGATTCCCCTAGGTCTCTAGTTTTCAGAAATGCACAGGTTTGGTAGGTTTCCCTAGGTGGCGGCTGAGCTACAGGCCAAAATCTACAGGTAGGCACTTTGCAAAAAACACCTCTGTTTTCCTTCAAAAATTTGACTGTGTCCACGTTGCGCTTTGGGGCGTTTCCTGTCGCGGGCGCTAGGCCTACCCACACAAGTGAGGTATCATTTTTATCGGGAGACGTGTGGGAACGCTGGGTGGAAGGAAATTTGTGGCTCCTCTCAGATTCCAGAACTTTCTGCCACAGAAATATGAGGAACATGTGTTTTTTTAGCCAAATTTTGAGGTTTGCAAAGGATTCTGGGTAACAGAACCTGGTCCGAGCCACACAAGTCACCCCATCTTGGATTCCCCTCGGTCTCTAGTTTTCGGAAATGCACAGGTTTGGTAGGTTTCCCTAGGTGGCGGCTGAGCTACAGGCCAAAATCTACAGGTAGGCACTTTGCAAAAAACACCTCTGTTTTCCTTCAAAAATTTGGCTGTGTCCACGTTGCGCTTTGGGGCGTTTCCTGTCGCGGGCGCTAGGCCTACCCACACAAGTGAGGTATCATTTTTATCGGGAGACGTGGGGGAACGCTGGGTGGAAGGAAATTTGTGGCTCCTCTCAGATTCCAGAACTTTCTGCCACAGAAATGTGAGGAAAATGTGTTTTTTTAGCCAAATTTTGAGGTTTGCAAAGGATTCTGGGTAACAGAACCTGGTCCGAGCCACACAAGTCACCCCATCTTGGATTCCCCTAGGTCTCTAGTTTTCAGAAATGCACAGGTTTGGTAGGTCTCCCTAGGTGGCGGCTGAGCTACAGGCCAAAATCTACAGGTAGGCACTTTGCAAAAAACACCTCTGTTTTCCTTCAAAAATGTGGCTGTGTCCACGTTGCGCTTTGGGGCGTTTCCTGTCGCGGGCGCAAGGCCTACCCACACAAGTGAGGTATCATTTTTATCGGGAGACGTGGGGGAACGCTGGGTGGAAGGAAATTTGTGGCTCCTCTCAGATTCCAGAACCTTCTGCCACAGAAATGTGAGGAACATGTGTTTTTTTAGCCAAATTTTGAGGTTTGCAAAGGATTCTGGGTAACAGAACCTGGTCCGAGCCACACAAGTCACCCCTTCTTGGATTCCCCTAGGTCTCTAGTTTTCAGAAATGCACAGGTTTGGTAGGTTTCCCTAGGTGGCGGCTGAGCTACAGGCCAAAATCTACAGGTAGGCACTTTGCAAAAAACACCTCTGTTTTCCTTCAAAAATTTGGCTGTGTCCACATTGCGCTTTGGGGCGTTTCCTGTCGCGGGCGCTAGGCCTACCCACACAAGTGAGGTATCATTTTTATCGGGAGACGTGGGGGAACGCTGGGTGGAAGGAAATTTGTGGCTCCTCTCAGATTCCAGAACTTTCTGCCACAGAAATGTGAGGAACATGTGGTTTTTTAGCCAAATTTTGAGGTTTGCAAAGGATTCTGGGTAACAGAACCTGGTCCGAGCCACACAAGTCACCCCTTCTTGGATTCCCCTAGGTCTCTAGTTTTCAGAAATGCACAGGTTTGGTAGGTTTCCCTAGGTGGCGGCTGAGCTACAGGCCAAAATCTACAGGTAGGCACTTTGCAAAAAACACCTCTGTTTTCCTTCAAAAATTTGGCTGTGTCCACGTTGCGCTTTGGGGCGTTTCCTGTCTCGGGCGCTAGGCCTACCCACACAAGTGAGGTATCATTTTTATCGGGAGACGTGGGGGAACGCTGGGTGGAAGGAAATTTGTGGCTCCTCTCAGATTCCAGAACTTTCTGCCACAGAAATGTGAGGAACATGTGGTTTTTTAGCCAAATTTTGAGGTTTGCAAAGGATTCTGGGTAACAGAACCTGGTCCGAGCCACACAAGTCACCCCATCTTGGATTCCCCTAGGTCTCTAGTTTTCAGAAATGCACAGGTTTGGTAGGTCTCCCTAGGTGGCGGCTGAGCTACAGGCCAAAATCTACAGGTAGGCACTTTGCAAGAAACACCTCTGTTTTCCTTCAAAAATTTGGCTGTGTCCACGTTGCGCTTTGGGGCGTTTCCTGTCGCGGGCGCTAGGCCTACCCACACAAGTGAGGTATCATTTTTATCGGGAGACGTGTGGGAACGCTGGGTGGAAGGAAATTTGTGGCTCCTCTCAGATTCCAGAACTTTCTGCCACAGAAATGTGAGGAACATGTGTTTATTTAGCCAAATTTTGAGGTTTGCAAAGGATTCTGGGTAACAGAACCTGGTCCGAGCCACACAAGTCACCCCATCTTGGATTCCCCTAGGTCTCTAGTTTTCAGAAATGCACAGGTTTGGTAGGTTTCCCTAGGTGGCGGCTGAGCTACAGGCCAAAATCTACAGGTAGGCACTTTGCAAAAAACACCTCTGTTTTCCTTCAAAAATTTGGCTGTGTCCGCGTTGCGCTTTGGGGCGTTTCCTGTCGCGGGCGCTAGGCCTACCCACACAAGTGAGGTATCATTTTTATCGGGAGACGTGGGGGAACGCTGGGTGGAAGGAAATTTGTGGCTCCTCTCAGATTCCAGAACTTTCTGCCACAGAAATGTGAGGAAAATGTGTTTTTTTTTAGCCAAATTTTGAGGTTTGCAAAGGATTCTGGGTAAAAGAACCTGGTCCGAGCCACACAAGTCACCCCATGTTGGATTCCCCTAGGTCTCTAGTTTTCAGAAATGCACAGGTTTGGTAGGTCTCCCTAGGTGGCGGCTGAGCTACAGGCCAAAATCTACAGGTAGGCACTTTGCAAAAAACACCTCTGTTTTCCTTCAAAAATTTGGCTGTGTCCACGTTGCGCTTTTGGGGCGTTTCCTGTCGCGGGCGCTAGGTCTACCCACACAAGTGAGGTATCATTTTTATCGGGAGACGTGGGGGAACGCTGGGTGGAAGGAAATTTGTGGCTCCTCTCAGATTCCAGAACTTTCTGCCACAGAAATGTGAGGAACATGTGTTTTTTTAGCCAAATTTTGAGGTTTGCAAAGGATTCTGGGTAACAGAACCTGGTCCGAGCCACACAAGTCACCCCATCTTGGATTCCCCTAGGTCTCTAGTTTTCAGAAATGCACAGGTTTGGTAGGTCTCCCTAGGTGGCGGCTGAGCTACAGGCCAAAATCTACAGGTAGGCACTTTGCAAAAAACACCTCTGTTTTCCTTCAAAAATTTGGCTGTGTCCACGTTGCGCTTTGGGGCGTTTCCTGTCGCGGGCGCTAGGCCTACCCACACAAGTGAGGTATCATTTTTATCGGGAGACGTGGGGGAACGCTGGGTGGAAGGAAATTTGTGGCTCCTCTCAGATTCCAGAACTTTCTGCCACAGAAATGTGAGGAACATGTGTTTTTTTAGCCAAATTTTGAGGTTTGCAAAGGATTCTGGGTAACAGAACCTGGTCCGAGCCACACAAGTCACCCCATCTTGGATTCCCCTAGGTCTCTAGTTTTCAGAAATGCACAGGTTTGGTAGGTTTCCCTAGGTGGCGGCTGAGCTACAGGCCAAAATCTACAGGTAGGCACTTTGCAAAAAACACCTCTGTTTTCCTTCAAAAATTTGGCTGTGTCCACGTTGCGCTTTGGGGCGTTTCCTGTCGCGGGCGCTAGGCCTTCCCACACAAGTGAGGTATCATTTTTATCGGGAGACGTGGGGGAACGCTGGGTGGAAGGAAATTTGTGGCTCCTCTCAGATTCCAGAACTTTCTGCCACAGAAATGTGAGGAACATGTGTTTTTTTAGCCAAATTTTGAGGTTTGCAAAGGATTCTGGGTAACAGAACCTGGTCCGAGCCACACAAGTCACCCCATCTTGGATTCCCCTAGGTCTCTAGTTTTCAGAAATGCACAGGTTTGGTAGGTTTCCCTAGGTGGCGGCTGAGCTACAGGCCAAAATCTACAGGTAGGCAACTTTGCAAAAAACACCTCTGTTTTCCTTCAAAAATTTGGCTGTGTCCACGTTGCGCTTTGGGGCGTTTCCTGTCGCGGGCGCTAGGCCTACCCACACAAGTGAGGTATCATTTTTATTGGGAGACGTTGGGGAATGCTGGGTGGAAGGAAATTTGTGGCTCCTCTCAGATTCCAGAACTTTCTGCCACAGAAATGTGAGGAACATGTGTTTTTTTAGCCAAATTTTGAGGTTTGCAAAGGATTCTGGGTAACAGAACCTGGTCCGAGCCACACAAGTCACCCCATCTTGGATTCCCCTAGGTCTCTAGTTTTCAGAAATGCACAGGTTTGGTAGGTTTCCCTAGGTGGCGGCTGAGCTACAGGCCAAAATCTACAGGTAGGCACTTTGCAAAAAACACCTCTGTTTTCCTTCAAAAATTTGGCTGTGTCCACGTTGCACTTTGGGGCGTTTCCTGTCGCGGGCGCTAGGCCTACCCACACAAGTGAGGTATCATTTTTATCGGGAGACGTGGGGGAACGCTGGGTGGAAGGAAATTTGTGGCTCCTCTCAGATTCCAGAACTTTCTGCCACAGAAATGTGAGGAACATGTGTTTTTTTAGCCAAATTTTGAGGTTTGCAAAGGATTCTGGGTAACAGAACCTGGTCCGAGCCACACAAGTCACCCCATCTTGGATTCCCCTAGGTCTCTAGTTTTCAGAAATGCACAGGTTTGGTAGGTCTCCCTAGGTGGCGGCTGAGCTACAGGCCAAAATCTACAGGTAGGCACTTTGCAAAAAACACCTCTGTTTTCCTTCAAAAATTTGGCTGTGTCCACGTTGCGCTTTTGGGGCGTTTCCTGTCGCGGGCGCTAGGTCTACCCACACAAGTGAGGTATCATTTTTATCGGGAGACGTGGGGGAACGCTGGGTGGAAGGAAATTTGTGGCTCCTCTCAGATTCCAGAACTTTCTGCCACAGAAATGTGAGGAACATGTGTTTTTTTAGCCAAATTTTGAGGTTTGCAAAGGATTCTGGGTAACAGAACCTGGTCCGAGCCACACAAGTCACCCCATCTTGGATTCCCCTAGGTCTCTAGTTTTCAGAAATGCACAGGTTTGGTAGGTCTCCCTAGGTGGCGGCTGAGCTACAGGCCAAAATCTACAGGTAGGCACTTTGCAAAAAACACCTCTGTTTTCCTTCAAAAATTTGGCTGTGTCCACGTTGCGCTTTGGGGCGTTTCCTGTCGCGGGCGCTAGGCCTACCCACACAAGTGAGGTATCATTTTTATCGGGAGACGTGGGGGAACGCTGGGTGGAAGGAAATTTGTGGCTCCTCTCAGATTCCAGAACTTTCTGCCACAGAAATGTGAGGAACATGTGTTTTTTTAGCCAAATTTTGAGGTTTGCAAAGGATTCTGGGTAACAGAACCTGGTCCGAGCCACACAAGTCACCCCATCTTGGATTCCCCTAGGTCTCTAGTTTTCAGAAATGCACAGGTTTGGTAGGTTTCCCTAGGTGGCGGCTGAGCTACAGGCCAAAATCTACAGGTAGGCACTTTGCAAAAAACACCTCTGTTTTCCTTCAAAAATTTGGCTGTGTCCACGTTGCGCTTTGGGGCGTTTCCTGTCGCGGGCGCTAGGCCTTCCCACACAAGTGAGGTATCATTTTTATCGGGAGACGTGGGGGAACGCTGGGTGGAAGGAAATTTGTGGCTCCTCTCAGATTCCAGAACTTTCTGCCACAGAAATGTGAGGAACATGTGTTTTTTTAGCCAAATTTTGAGGTTTGCAAAGGATTCTGGGTAACAGAACCTGGTCCGAGCCACACAAGTCACCCCATCTTGGATTCCCCTAGGTCTCTAGTTTTCAGAAATGCACAGGTTTGGTAGGTTTCCCTAGGTGGCGGCTGAGCTACAGGCCAAAATCTACAGGTAGGCAACTTTGCAAAAAACACCTCTGTTTTCCTTCAAAAATTTGGCTGTGTCCACGTTGCGCTTTGGGGCGTTTCCTGTCGCGGGCGCTAGGCCTACCCACACAAGTGAGGTATCATTTTTATTGGGAGACGTTGGGGAATGCTGGGTGGAAGGAAATTTGTGGCTCCTCTCAGATTCCAGAACTTTCTGCCACAGAAATGTGAGGAACATGTGTTTTTTTAGCCAAATTTTGAGGTTTGCAAAGGATTCTGGGTAACAGAACCTGGTCCGAGCCACACAAGTCACCCCATCTTGGATTCCCCTAGGTCTCTAGTTTTCAGAAATGCACAGGTTTGGTAGGTTTCCCTAGGTGGCGGCTGAGCTACAGGCCAAAATCTACAGGTAGGCACTTTGCAAAAAACACCTCTGTTTTCCTTCAAAAATTTGGCTGTGTCCACGTTGCACTTTGGGGCGTTTCCTGTCGCGGGCGCTAGGCCTACCCACACAAGTGAGGTATCATTTTTATCGGGAGACGTGGGGGAACGCTGGGTGGAAGGAAATTTGTGGCTCCTCTCAGATTCCAGAACTTTCTGCCACAGAAATGTGAGGAACATGTGTTTTTTTAGCCAAATTTTGAGGTTTGCAAAGGATTCTGGGTAACAGAACCTGGTCCGAGCCACACAAGTCACCCCATCTTGGATTCCCCTAGGTCTCTAGTTTTCAGAAATGCACAGGTTTGGTAGGTTTCCCTAGGTGGCGGCTGAGCTACAGGCCAAAATCTACAGGTGGGCACTTTGCAAAAAACACCTCTGTTTTCCTTCAAAAATTTGGCTGTGTCCACGTTGCGCTTTGGGGCGTTTCCTGTCGCGGGCGCTAGGCCTACCCACACAAGTGAGGTATCATTTTTATCGGGAGACGTGGGGGAACGCTGGGTGGAAGGAAATTTGTGGCTCCTCTCAGATTCCAGAACTTTCTGCCACAGAAATGTGAGGAACATGTGGTTTTTTAGCCAAATTTTGAGGTTTGCAAAGGATTCTGGGTAACAGAACCTGGTCCGAGCCACACAAGTCACCCCATCTTGGATTCCCCTAGGTCTCTAGTTTTCAGAAATGCACAGGTTTGGTAGGTCTCCCTAGGTGGCGGCTGAGCTACAGGCCAAAATCTACAGGTAGGCACTTTGCAAAAAACACCTCTGTTTTCCTTCAAAAATGTGGCTGTGTCCACGTTGCACTTTGGGGCGTTTCCTGTCGCGGGCGCTAGGCCTACCCACACAAGTGAGGTATCATTTTTATCGGGAGACGTGGGGGAACGCTGGGTGGAAGGAAATTTGTGGCTCCTCTCAGATTCCAGAACTTTCTGCCACAGAAATGTGAGGAACATGTGTTTTTTTAGCCAAATTTTGAGGTTTGCAAAGGATTCTGGGTAACAGAACCTGGTCCGAGCCAAACAAGTCACCCCATCTTGGATTCCCCTAGGTCTCTAGTTTTCAGAAATGCACAGGTTTGGTAGGTTTCCCTAGGTGGCGGCTGAGCTACAGGCCAAAATCTACAGGTACGCACTTTGCAAAAAACACCTCTGTTTTTCTTCAAAAATTTGGCTGTGTCCACGTTGCGCTTTGGGGCGTTTCCTGTCGCGGGCGCTAGGCCTACCCACACAAGTGAGGTATCATTTCTATCGGGAGACGTGGGGGAACGCTGGGTGGAAGGAAATTTGTGGCTCCTCTCAGATTCCAGAACTTTCTGCCACAGAAATGTGAGGAACATGTGTTTTTTTAGCCAAATTTTGAGGTTTGCAAAGGATTCTGGGTAACAGAACCTGGTCCGAGCCACACAAGTCACCCCATCTTGGATTCCCCTAGGTCTCTAGTTTTCAGAAATGCACAGGTTTGGTAGGTTTCCCTAGGTGGCGGCTGAGCTACAGGCCAAAATCTACAGGTAGGCACTTTGCAAAAAACACCTCTGTTTTCCTTCAAAAATTTGGCTGTGTCCACGTTGCGCTTTGGGGCGTTTCCTGTCGCGGGCGCTAGGCCTACCCACACAAGTGAGGTATCATTTTTATCGGGAGACGTGGGGGAACGCTGGGTGGAAGGAAATTTGTGGCTCCTCTCAGATTCCAGAAGTTTCTGCCACAGAAATGTGAGGAACATGTGTTTTTTTAGCCAAATTTTGAGGTTTGCAAAGGATTCTGGGTAACAGAACCTGGTCCGAGCCAAACAAGTCACCCCATCTTGGATTCCCCTAGGTCTCTAGTTTTCAGAAATGCACAGGTTTGGTAGGTTTCCCTAGGTGGCGGCTGAGCTACAGGCCAAAATCTACAGGTACGCACTTTGCAAAAAACACCTCTGTTTTTCTTCAAAAATTTGGCTGTGTCCACGTTGCGCTTTGGGGCGTTTCCTGTCGCGGGCGCTAGGCCTACCCACACAAGTGAGGTATCATTTCTATCGGGAGACGTGGGGGAACGCTGGGTGGAAGGAAATTTGTGGCTCCTCTCAGATTCCAGAACTTTCTGCCACAGAAATGTGAGGAACATGTGTTTTTTTAGCCAAATTTTGAGGTTTGCAAAGGATTCTGGGTAACAGAACCTGGTCCGAGCCACACAAGTCACCCCATCTTGGATTCCCCTAGTTCTCTAGTTTTCAGAAATGCACAGGTTTGGTAGGTTTCCCTAGGTGGCGGCTGAGCTACAGGCCAAAATCTACAGGTAGGCACTTTGCAAAAAACACCTCTGTTTTCCTTCAAAAATTTGGCTGTGTCCACGTTGCGCTTTGGGGCGTTTCCTGTCGCGGGCGCTAGGCCTACCCACACAAGTGAGGTATCATTTTTATCGGGAGACGTGGGGGAACGCTGGGTGGAAGGAAATTTGTGGCTCCTCTCAGATTCCAGAAGTTTCTGCCACAGAAATGTGAGGAACATGTGTTTTTTTAGCCAAATTTTGAGGTTTGCAAAGGATTCTGGGTAACAGAACCTGGTCCGAGCCACACAAGTCACCCCATCTTGGATTCCCCTAGGTCTCTAGTTTTCAGAAATGCACAGGTTTGGTAGGTTTCCCTAGGTGGCGGCTGAGCTACAGGCCAAAATCTACAGGTAGGCACTTTGCAAAAAACACCTCTGTTTTCCTTCAAAAATTTGGCTGTGTCCACGTTGCGCTTTGGGGCGTTTCCTGTCGCGGGCGCTAGGCCTACCCACACAAGTGAGGTATCATTTTTATCGGGAGACGTGGGGGAACGCTGGGTGGAAGGAAATTTGTGGCTCCTCTCAGATTCCAGAACTTTCTGCCACAGAAATGTGAGGAACATGTGGTTTTTTAGCCAAATTTTGAGGTTTGCAAAGGATTCTGGGTAACAGAACCTGGTCCGAGCCACACAAGTCACCCCATCTTGGATTCCCCTAGGTCTCTAGTTTTCAGAAATGCACAGGTTTGGTAGGTTTCCCTAGGTGGCGGCTGAGCTACAGGCCAAAATCTACAGGTAGGCACTTTGCAAAAAACACCTCTGTTTTCCTTCAAAAATTTGACTGTGTCCACGTTGCGCTTTGGGGCGTTTCCTGTCGCGGGCGCTAGGCCTACCCACACAAGTGAGGTATCATTTTTATCGGGAGACGTGGGGGAACGCTGGGTGGAAGGAAATTTGTGGCTCCTCTCAGATTCCAGAACTTTCTGCCACAGAAATGTGAGGAACATGTGTTTTTTTAGCCAAATTTTGAGGTTTGCAAAGGATTCTGGGTAACAGAACCTGGTCCGAGCCACACAAGTCACCCCATCTTGGATTCCCCTAGGTCTCTAGTTTTCAGAAATGCACAGGTTTGGTAGGTTTCCCTAGGTGGCGGCTGAGCTACAGGCCAAAATCTACAGGTAGGCACTTTGCAAAGAACACCTCTGTTTTCCTTCAAAAATGTGGCTGTGTCCACGTTGCGCTTTGGGGCGTTTCCTGTCGCGGGCGCTAGGCCTACCCACACAAGTGAGGTATCATTTTTATCGGGAGACGTGGGGGAATGCTGGGTGGAAAGAAATTTGTGGCTCCTCTCAGATTCCAGAACTTTCTGCCACAGAAATGTGAGGAACATGTGTTTTTTTAGCCAAATTTTGAGGTTTGCAAAGGATTCTGGGTAACAGAACCTGGTCCGAGCCACACAAGTCACCCCATCTTGGATTCCCCTAGGTCTCTAGTTTTCAGAAATGCACAGGTTTGGTAGGTTTCCCTAGGTGGCGGCTGAGCTACAGGCCAAAATCTACAGGTAGGCACTTTGCAAAAAACACCTCTGTTTTCCTTCAAAAATTTGGCTGTGTCCACGTTGCGCTTTGGGGCGTTTCCTGTCGCGGGCGCTAGGCCTACCCACACAAGTGAGGTATCATTTTTATCGGGAGACGTGGGGGAACGCTGGGTGGAAGGAAATTTGTGGCTCCTCTCAGATTCCAGAACTTTCTGCCACAGAAATGTGAGGAACATGTGGTTTTTTAGCCAAATTTTGAGGTTTGCAAAGGATTCTGGGTAACAGAACCTGGTCCGAGCCACACAAGTCACCCCATCTTGGATTCCCCTAGGTCTCTAGTTTTCAGAAATGCACAGGTTTGGTAGGTTTCCCTAGGTGGCTGATGAGCTACAGGCCAAAATCTACAGGTAGGCACTTTGCAAAAAACACCTCTGTTTTCCTTCAAAAATTTGACTGTGTCCACGTTGCGCTTTGGGGCGTTTCCTGTCGCGGGCGCTAGGCCTACCCACACAAGTGAGGTATCATTTTTATCGGGAGACGTGGGGGAACGCTGGGTGGAAGGAAATTTGTGGCTCCTCTCAGATTCCAGAACTTTCTGCCACAGAAATGTGAGGAACATGTGTTTTTTTAGCCAAATTTTGAGGTTTGCAAAGGATTCTGGGTAACAGAACCTGGTCCGAGCCACACAAGTCACCCCATCTTGGATTCCCCTAGGTCTCTAGTTTTCAGAAATGCACAGGTTTGGTAGGTTTCCCTAGGTGGCGGCTGAGCTACAGGCCAAAATCTACAGGTAGTCACTTTGCAAAAAACACCTCTGTTTTCCTTCAAAAATTTGGCTGTGTCCACGTTGCGCTTTGGGGCGTTTCCTGTCGCGGGCGCTAGGCCTACCCACACAAGTGAGGTATCATTTTTATCGGGAGACGTGGGGGAATGCTGGGTGGAAAGAAATTTGTGGCTCCTCTCAGATTCCAGAACTTTCTGCCACAGAAATGTGAGGAACATGTGTTTTTTTAGCCAAATTTTGAGGTTTGCAAAGGATTCTGGGTAACAGAACCTGGTCCGAGCCACACAAGTCATCCCATCTTGGATTCCCCTAGGTCTCTAGTTTTCAGAAATGCACAGGTTTGGTAGGTTTCCCTAGGTGGCGGCTGAGCTACAGGCCAAAATCTACAGGTAGGCACTTTGAAAAAAACACCTCTGTTTTCCTTCAAAAATTTGGCTGTGTCCACGTTGCGCTTTGGGGCGTTTCCTGTCGCGGGCGCTAGGCCTACCCACACAAGTGAGGTATCATTTTTATCGGGAGACGTGGGGGAACGCTGGGTGGAAGGAAATTTGTGGCTCCTCTCAGATTCCAGAACTTTCTGCCACAGAAATGTGAGGAACATGTGTTTTTTTAGCCAAATTTTGAGGTTTGCAAAGGATTCTGGGTAACAGAACCTGGTCCGAGCCACACAAGTCACCCCATCTTGGATTCCCCTAGGTCTCTAGTTTTCAGAAATGCACAGGTTTGGTAGGTCTCCCTAGGTGGCGGCTGAGCTACAGGCCAAAATCTACAGGTAGGCACTTTGCAAAAAACACCTCTGTTTTCCTTCAAAAATTTGGCTGTGTCCACGTTGCGCTTTGGGGCGTTTCCTGTCGCGGGCGCTAGGCCTACCCACACAAGTGAGGTATCATTTTTATCGGGAGACGTGGGGGAACGCTGGGTGGAAGGAAATTTGTGGCTCCTCTCAGATTCCAGAACTTTCTGCCACAGAAATGTGAGGAACATGTGTTTTTTTAGCCAAATTTTGAGGTTTGCAAAGGATTCTGGGTAACAGAACCTGGTCCGAGCCACACAAGTCACCCCATCTTGGATTCCCCTAGGTCTCTAGTTTTCAGAAATGCACAGGTTTGGTAGGTCTCCCTAGGTGGCGGCTGAGCTACAGGCCAAAATCTACAGGTAGGCACTTTGCAAAAAACACCTCTGTTTTCCTTCAAAAATTTGGCTGTGTCCACGTTGCGCTTTGGGGCGTTTCCTGTCGCGGGTGCTAGGCCTACCCACACAAGTGAGGTATCATTTTTATCGGGAGACGTGGGGGAACGCTGGGTGGAAGGAAATTTGTGGCTCCTCTCAGATTCGAGAACTTTCTGCCACAGAAATGTGAGGAACATGTGGTTTTTTAGCCAAATTTTGAGGTTTGCAAAGGATTCTGGGTAACAGAACCTGGTCCGAGCCACACAAGTCACCCCATCTTGGATTCCCCTAGGTCTCTAGTTTTCAGAAATGCACAGGTTTGGTAGGTTTCCCTAGGTGGCGGCTGAGCTACAGGCCAAAATCTACAGGTAGGCACTTTGTAAAAAACACCTCTGTTTTCCTTCAAAAATTTGACTGTGTCCACGTTGCGCTTTGGGGCGTTTCCTGTCGCGGGCGCTAGGCCTACCCACACAAGTGAGGTATCATTTTTATCGGGAGACGTGGGGGAACGCTGGGTGGAAGGAAATTTGTGGCTCCTATCAGATTCCAGAACTTTCTGCCACAGAAATGTGAGGAACATGTGTTTTTTTAGCCAAATTTTGAGGTTTGCAAAGGATTCTGGGTAACAGAACCTGGTCCGAGCCACACAAGTCACCCCATCTTGGATTCCCCTAGGTCTCTAGTTTTCAGAAATGCACAGGTTTGGTAGGTTTCCCTAGGTGGCGGCTGAGCTACAGGCCAAAATCTACAGGTAGGCACTTTGCAAAAAACACCTCTGTTTTCCTTAAAAAATGTGGCTGTGTCCACGTTGCGCTTTGGGGCGTTTCCTGTCGCGGGCGCTAGGCCTACCCACACAAGTGAGGTATCATTTTTATCGGGAGACGTGGGGGAATGCTGGGTGGAAAGAAATTTGTGGCTCCTCTCAGATTCCAGAACTTTCTGCCACAGAAATGTGAGGAACATATGTTTTTTTAGCCAAATTTTGAGGTTTGCAAAGGATTCTGGGTAACAGAACCTGGTCCGAGCCACACAAGTCACCCCATCTTGGATTCCCCTAGGTCTCTAGTTTTCAGAAATGCACAGGTTTGGTAGGTTTCCCTAGGTGGCGGCTGAGCTACAGGCCAAAATCTACAGGTAGGCACTTTGCAAAAAACACCTCTGTTTTCCTTCAAAAATTTGGCTGTGTCCACGTTGCGCTTTGGGGTGTTTCCTGTCGCGGGCGCTAGGCCTACCCACACAAGTGAGGTATCATTTTTATCGGGAGACGTGGGGTAACGCTGGGTGGAAGGAAATTTGTGGCTCCTCTCAGATTCCAGAACTTTCTGCCACAGAAATGTGAGGAACATGTGTTTTTTTAGCCAAATTTTGAGGTTTGCAAAGGATTCTGGGTAACAGAACCTGGTCCGAGCCACACAAGTCACCCCATCTTGGATTCCCCTAGGTCTCTAGTTTTCAGAAATGCACAGGTTTGGTAGGTTTCCCTAGGTGGCGGCTGAGCTACAGGCCAAAATCTACAGGTAGGCACTTTGCAAAAAACACCTCTGTTTTCCTTCAAAAATTTGGCTGTGTCCACGTTGCGCTTTGGGGCGTTTCCTGTCGCGGGCGCAAGGCCTACCCACACAAGTGAGGTATCATTTCTATCGGGAGACGTGGGGAAACGCTGGGTGGAAGGAAATTTGTGGCTCCTCTCAGATTCCAGAACTTTCTGCCACAGAAATGTGAGGAACATGTGTTTTTTTAGCCAAATTTTGAGGTTTGCAAAGGATTCTGGGTAACAGAACCTGGTCCGAGCCACACAAGTCACCCCATCTTGGATTCCCCTAGGTCTCTAGTTTTCAGAAATGCACAGGTTTGGTAGGTTTCCCTAGGTGGCGGCTGAGCTACAGGCCAAAATCTACAGGTAGGCACTTTGCAAAGAACACCTCTGTTTTCCTTCAAAAATGTGGCTGTGTCCACGTTGCGCTTTGGGGCGTTTCCTGTCGCGGGCGCTAGGCCTACCCACACAAGTGAGGTATCATTTTTATCGGGAGACGTGGGGGAATGCTGGGTGGAAAGAAATTTGTGGCTCCTCTCAGATTCCAGAACTTTCTGCCACAGAAATGTGAGGAACATGTGTTTTTTTAGCCAAATTTTGAGGTTTGCAAAGGATTCTGGGTAACAGAACCTGGTCCGAGCCACACAAGTCACCCCATCTTGGATTCCCCTAGGTCTCTAGTTTTCAGAAATGCACAGGTTTGGTAGGTTTCCCTAGGTGGCGGCTGAGCTACAGGCCAAAATCTACAGGTAGGCACTTTGCAAAAAACACCTCTGTTTTCCTTCAAAAATTTGGCTGTGTCCACGTTGCGCTTTGGGGCGTTTCCTGTCGCGGGCGCTAGGCCTACCCACACAAGTGAGGTATCATTTTTATCGGGAGACGTGGGGGAACGCTGGGTGGAAGGAAATTTGTGGCTCCTATCAGATTCCAGAACTTTCTGCCACAGAAATGTGAGGAACATGTGGTTTTTTAGCCAAATTTTGAGGTTTGCAAAGGATTCTGGGTAACAGAACCTGGTCCGAGCCACACAAGTCACCCCATCTTGGATTCCCCTAGGTCTCTAGTTTTCAGAAATGCACAGGTTTGGTAGGTTTCCCTAGGTGGCTGATGAGCTACAGGCCAAAATCTACAGGTAGGCACTTTGCAAAAAACACCTCTGTTTTCCTTCAAAAATTTGACTGTGTCCACGTTGCGCTTTGGGGCGTTTCCTGTCGCGGGCGCTAGGCCTACCCACACAAGTGAGGTATCATTTTTATCGGGAGATGTGGGGGAACGCTGGGTGGAAGGAAATTTGTGGCTCCTCTCAGATTCCAGAACTTTCTGCCACAGAAATGTGAGGAACATGTGTTTTTTTAGCCAAATTTTGAGGTTTGCAAAGGATTCTGGGTAACAGAACCTGGTCCGAGCCACACAAGTCACCCCATCTTGGATTCCCCTAGGTCTCTAGTTTTCAGAAATGCACAGGTTTGGTAGGTTTACCTAGGTGGCGGCTGAGCTACAGGCCAAAATCTACAGGTAGGCACTTTGCAAGAAACACCTCTGTTTTCCTTCAAAAATGTGGCTGTGTCCACGTTGCGCTTTGGGGCGTTTCCTGTCGCGGGCGCTAGGCCTACCCACACAAGTGAGGTATCATTTTTATCGGGAGACGTGGGGGAATGCTGGGTGGAAAGAAATTTGTGGCTCCTCTCAGATTCCAGAACTTTCTGCCACAGAAATGTGAGGAACATGTGTTTTTTTAGCCAAATTTTGAGGTTTGCAAAGGATTCTGGGTAACAGAACCTGGTCCGAGCCACACAAGTCATCCCATCTTGGATTCCCCTAGGTCTCTAGTTTTCAGAAATGCACAGGTTTGGTAGGTTTCCCTAGGTGGCGGCTGAGCTACAGGCCAAAATCTACAGGTAGGCACTTTGAAAAAAACACCTCTGTTTTCCTTCAAAAATTTGGCTGTGTCCACGTTGCGCTTTGGGGCGTTTCCTGTCGCGGGCGCTAGGCCTACCCACACAAGTGAGGTATCATTTTTATCGGGAGACGTGGGGGAACGCTGGGTGGAAGGAAATTTGTGGCTCCTCTCAGATTCCAGAACTTTCTGCCACAGAAATGTGAGGAACATGTGTTTTTTTAGCCAAATTTTGAGGTTTGCAAAGGATTCTGGGTAACAGAACCTGGTCCGAGCCACACAAGTCACCCCATCTTGGATTCCCCTAGGTCTCTAGTTTTCAGAAATGCACAGGTTTGGTAGGTCTCCCTAGGTGGCGGCTGAGCTACAGGCCAAAATCTACAGGTAGGCACTTTGCAAAAAACACCTCTGTTTTCCTTCAAAAATTTGGCTGTGTCCACGTTGCGCTTTGGGGCGTTTCCTGTCGCGGGCGCTAGGCCTACCCACACAAGTGAGGTATCATTTTTATCGGGAGACGTGGGGGAACGCTGGGTGGAAGGAAATTTGTGGCTCCTCTCAGATTCCAGAACTTTCTGCCACAGAAATGTGAGGAACATGTGTTTTTTTAGCCAAATTTTGAGGTTTGCAAAGGATTCTGGGTAACAGAACCTGGTCCGAGCCACACAAGTCACCCCATCTTGGATTCCCCTAGGTCTCTAGTTTTCAGAAATGCACAGGTTTGGTAGGTTTCCCTAGGTGGCGGCTGAGCTACAGGCCAAAATCTACAGGTAGTCACTTTGCAAAAAACACCTCTGTTTTCCTTCAAAAATTTGGCTGTGTCCACGTTGCGCTTTGGGGCGTTTCCTGTCGCGGGCGCTAGGCCTACCCACACAAGTGAGGTATCATTTTTATCGGGAGACGTGGGGGAACGCTGGGTGGAAGGAAATTTGTGGCTCCTCTCAGATTCGAGAACTTTCTGCCACAGAAATGTGAGGAACATGTGGTTTTTTAGCCAAATTTTGAGGTTTGCAAAGGATTCTGGGTAACAGAACCTGGTCCGAGCCACACAAGTCACCCCATCTTGGATTCCCCTAGGTCTCTAGTTTTCAGAAATGCACAGGTTTGGTAGGTTTCCCTAGGTGGCGGCTGAGCTACAGGCCAAAATCTACAGGTAGGCACTTTGCAAAAAACACCTCTGTTTTCCTTCAAAAATTTGACTGTGTCCACGTTGCGCTTTGGGGCGTTTCCTGTCGCGGGCGCTAGGCCTACCCACACAAGTGAGGTATCATTTTTATCGGGAGACGTGGGGGAACGCTGGGTGGAAGGAAATTTGTGGCTCCTATCAGATTCCAGAACTTTCTGCCACAGAAATGTGAGGAACATGTTTTTTTTTAGCCAAATTTTGAGGTTTGCAAAGGATTCTGGGTAACAGAACCTGGTCCGAGCCACACAAGTCACCCCATCTTGGATTCCCCTAGGTCTCTAGTTTTCAGAAATGCACAGGTTTGGTAGGTTTCCCTAGGTGGCGGCTGATCTACAGGCCAAAATCTACAGGTAGGCACTTTGCAAAAAACACCTCTGTTTTCCTTCAAAAATGTGGCTGTGTCCACGTTGCGCTTTGGGGCGTTTCCTGTCGCGGGCGCTAGGCCTACCCACACAAGTGAGGTATCATTTTTATCGGGAGACGTGGGGGAATGCTGGGTGGAAAGAAATTTGTGGCTCCTCTCAGATTCCAGAACTTTCTGCCACAGAAATGTGAGGAACATGTGTTTTTTTAGCCAAATTTTGAGGTTTGCAAAGGATTCTGGGTAACAGAACCTGGTCCGAGCCACACAAGTCACCCCATCTTGGATTCCCCTAGGTCTCTAGTTTTCAGAAATGCACAGGTTTGGTAGGTTTCCCTAGGTGGCGGCTGAGCTACAGGCCAAAATCTACAGGTAGGCACTTTGCAAAAAACACCTCTGTTTTCCTTCAAAAATTTGGCTGTGTCCACGTTGCGCTTTGGGGCGTTTCCTGTCGCGGGCGCTAGGCCTACCCACACAAGTGAGGTATCATTTTTATCGGGAGACGTGGGGGAACGCTGGGTGGAAGGAAATTTGTGGCTCCTCTCAGATTCCAGAACTTTCTGCCACAGAAATGTGAGGAACATGTGGTTTTTTAGCCAAATTTTGAGGTTTGCAAAGGATTCTGGGTAACAGAACCTGGTCCGAGCCACACAAGTCACCCCATCTTGGATTCCCCTAGGTCTCTAGTTTTCAGAAATGCACAGGTTTGGTAGGTTTCCCTAGGTGGCTGATGAGCTACAGGCCAAAATCTACAGGTAGGCACTTTGCAAAAAACACCTCTGTTTTCCTTCAAAAATTTGACTGTGTCCACGTTGCGCTTTGGGGCGTTTCCTGTCGCGGGCGCTAGGCCTACCCACACAAGTGAGGTATCATTTTTATCGGGAGACGTGGGGGAACGCTGGGTGGAAGGAAATTTGTGGCTCCTCTCAGATTCCAGAACTTTCTGCCACAGAAATGTGAGGAACATGTGTTTTTTTAGCCAAATTTTGAGGTTTGCAAAGGATTCTGGGTAACAGAACCTGGTCCGAGCCACACAAGTCACCCCATCTTGGATTCCCCTAGGTCTCTAGTTTTCAGAAATGCACAGGTTTGGTAGGTTTCCCTAGGTGGCGGCTGAGCTACAGGCCAAAATCTACAGGTAGTCACTTTGCAAAAAACACCTCTGTTTTCCTTCAAAAATTTGGCTGTGTCCACGTTGCGCTTTGGGGCGTTTCCTGTCGCGGGCGCTAGGCCTACCCACACAAGTGAGGTATCATTTTTATCGGGAGACGTGGGGGAATGCTGGGTGGAAAGAAATTTGTGGCTCCTCTCAGATTCCAGAACTTTCTGCCACAGAAATGTGAGGAACATGTGTTTTTTTAGCCAAATTTTGAGGTTTGCAAAGGATTCTGGGTAACAGAACCTGGTCCGAGCCACACAAGTCATCCCATCTTGGATTCCCCTAGGTCTCTAGTTTTCAGAAATGCACAGGTTTGGTAGGTTTCCCTAGGTGGCGGCTGAGCTACAGGCCAAAATCTACAGGTAGGCACTTTGAAAAAAACACCTCTGTTTTCCTTCAAAAATTTGGCTGTGTCCACGTTGCGCTTTGGGGCGTTTCCTGTCGCGGGCGCTAGGCCTACCCACACAAGTGAGGTATCATTTTTATCGGGAGACGTGGGGGAACGCTGGGTGGAAGGAAATTTGTGGCTCCTCTCAGATTCCAGAACTTTCTGCCACAGAAATGTGAGGAACATGTGTTTTTTTAGCCAAATTTTGAGGTTTGCAAAGGATTCTGGGTAACAGAACCTGGTCCGAGCCACACAAGTCACCCCATCTTGGATTCCCCTAGGTCTCTAGTTTTCAGAAATGCACAGGTTTGGTAGGTCTCCCTAGGTGGCGGCTGAGCTACAGGCCAAAATCTACAGGTAGGCACTTTGCAAAAAACACCTCTGTTTTCCTTCAAAAATTTGGCTGTGTCCACGTTGCGCTTTGGGGCGTTTCCTGTCGCGGGCGCTAGGCCTACCCACACAAGTGAGGTATCATTTTTATCGGGAGACGTGGGGGAACGCTGGGTGGAAGGAAATTTGTGGCTCCTCTCAGATTCCAGAACTTTCTGCCACAGAAATGTGAGGAACATGTGTTTTTTTAGCCAAATTTTGAGGTTTGCAAAGGATTCTGGGTAACAGAACCTGGTCCGAGCCACACAAGTCACCCCATCTTGGATTCCCCTAGGTCTCTAGTTTTCAGAAATGCACAGGTTTGGTAGGTCTCCCTAGGTGGCGGCTGAGCTACAGGCCAAAATCTACAGGTAGGCACTTTGCAAAAAACACCTCTGTTTTCCTTCAAAAATTTGGCTGTGTCCACGTTGCGCTTTGGGGCGTTTCCTGTCGCGGGCGCTAGGCCTACCCACACAAGTGAGGTATCATTTTTATCGGGAGACGTGGGGGAACGCTGGGTGGAAGGAAATTTGTGGCTCCTCTCAGATTCGAGAACTTTCTGCCACAGAAATGTGAGGAACATGTGGTTTTTTAGCCAAATTTTGAGGTTTGCAAAGGATTCTGGGTAACAGAACCTGGTCCGAGCCACACAAGTCACCCCATCTTGGATTCCCCTAGGTCTCTAGTTTTCAGAAATGCACAGGTTTGGTAGGTTTCCCTAGGTGGCGGCTGAGCTACAGGCCAAAATCTACAGGTAGGCACTTTGTAAAAAACACCTCTGTTTTCCTTCAAAAATTTGACTGTGTCCACGTTGCGCTTTGGGGCGTTTCCTGTCGCGGGCGCTAGGCCTACCCACACAAGTGAGGTATCATTTTTATCGGGAGACGTGGGGGAACGCTGGGTGGAAGGAAATTTGTGGCTCCTATCAGATTCCAGAACTTTCTGCCACAGAAATGTGAGGAACATGTGTTTTTTTAGCCAAATTTTGAGGTTTGCAAAGGATTCTGGGTAACAGAACCTGGTCCGAGCCACACAAGTCACCCCATCTTGGATTCCCCTAGGTCTCTAGTTTTCAGAAATGCACAGGTTTGGTAGGTTTCCCTAGGTGGCGGCTGAGCTACAGGCCAAAATCTACAGGTAGGCACTTTGCAAAAAACACCTCTGTTTTCCTTAAAAAATGTGGCTGTGTCCACGTTGCGCTTTGGGGCGTTTCCTGTCGCGGGCGCTAGGCCTACCCACACAAGTGAGGTATCATTTTTATCGGGAGACGTGGGGGAATGCTGGGTGGAAAGAAATTTGTGGCTCCTCTCAGATTCCAGAACTTTCTGCCACAGAAATGTGAGGAACATATGTTTTTTTAGCCAAATTTTGAGGTTTGCAAAGGATTCTGGGTAACAGAACCTGGTCCGAGCCACACAAGTCACCCCATCTTGGATTCCCCTAGGTCTCTAGTTTTCAGAAATGCACAGGTTTGGTAGGTTTCCCTAGGTGGCGGCTGAGCTACAGGCCAAAATCTACAGGTAGGCACTTTGCAAAAAACACCTCTGTTTTCCTTCAAAAATTTGGCTGTGTCCACGTTGCGCTTTGGGGTGTTTCCTGTCGCGGGCGCTAGGCCTACCCACACAAGTGAGGTATCATTTTTATCGGGAGACGTGGGGTAACGCTGGGTGGAAGGAAATTTGTGGCTCCTCTCAGATTCCAGAACTTTCTGCCACAGAAATGTGAGGAACATGTGTTTTTTTAGCCAAATTTTGAGGTTTGCAAAGGATTCTGGGTAACAGAACCTGGTCCGAGCCACACAAGTCACCCCATCTTGGATTCCCCTAGGTCTCTAGTTTTCAGAAATGCACAGGTTTGGTAGGTTTCCCTAGGTGGCGGCTGAGCTACAGGCCAAAATCTACAGGTAGGCACTTTGCAAAAAACACCTCTGTTTTCCTTCAAAAATTTGGCTGTGTCCACGTTGCGCTTTGGGGCGTTTCCTGTCGCGGGCGCAAGGCCTACCCACACAAGTGAGGTATCATTTCTATCGGGAGACGTGGGGAAACGCTGGGTGGAAGGAAATTTGTGGCTCCTCTCAGATTCCAGAACTTTCTGCCACAGAAATGTGAGGAACATGTGTTTTTTTAGCCAAATTTTGAGGTTTGCAAAGGATTCTGGGTAACAGAACCTGGTCCGAGCCACACAAGTCACCCCATCTTGGATTCCCCTAGGTCTCTAGTTTTCAGAAATGCACAGGTTTGGTAGGTTTCCCTAGGTGGCGGCTGAGCTACAGGCCAAAATCTACAGGTAGGCACTTTGCAAAGAACACCTCTGTTTTCCTTCAAAAATGTGGCTGTGTCCACGTTGCGCTTTGGGGCGTTTCCTGTCGCGGGCGCTAGGCCTACCCACACAAGTGAGGTATCATTTTTATCGGGAGACGTGGGGGAATGCTGGGTGGAAAGAAATTTGTGGCTCCTCTCAGATTCCAGAACTTTCTGCCACAGAAATGTGAGGAACATGTGTTTTTTTAGCCAAATTTTGAGGTTTGCAAAGGATTCTGGGTAACAGAACCTGGTCCGAGCCACACAAGTCACCCCATCTTGGATTCCCCTAGGTCTCTAGTTTTCAGAAATGCACAGGTTTGGTAGGTTTCCCTAGGTGGCGGCTGAGCTACAGGCCAAAATCTACAGGTAGGCACTTTGCAAAAAACACCTCTGTTTTCCTTCAAAAATTTGGCTGTGTCCACGTTGCGCTTTGGGGCGTTTCCTGTCGCGGGCGCTAGGCCTACCCACACAAGTGAGGTATCATTTTTATCGGGAGACGTGGGGGAACGCTGGGTGGAAGGAAATTTGTGGCTCCTATCAGATTCCAGAACTTTCTGCCACAGAAATGTGAGGAACATGTGGTTTTTTAGCCAAATTTTGAGGTTTGCAAAGGATTCTGGGTAACAGAACCTGGTCCGAGCCACACAAGTCACCCCATCTTGGATTCCCCTAGGTCTCTAGTTTTCAGAAATGCACAGGTTTGGTAGGTTTCCCTAGGTGGCTGATGAGCTACAGGCCAAAATCTACAGGTAGGCACTTTGCAAAAAACACCTCTGTTTTCCTTCAAAAATTTGACTGTGTCCACGTTGCGCTTTGGGGCGTTTCCTGTCGCGGGCGCTAGGCCTACCCACACAAGTGAGGTATCATTTTTATCGGGAGACGTGGGGGAACGCTGGGTGGAAGGAAATTTGTGGCTCCTCTCAGATTCCAGAACTTTCTGCCACAGAAATGTGAGGAACATGTGTTTTTTTAGCCAAATTTTGAGGTTTGCAAAGGATTCTGGGTAACAGAACCTGGTCCGAGCCACACAAGTCACCCCATCTTGGATTCCCCTAGGTCTCTAGTTTTCAGAAATGCACAGGTTTGGTAGGTCTCCCTAGGTGGCGGCTGAGCTACAGGCCAAAATCTACAGGTAGGCACTTTGCAAAAAACACCTCTGTTTTCCTTCAAAAATTTGGCTGTGTCCACGTTGCGCTTTGGGGCGTTTCCTGTCGCGGGCGCTAGGCCTACCCACACAAGTGAGGTATCATTTTTATCGGGAGACGTGGGGGAACGCTGGGTGGAAGGAAATTTGTGGCTCCTCTCAGATTCGAGAACTTTCTGCCACAGAAATGTGAGGAACATGTGGTTTTTTAGCCAAATTTTGAGGTTTGCAAAGGATTCTGGGTAACAGAACCTGGTCCGAGCCACACAAGTCACCCCATCTTGGATTCCCCTAGGTCTCTAGTTTTCAGAAATGCACAGGTTTGGTAGGTTTCCCTAGGTGGCGGCTGAGCTACAGGCCAAAATCTACAGGTAGGCACTTTGCAAAAAACACCTCTGTTTTCCTTCAAAAATTTGACTGTGTCCACGTTGCGCTTTGGGGCGTTTCCTGTCGCGGGCGCTAGGCCTACCCACACAAGTGAGGTATCATTTTTATCGGGAGACGTGGGGGAACGCTGGGTGGAAGGAAATTTGTGGCTCCTATCAGATTCCAGAACTTTCTGCCACAGAAATGTGAGGAACATGTTTTTTTTTAGCCAAATTTTGAGGTTTGCAAAGGATTCTGGGTAACAGAACCTGGTCCGAGCCACACAAGTCACCCCATCTTGGATTCCCCTAGGTCTCTAGTTTTCAGAAATGCACAGGTTTGGTAGGTTTCCCTAGGTGGCGGCTGATCTACAGGCCAAAATCTACAGGTAGGCACTTTGCAAAAAACACCTCTGTTTTCCTTCAAAAATGTGGCTGTGTCCACGTTGCGCTTTGGGGCGTTTCCTGTCGCGGGCGCTAGGCCTACCCACACAAGTGAGGTATCATTTTTATCGGGAGACGTGGGGGAATGCTGGGTGGAAAGAAATTTGTGGCTCCTCTCAGATTCCAGAACTTTCTGCCACAGAAATGTGAGGAACATGTGTTTTTTTAGCCAAATTTTGAGGTTTGCAAAGGATTCTGGGTAACAGAACCTGGTCCGAGCCACACAAGTCACCCCATCTTGGATTCCCCTAGGTCTCTAGTTTTCAGAAATGCACAGGTTTGGTAGGTTTCCCTAGGTGGCGGCTGAGCTACAGGCCAAAATCTACAGGTAGGCACTTTGCAAAAAACACCTCTGTTTTCCTTCAAAAATTTGGCTGTGTCCACGTTGCGCTTTGGGGCGTTTCCTGTCGCGGGCGCAAGGCCTACCCACACAAGTGAGGTATCATTTCTATCGGGAGACGTGGGGAAACGCTGGGTGGAAGGAAATTTGTGGCTCCTCTCAGATTCCAGAACTTTCTGCCACAGAAATGTGAGGAACATGTGTTTTTTTAGCCAAATTTTGAGGTTTGCAAAGGATTCTGGGTAACAGAACCTGGTCCGAGCCACACAAGTCACCCCATCTTGGATTCCCCTAGGTCTCTAGTTTTCAGAAATGCACAGGTTTGGTAGGTTTCCCTAGGTGGCGGCTGAGCTACAGGCCAAAATCTACAGGTAGGCACTTTGCAAAAAACACCTCTGTTTTCCTTCAAAAATTTGGCTGTGTCCACGTTGCGCTTTGGGGCGTTTCCTGTCGCGGGCGCTAGGCCTACCCACACAAGTGAGGTATCATTTTTATCGGGAGACGTGGGGGAACGCTGGGTGAAAGGAAATTTGTGGCTCCTCTCAGATTCCAGAACTTTCTGCCACAGAAATGTGAGGAACATGTGTTTTTTTAGCCAAATTTTGAGGTTTGCAAAGGATTCTGGGTAACAGAACCTGGTCCGAGCCACACAAGTCACCCCATCTTGGATTCCCCTAGGTCTCTAGTTTTCAGAAATGCACAGGTTTGGTAGGTTTCCCTAGGTGGCGGCTGAGCTACAGGCCAAAATCTACAGGTAGGCACTTTGCAAAAAACACCTCTGTTTTCCTTCAAAAATTTGGCTGTGTCCACGTTGCGCTTTGGGGCGTTTCCTGTCGCGGGCGCTAGGCCTACCCACACAAGTGAGGTATCATTTTTATTGGGAGACGTGGGGGAATGCTGGGTGGAAGGAAATTTGTGGCTCCTCTCAGATTCCAGAACTTTCTGCCACAGAAATGTGAGGAACATGTGTTTTTTTAGCCAAATTTTGAGGTTTGCAAAGGATTCTGGGTAACAGAACCTGGTCCGAGCCACACAAGTCAACCCATCTTGGATTCCCCTAGGTCTCTAGTTTTCAGAAATGCACAGGTTTGGTAGGTCTCCCTAGGTGGCGGCTGAGCTACAGGCCAAAATCTACAGGTAGGCACTTTGCAAAAAACACCTCTGTTTTCCTTCAAAAATTTGGCTGTGTCCACGTTGCGCTTTGGGGCGTTTCCTGTCGCGGGCGCTAGGCCTACCCACACAAGTGAGGTATCATTTTTATCGGGAGACGTGGGGGAACGCTGGGTGGAAGGAAATTTGTGGCTCCTCTCAGATTCCAGAACTTTCTGCCACAGAAATGTGAGGAACATGTGTTTTTTTAGCCAAATTTTGAGGTTTGCAAAGGATTCTGGGTAACAGAACCTGGTCCGAGCCACACAAGTCACCCCATCTTGGATTCCCCTAGGTCTCTAGTTTTCAGAAATGCACAGGTTTGGTAGGTTTCCCTAGGTGGCGGCTGAGCTACAGGCCAAAATCTACAGGTAGGCACTTTGCAAAAAACACCTCTGTTTTCCTTCAAAAATTTGGCTGTGTCCACGTTGCGCTTTGGGGCGTTTCCTGTCGCGGGCGCTAGGCCTACCCACACAAGTGAGGTATCATTTTTATCGGGAGACGTGGGGGAACGCTGGGTGGAAGGAAATTTGTGGCTCCTCTCAGATTCCAGAACTTTCTGCCACAGAAATGTGAGGAACATGTGTTTTTTTAGCCAAATTTTGAGGTTTGCAAAGGATTCTGGGTAACAGAACCTGGTCCGAGCCACACAAGTCACCCCATCTTGGATTCCCCTAGGTCTCTAGTTTTCAGAAATGCACAGGTTTGGTAGGTTTCCCTAGGTGGCGGCTGAGCTACAGGCCAAAATCTACAGGTAGGCACTTTGCAAAAAACACCTCTGTTTTCCTTCAAAAATTTGGCTGTGTCCACGTTGCGCTTTGGGGCGTTTCCTGTCGCGGGCGCTAGGCCTACCCACACAAGTGAGGTATCATTTTTATCGGGAGACGTGGGGGAACGCTGGGTGGAAGGAAATTTGTGGCTCCTCTCAGATTCCAGAACTTTCTGCCACAGAAATGTGAGGAACATGTGTTTTTTTAGCCAAATTTTGAGGTTTGCAAAGGATTCTGGGTAACAGAACCTGGTCCGAGCCACACAAGTCACCCCATCTTGGATTCCCCTAGGTCTCTAGTTTTCAGAAATGCACAGGTTTGGTAGGTTTCCCTAGGTGGCGGCTGAGCTACAGGCCAAAATCTACAGGTAGGCACTTTGCAAAAAACACCTCTGTTTTCCTTCAAAAATTTGGCTGTGTCCACGTTGCGCTTTGGGGCGTTTCCTGTCGCGGGCGCTAGGCCTACCCACACAAGTGAGGTATCATTTTTATCGGGAGACGTGGGGGAACGCTGGGTGGAAGGAAATTTGTGGCTCCTCTCAGATTCCAGAACTTTCTGCCACAGAAATGTGAGGAACATGTGTTTTTTTAGCCAAATTTTGAGGTTTGCAAAGGATTCTGGGTAACAGAACCTGGTCCGAGCCACACAAGTCACCCCATCTTGGATTCCCCTAGGTCTCTAGTTTTCAGAAATGCACAGGTTTGGTAGGTTTCCCTAGGTGGCGGCTGAGCTACAGGCCAAAATCTACAGGTAGGCACTTTGCAAAAAACACCTCTGTTTTCCTTCAAAAATTTGGCTGTGTCCACGTTGCGCTTTGGGGCGTTTCCTGTCGCGGGCGCTAGGCCTACCCACACAAGTGAGGTATCATTTTTATCGGGAGACGTGGGGGAACGCTGGGTGGAAGGAAATTTGTGGCTCCTCTCAGATTCCAGAACTTTCTGCCACAGAAATGTGAGGAACATGTGTTTTTTTAGCCAAATTTTGAGGTTTGCAAAGGATTCTGGGTAACAGAACCTGGTCCGAGCCACACAAGTCACCCCATCTTGGATTCCCCTAGGTCTCTAGTTTTCAGAAATGCACAGGTTTGGTAGGTCTCCCTAGGTGGCGGCTGAGCTACAGGCCAAAATCTACAGGTAGGCACTTTGCAAAAAACACCTCTGTTTTCCTTCAAAAATTTGGCTGTGTCCACGTTGCGCTTTGGGGCGTTTCCTGTCGCAGGCGCTAGGCCTACCCACACAAGTGAGGTATCATTTTTATCGGGAGACGTGGGGGAACGCTGGGTGGAAGGAAATTTGTGGCTCCTCTCAGATTCCAGAACTTTCTGCCACAGAAATGTGAGGAACATGTGTTTTTTTAGCCAAATTTTGAGGTTTGCAAAGGATTCTGGTTAACAGAACCTGGTCCGAGCCACACAAGTCACCCCATCTTGGATTCCCCTAGGTCTCTAGTTTTCAGAAATGCACAGGTTTGGTAGGTTTCCCTAGGTGGCGGCTGAGCTACAGGCCAAAATCTACGTAGGCACTTTGCAAAAAACACCTCTGTTTTCCTTCAAAAATTTGGCTGTGTCCACGTTGCGCTTTGGGGTGTTTCCTGTCGCGGGCGCTAGGCCTACCCACACAAGTGAGGTATCATTTTTATCGGGAGACGTGGGGTAACGCTGGGTGGAAGGAAATTTGTGGCTCCTCTCAGATTCCAGAACTTTCTGCCACAGAAATGTGAGGAACATGTGTTTTTTTAGCCAAATTTTGAGGTTTGCAAAGGATTCTGGGTAACAGAACCTGGTCCGAGCCACACAAGTCACCCCATCTTGGATTCCCCTAGGTCTCTAGTTTTCAGAAATGCACAGGTTTGGTAGGTTTCCCTAGGTGGCGGCTGAGCTACAGGCCAAAATCTACAGGTAGGCACTTTGCAAAAAACACCTCTGTTTTCCTTCAAAAATTTGGCTGTGTCCTGCGCTTTGGGGCGTTTTATGTCGCGGGCGCAAGGCCTACCCACACAAGTGAGGTATCATTTCTATCGGGAGACGTGGGGAAACGCTGGGTGGAAGGAAATTTGTGGCTCCTCTCAGATTCCAGAACTTTCTGCCACAGAAATGTGAGGAACATGTGTTTTTTTAGCCAAATTTTGAGGTTTGCAAAGGATTCTGGGTAACAGAACCTGGTCCGAGCCACACAAGTCACCCCATCTTGGATTCCCCTAGGTCTCTAGTTTTCAGAAATGCACAGGTTTGGTAGGTTTCCGTAGGTGGCGGCTGAGCTACAGGCCAAAATCTACAGGTAGGCACTTTGCAAAAAACACCTCTGTTTTCCTTCAAAAATTTGGCTGTGTCCACGTTGCGCTTTGGGGCGTTTCCTGTCGCGGGCGCTAGGCCTACCCACACAAGTGAGGTATCATTTTTATCGGGAGACGTGGGGGAACGCTGGGTGAAAGGAAATTTGTGGCTCCTCTCAGATTCCAGAACTTTCTGCCACAGAAATGTGAGGAACATGTGTTTTTTTAGCCAAATTTTGAGGTTTGCAAAGGATTCTGGGTAACAGAACCTGGTCCGAGCCACACAAGTCACCCCATCTTGGATTCCCCTAGGTCTCTAGTTTTCAGAAATGCACAGGTTTGGTAGGTTTCCCTAGGTGGCGGCTGAGCTACAGGCCAAAATCTACAGGTAGGCACTTTGCAAAGAACACCTCTGTTTTCCTTCAAAAATGTGGCTGTGTCCACGTTGCGCTTTGGGGCGTTTCCTGTCGCGGGCGCTAGGCCTACCCACACAAGTGAGGTATCATTTTTATCGGGAGACGTGGGGGAATGCTGGGTGGAAAGAAATTTGTGGCTCCTCTCAGATTCCAGAACTTTCTGCCACAGAAATGTGAGGAACATGTGTTTTTTTAGCCAAATTTTGAGGTTTGCAAAGGATTCTGGGTAACAGAACCTGGTCCGAGCCACACAAGTCACCCCATCTTGGATTCCCCTAGGTCTCTAGTTTTCAGAAATGCACAGGTTTGGTAGGTTTCCCTAGGTGGCGGCTGAGCTACAGGCCAAAATCTACAGGTAGGCACTTTGCAAAAAACACCTCTGTTTTCCTTCAAAAATTTGGCTGTGTCCACGTTGCGCTTTGGGGCGTTTCCTGTCGCGGGCGCTAGGCCTACCCACACAAGTGAGGTATCATTTTTATCGGGAGACGTGGGGGAACGCTGGGTGGAAGGAAATTTGTGGCTCCTATCAGATTCCAGAACTTTCTGCCACAGAAATGTGAGGAACATGTGGTTTTTTAGCCAAATTTTGAGGTTTGCAAAGGATTCTGGGTAACAGAACCTGTTCCGAGCCACACAAGTCACCCCATCTTGGATTCCCCTAGGTCTCTAGTTTTCAGAAATGCACAGGTTTGGTAGGTTTCCCTAGGTGGCTGATGAGCTACAGGCCAAAATCTACAGGTAGGCACTTTGCAAAAAACACCTCTGTTTTCCTTCAAAAATTTGACTGTGTCCACGTTGCGCTTTGGGGCGTTTCCTGTCGCGGGCGCTAGGCCTACCCACACAAGTGAGGTATCATTTTTATCGGGAGATGTGGGGGAACGCTGGGTGGAAGGAAATTTGTGGCTCCTCTCAGATTCCAGAACTTTCTGCCACAGAAATGTGAGGAACATGTGTTTTTTTAGCCAAATTTTGAGGTTTGCAAAGGATTCTGGGTAACAGAACCTGGTCCGAGCCACACAAGTCACCCCATCTTGGATTCCCCTAGGTCTCTAGTTTTCAGAAATGCACAGGTTTGGTAGGTTTACCTAGGTGGCGGCTGAGCTACAGGCCAAAATCTACAGGTAGGCACTTTGCAAGAAACACCTCTGTTTTCCTTCAAAAATGTGGCTGTGTCCACGTTGCGCTTTGGGGCGTTTCCTGTCGCGGGCGCTAGGCCTACCCACACAAGTGAGGTATCATTTTTATCGGGAGACGTGGGGGAATGCTGGGTGGAAAGAAATTTGTGGCTCCTCTCAGATTCCAGAACTTTCTGCCACAGAAATGTGAGGAACATGTGTTTTTTTAGCCAAATTTTGAGGTTTGCAAAGGATTCTGGGTAACAGAACCTGGTCCGAGCCACACAAGTCATCCCATCTTGGATTCCCCTAGGTCTCTAGTTTTCAGAAATGCACAGGTTTGGTAGGTTTCCCTAGGTGGCGGCTGAGCTACAGGCCAAAATCTACAGGTAGGCACTTTGAAAAAAACACCTCTGTTTTCCTTCAAAAATTTGGCTGTGTCCACGTTGCGCTTTGGGGCGTTTCCTGTCGCGGGCGCTAGGCCTACCCACACAAGTGAGGTATCATTTTTATCGGGAGACGTGGGGGAACGCTGGGTGGAAGGAAATTTGTGGCTCCTCTCAGATTCCAGAACTTTCTGCCACAGAAATGTGAGGAACATGTGTTTTTTTAGCCAAATTTTGAGGTTTGCAAAGGATTCTGGGTAACAGAACCTGGTCCGAGCCACACAAGTCACCCCATCTTGGATTCCCCTAGGTCTCTAGTTTTCAGAAATGCACAGGTTTGGTAGGTCTCCCTAGGTGGCGGCTGAGCTACAGGCCAAAATCTACAGGTAGGCACTTTGCAAAAAACACCTCTGTTTTCCTTCAAAAATTTGGCTGTGTCCACGTTGCGCTTTGGGGCGTTTCCTGTCGCGGGCGCTAGGCCTACCCACACAAGTGAGGTATCATTTTTATCGGGAGACGTGGGGGAACGCTGGGTGGAAGGAAATTTGTGGCTCCTCTCAGATTCCAGAACTTTCTGCCACAGAAATGTGAGGAACATGTGTTTTTTTAGCCAAATTTTGAGGTTTGCAAAGGATTCTGGGTAACAGAACCTGGTCCGAGCCACACAAGTCACCCCATCTTGGATTCCCCTAGGTCTCTAGTTTTCAGAAATGCACAGGTTTGGTAGGTCTCCCTAGGTGGCGGCTGAGCTACAGGCCAAAATCTACAGGTAGGCACTTTGCAAAAAACACCTCTGTTTTCCTTCAAAAATTTGGCTGTGTCCACGTTGCGCTTTGGGGCGTTTCCTGTCGCGGGCGCTAGGCCTACCCACACAAGTGAGGTATCATTTTTATCGGGAGACGTGGGGGAACGCTGGGTGGAAGGAAATTTGTGGCTCCTCTCAGATTCGAGAACTTTCTGCCACAGAAATGTGAGGAACATGTGGTTTTTTAGCCAAATTTTGAGGTTTGCAAAGGATTCTGGGTAACAGAACCTGGTCCGAGCCACACAAGTCACCCCATCTTGGATTCCCCTAGGTCTCTAGTTTTCAGAAATGCACAGGTTTGGTGGGTTTCCCTAGGTGGCGGCTGAGCTACAGGCCAAAATCTACAGGTAGGCACTTTGCAAAAAACACCTCTGTTTTCCTTCAAAAATTTGACTGTGTCCACGTTGCGCTTTGGGGCGTTTCCTGTCGCGGGCGCTAGGCCTACCCACACAAGTGAGGTATCATTTTTATCGGGAGACGTGGGGGAACGCTGGGTGGAAGGAAATTTGTGGCTCCTATCAGATTCCAGAACTTTCTGCCACAGAAATGTGAGGAACATGTGTTTTTTTAGCCAAATTTTGAGGTTTGCAAAGGATTCTGGGTAACAGAACCTGGTCCGAGCCACACAAGTCACCCCATCTTGGATTCCCCTAGGTCTCTAGTTTTCAGAAATGCACAGGTTTGGTAGGTTTCCCTAGGTGGCGGCTGATCTACAGGCCAAAATCTACAGGTAGGCACTTTGCAAAAAACACCTCTGTTTTCCTTCAAAAATGTGGCTGTGTCCACGTTGCGCTTTGGGGCGTTTCCTGTCGCGGGCGCTAGGCCTACCCACACAAGTGAGGTATCATTTTTATCGGGAGACGTGGGGGAATGCTGGGTGGAAAGAAATTTGTGGCTCCTCTCAGATTCCAGAACTTTCTGCCACAGAAATGTGAGGAACATGTGTTTTTTTAGCCAAATTTTGAGGTTTGCAAAGGATTCTGGGTAACAGAACCTGGTCCGAGCCACACAAGTCACCCCATCTTGGATTCCCCTAGGTCTCTAGTTTTCAGAAATGCACAGGTTTGGTAGGTTTCCCTAGGTGGCGGCTGAGCTACAGGCCAAAATCTACAGGTAGGCACTTTGCAAAAAACACCTCTGTTTTCCTTCAAAAATTTGGCTGTGTCCACGTTGCGCTTTGGGGCGTTTCCTGTCGCGGGCGCAAGGCCTACCCACACAAGTGAGGTATCATTTCTATCGGGAGACGTGGGGAAACGCTGGGTGGAAGGAAATTTGTGGCTCCTCTCAGATTCCAGAACTTTCTGCCACAGAAATGTGAGGAACATGTGTTTTTTTAGCCAAATTTTGAGGTTTGCAAAGGATTCTGGGTAACAGAACCTGGTCCGAGCCACACAAGTCACCCCATCTTGGATTCCCCTAGGTCTCTAGTTTTCAGAAATGCACAGGTTTGGTAGGTTTCCCTAGGTGGCGGCTGAGCTACAGGCCAAAATCTACAGGTAGGCACTTTGCAAAAAACACCTCTGTTTTCCTTCAAAAATTTGGCTGTGTCCACGTTGCGCTTTGGGGCGTTTCCTGTCGCGGGCGCTAGGCCTACCCACACAAGTGAGGTATCATTTTTATCGGGAGACGTGGGGGAACGCTGGGTGAAAGGAAATTTGTGGCTCCTCTCAGATTCCAGAACTTTCTGCCACAGAAATGTGAGGAACATGTGTTTTTTTAGCCAAATTTTGAGGTTTGCAAAGGATTCTGGGTAACAGAACCTGGTCCGAGCCACACAAGTCACCCCATCTTGGATTCCCCTAGGTCTCTAGTTTTCAGAAATGCACAGGTTTGGTAGGTTTCCCTAGGTGGCGGCTGAGCTACAGGCCAAAATCTACAGGTAGGCACTTTGCAAAAAACACCTCTGTTTTCCTTCAAAAATTTGGCTGTGTCCACGTTGCGCTTTGGGGCGTTTCCTGTCGCGGGCGCTAGGCCTACCCACACAAGTGAGGTATCATTTTTATTGGGAGACGTGGGGGAATGCTGGGTGGAAGGAAATTTGTGGCTCCTCTCAGATTCCAGAACTTTCTGCCACAGAAATGTGAGGAACATGTGTTTTTTTAGCCAAATTTTGAGGTTTGCAAAGGATTCTGGGTAACAGAACCTGGTCCGAGCCACACAAGTCAACCCATCTTGGATTCCCCTAGGTCTCTAGTTTTCAGAAATGCACAGGTTTGGTAGGTCTCCCTAGGTGGCGGCTGAGCTACAGGCCAAAATCTACAGGTAGGCACTTTGCAAAAAACACCTCTGTTTTCCTTCAAAAATTTGGCTGTGTCCACGTTGCGCTTTGGGGCGTTTCCTGTCGCGGGCGCTAGGCCTACCCACACAAGTGAGGTATCATTTTTATCGGGAGACGTGGGGGAACGCTGGGTGGAAGGAAATTTGTGGCTCCTCTCAGATTCCAGAACTTTCTGCCACAGAAATGTGAGGAACATGTGTTTTTTTAGCCAAATTTTGAGGTTTGCAAAGGATTCTGGGTAACAGAACCTGGTCCGAGCCACACAAGTCACCCCATCTTGGATTCCCCTAGGTCTCTAGTTTTCAGAAATGCACAGGTTTGGTAGGTTTCCCTAGGTGGCGGCTGAGCTACAGGCCAAAATCTACAGGTAGGCACTTTGCAAAAAACACCTCTGTTTTCCTTCAAAAATTTGGCTGTGTCCACGTTGCGCTTTGGGGCGTTTCCTGTCGCGGGCGCTAGGCCTACCCACACAAGTGAGGTATCATTTTTATCGGGAGACGTGGGGGAACGCTGGGTGGAAGGAAATTTGTGGCTCCTCTCAGATTCCAGAACTTTCTGCCACAGAAATGTGAGGAACATGTGTTTTTTTAGCCAAATTTTGAGGTTTGCAAAGGATTCTGGGTAACAGAACCTGGTCCGAGCCACACAAGTCACCCCATCTTGGATTCCCCTAGGTCTCTAGTTTTCAGAAATGCACAGGTTTGGTAGGTTTCCCTAGGTGGCGGCTGAGCTACAGGCCAAAATCTACAGGTAGGCACTTTGCAAAAAACACCTCTGTTTTCCTTCAAAAATTTGGCTGTGTCCACGTTGCGCTTTGGGGCGTTTCCTGTCGCGGGCGCTAGGCCTACCCACACAAGTGAGGTATCATTTTTATCGGGAGACGTGGGGGAACGCTGGGTGGAAGGAAATTTGTGGCTCCTCTCAGATTCCAGAACTTTCTGCCACAGAAATGTGAGGAACATGTGTTTTTTTAGCCAAATTTTGAGGTTTGCAAAGGATTCTGGGTAACAGAACCTGGTCCGAGCCACACAAGTCACCCCATCTTGGATTCCCCTAGGTCTCTAGTTTTCAGAAATGCACAGGTTTGGTAGGTTTCCCTAGGTGGCGGCTGAGCTACAGGCCAAAATCTACAGGTAGGCACTTTGCAAAAAACACCTCTGTTTTCCTTCAAAAATTTGGCTGTGTCCACGTTGCGCTTTGGGGCGTTTCCTGTCGCGGGCGCTAGGCCTACCCACACAAGTGAGGTATCATTTTTATCGGGAGACGTGGGGGAACGCTGGGTGGAAGGAAATTTGTGGCTCCTCTCAGATTCCAGAACTTTCTGCCACAGAAATGTGAGGAACATGTGTTTTTTTAGCCAAATTTTGAGGTTTGCAAAGGATTCTGGGTAACAGAACCTGGTCCGAGCCACACAAGTCACCCCATCTTGGATTCCCCTAGGTCTCTAGTTTTCAGAAATGCACAGGTTTGGTAGGTTTCCCTAGGTGGCGGCTGAGCTACAGGCCAAAATCTACAGGTAGGCACTTTGCAAAAAACACCTCTGTTTTCCTTCAAAAATTTGGCTGTGTCCACGTTGCGCTTTGGGGCGTTTCCTGTCGCGGGCGCTAGGCCTACCCACACAAGTGAGGTATCATTTTTATCGGGAGACGTGGGGGAACGCTGGGTGGAAGGAAATTTGTGGCTCCTCTCAGATTCCAGAACTTTCTGCCACAGAAATGTGAGGAACATGTGTTTTTTTAGCCAAATTTTGAGGTTTGCAAAGGATTCTGGGTAACAGAACCTGGTCCGAGCCACACAAGTCACCCCATCTTGGATTCCCCTAGGTCTCTAGTTTTCAGAAATGCACAGGTTTGGTAGGTCTCCCTAGGTGGCGGCTGAGCTACAGGCCAAAATCTACAGGTAGGCACTTTGCAAAAAACACCTCTGTTTTCCTTCAAAAATTTGGCTGTGTCCACGTTGCGCTTTGGGGCGTTTCCTGTCGCAGGCGCTAGGCCTACCCACACAAGTGAGGTATCATTTTTATCGGGAGACGTGGGGGAACGCTGGGTGGAAGGAAATTTGTGGCTCCTCTCAGATTCCAGAACTTTCTGCCACAGAAATGTGAGGAACATGTGTTTTTTTAGCCAAATTTTGAGGTTTGCAAAGGATTCTGGTTAACAGAACCTGGTCCGAGCCACACAAGTCACCCCATCTTGGATTCCCCTAGGTCTCTAGTTTTCAGAAATGCACAGGTTTGGTAGGTTTCCCTAGGTGGCGGCTGAGCTACAGGCCAAAATCTACAGGTAGGCACTTTGCAAAAAACACCTCTGTTTTCCTTCAAAAATTTGGCTGTGTCCACGTTGCGCTTTGGGGTGTTTCCTGTCGCGGGCGCTAGGCCTACCCACACAAGTGAGGTATCATTTTTATCGGGAGACGTGGGGTAACGCTGGGTGGAAGGAAATTTGTGGCTCCTCTCAGATTCCAGAACTTTCTGCCACAGAAATGTGAGGAACATGTGTTTTTTTAGCCAAATTTTGAGGTTTGCAAAGGATTCTGGGTAACAGAACCTGGTCCGAGCCACACAAGTCACCCCATCTTGGATTCCCCTAGGTCTCTAGTTTTCAGAAATGCACAGGTTTGGTAGGTTTCCCTAGGTGGCGGCTGAGCTACAGGCCAAAATCTACAGGTAGGCACTTTGCAAAAAACACCTCTGTTTTCCTTCAAAAATTTGGCTGTGTCCTGCGCTTTGGGGCGTTTTATGTCGCGGGCGCAAGGCCTACCCACACAAGTGAGGTATCATTTCTATCGGGAGACGTGGGGAAACGCTGGGTGGAAGGAAATTTGTGGCTCCTCTCAGATTCCAGAACTTTCTGCCACAGAAATGTGAGGAACATGTGTTTTTTTAGCCAAATTTTGAGGTTTGCAAAGGATTCTGGGTAACAGAACCTGGTCCGAGCCACACAAGTCACCCCATCTTGGATTCCCCTAGGTCTCTAGTTTTCAGAAATGCACAGGTTTGGTAGGTTTCCGTAGGTGGCGGCTGAGCTACAGGCCAAAATCTACAGGTAGGCACTTTGCAAAAAACACCTCTGTTTTCCTTCAAAAATTTGGCTGTGTCCACGTTGCGCTTTGGGGCGTTTCCTGTCGCGGGCGCTAGGCCTACCCACACAAGTGAGGTATCATTTTTATCGGGAGACGTGGGGGAACGCTGGGTGAAAGGAAATTTGTGGCTCCTCTCAGATTCCAGAACTTTCTGCCACAGAAATGTGAGGAACATGTGTTTTTTTAGCCAAATTTTGAGGTTTGCAAAGGATTCTGGGTAACAGAACCTGGTCCGAGCCACACAAGTCACCCCATCTTGGATTCCCCTAGGTCTCTAGTTTTCAGAAATGCACAGGTTTGGTAGGTTTCCCTAGGTGACGGCTGAGCTACCGACCAAAATCTACAGGTAGGCACTTTGCAAAAAACACCTCTGTTTTCCTTCAAAAATTTGGCTGTGTCCACGTTGCGCTTTGGGGCGTTTCCTGTCGCGGGCGCTAGGCCTACCCATACAAGTGAGGTATCATTTTTATCGGGAGACGTGGGGGAACGCTGGGTGGAAGGAAATTTGTGGCTCCTCTCAGATTCCAGAACTTTCTGCCACAGAAATGTGAGGAACATGTGTTTTTTTAGCCAAATTTTGAGGTTTGCAAAGGATTCTGGGTAACAGAACCTGGTCCGAGCCACACAAGTCACCCCATCTTGGATTCCCCTAGGTCTCTAGTTTTCAGAAATGCACAGGTTTGGTAGGTTTCCATAGGTGGCGGCTGAGCTACAGGCCAAAATCTACAGGTAGGCACTTTGCAAAAAACACCTCTGTTTTCCTTCAAAAATTTGGCTGTGTCCACGTTGCGCTTTGGGGCGTTTCCTGTCGCGGGCGCTAGGCCTACCCACACAAGTGAGGTATCATTTTTATCGGGAGACGTGGGGGAACGCTGGGTGGAAGGAAATTTGTGGCTCCTCTCAGATTCCAGAACTTTCTGCCACAGAAATGTGAGGAACATGTGTTTTTTTAGCCAAATTTTGAGGTTTGCAAAGGATTCTGGGTAACAGAACCTGGTCCGAGCCACACAAGTCACCCCATCTTGGATTCCCCTAGGTCTCTAGTTTTCAGAAATGCACAGGTTTGGTAGGTCTCCCTAGGTGGCGGCTGAGCTACAGGCCAAAATCTACAGGTAGGCACTTTGCAAAAAACACCTCTGTTTTCCTTCAAAAATTTGGCTGTGTCCACGTTGCGCTTTGGGGCGTTTCCTGTCGCGGGCGCTAGGCCTACCCACACAAGTGAGGTATCATTTTTATCGGGAGACGTGGGGGAACGCTGGGTGGAAGGAAATTTGTGGCTCCTCTCAGATTCCAGAACTTTCTGCCACAGAAATGTGAGGAACATGTGGTTTTTTAGCCAAATTTTGAGGTTTGCAAAGGATTCTGGGTAACAGAACCTGGTCCGAGCCACACAAGTCACCCCATCTTGGATTCCCCTAGGTCTCTAGTTTTCAGAAATGCACAGGTTTGGTAGGTTTCCCTAGGTGGCGGCTGAGCTACAGGCCAAAATCTACAGGTAGGCACTTTGCAAAAAACACCTCTGTTTTCCTTCAAAAATTTGACTGTGTCAACGTTGCGCTTTGGGGCGTTTCCTGTCGCGGGCGCTAGGCCTACCCACACAAGTGAGGTATCATTTTTATCGGGAGACGTGGGGGAACGCTGGGTGGAAGGAAATTTGTGGCTCCTCTCAGATTCCAGAACTTTCTGCCACAGAAATGTGAGGAACATGTGTTTTTTTAGCCAAATTTTGAGGTTTGCAAAGGATTCTGGGTAACAGAACCTGGTCCGAGCCACACAAGTCACCCCATCTTGGATTCCCCTAGGTCTCTAGTTTTCAGAAATGCACAGGTTTGGTAGGTTTCCGTAGGTGGCGGCTGAGCTACAGGCCAAAATCTACAGGTAGGCACTTTGCAAAAAACACCTCTGTTTTCCTTCAAAAATTTGGCTGTGTCCACGTTGCGCTTTGGGGCGTTTCCTGTCGCGGGCGCTAGGCCTACCCACACAAGTGAGGTATCATTTTTATCGGGAGACGTGGGGGAACGCTGGGTGGAAGGAAATTTGTGGCTCCTCTCAGATTCCAGAACTTTCTGCCACAGAAATGTGATGAACATGTGTTTTTTTTAGCCAAATTTTGAGGTTTGCAAAGGATTCTGGGTAACAGAACCTGGTCCGAGCCACACAAGTCACCCCATCTTGGATTCCCCTAGGTCTCTAGTTTTCAGAAATGCACAGGTTTGGTAGGTTTCCCTAGGTGGCGGCTGAGCTACAGGCCAAAATCTACAGGTAGGCACTTTGCAAAAAACACCTCTGTTTTCCTTCAAAAATTTGGCTGTGTCCACGTTGCGCTTTGGGGCGTTTCCTGTCGCGGGCGCTAGGCCTACCCACACAAGTGAGGTATCATATTTATCGGGAGACGTGGGGGAACGCTGGGTGGAAGGAAATTTGTGTCTCCTCTCAGATTCCAGAACTTTCTGCCACAGAAATGTGAGGAACATGTGTTTTTTTAGCCAAATTTTGAGGTTTGCAAAGGATTCTGGGTAACAGAACCTGGTCCGAGCCACACAAGTCACCCCATCTTGGATTCCCCTAGGTCTCTAGTTTTCAGAAATGCACAGGTTTGGTAGGTCTCCCTAGGTGGCGGCTGAGCTACAGGCCAAAATCTACAGGTAGGCACTTTGCAAAAAACACCTCTGTTTTCCTTCAAAAATTTGGCTGTGTCCACGTTGCGCTTTGGGGCGTTTCCTGTCGCGGGCGCTAGGCCTACCCACACAAGTGAGGTATCATTTTTATCGGGAGACGTGGGGGAACGCTGGGTGGAAGGAAATTTGTGGCTCCTCTCAGATTCCAGAACTTTCTGCCACAGAAATGTGAGGAACATGTGTTTTTTTAGCCAAATTTTGAGGTTTGCAAAGGATTCTGGGTAACAGAACCTGGTCCGAGCCACACAAGTCACCCCATCTTGGATTCCCCTAGGTCTCTAGTTTTCAGAAATGCACAGGTTTGGTAGGTCTCCCTAGGTGGCGGCTGAGCTACAGGCCAAAATCTACAGGTAGGCACTTTGCAAAAAACACCTCTGTTTTCCTTCAAAAATTTGGCTGTGTCCACGTTGCGCTTTGGGGCGTTTCCTGTCGCGGGCGCTAGGCCTACCCACACAAGTGAGGTATCATTTTTATCGGGAGACGTGGGGGAACGCTGGGTGGAAGGAAATTTGTGGCTCCTCTCAGATTCGAGAACTTTCTGCCACAGAAATGTGAGGAACATGTGGTTTTTTAGCCAAATTTTGAGGTTTGCAAAGGATTCTGGGTAACAGAACCTGGTCCGAGCCACACAAGTCACCCCATCTTGGATTCCCCTAGGTCTCTAGTTTTCAGAAATGCACAGGTTTGGTAGGTTTCCCTAGGTGGCGGCTGAGCTACAGGCCAAAATCTACAGGTAGGCACTTTGCAAAAAACACCTCTGTTTTCCTTCAAAAATTTGGCTGTGTCCACGTTGCGCTTTGGGGCGTTTCCTGTCGCGGGCGCTAGGCCTACCCACACAAGTGAGGTATCATTTTTATCGGGAGACGTGGGGGAACGCTGGATGGAAGGAAATTTGTGGCTCCTATCAGATTCCAGAACTTTCTGCCACAGAAATGTGAGGAACATGTGTTTTTTTAGCCAAATTTTGAGGTTTGCAAAGGATTCTGGGTAACAGAACCTGGTCCGAGCCACACAAGTCACCCCATCTTGGATTCCCCTAGGTCTCTAGTTTTCAGAAATGCACAGGTTTGGTAGGTTTCCCTAGGTGGCGGCTGAGCTACAGGCCAAAATCTACAGGTAGGCACTTTGCAAAAAACACCTCTGTTTTCCTTCAAAAATGTGGCTGTGTCCACGTTGCGCTTTGGGGCGTTTCCTGTCGCGGGCGCTAGGCCTACCCACACAAGTGAGGTATCATTTTTATTGGGAGACGTGGGGGAATGCTGGGTGGAAAGAAATTTGTGGCTCCTCTCAGATTCCAGAACTTTCTGCCACAGAAATGTGAGGAACATGTGTTTTTTTAGCCAAATTTTGAGGTTTGCAAAGGATTCTGGGTAACAGAACCTGGTCCGAGCCACACAAGTCACCCCATCTTGGATTCCCCTAGGTCTCTAGTTTTCAGAAATGCACAGGTTTGGTAGGTTTCCCTAGGTGGCGGCTGAGCTACAGGCCAAAATCTACAGGTAGGCACTTTGCAAAAAACACCTCTGTTTTCCTTCAAAAATTTGGCTGTGTCCACGTTGCGCTTTGGGGCGTTTCCTTTCGCGGGCGCAAGGCCTACCCACACAAGTGAGGTATCATTTCTATCGGGAGACGTGGGGAAACGCTGGGTGGAAGGAAATTTGTGGCTCCTCTCAGATTCCAGAACTTTCTGCCACAGAAATGTGAGGAACATGTGTTTTTTTAGCCAAATTTTGAGGTTTGCAAAGGATTCTGGGTAACAGAACCTGGTCCGAGCCACACAAGTCACCCCATCTTGGATTCCCCTAGGTCTCTAGTTTTCAGAAATGCACAGGTTTGGTAGGTTTCCCTAGGTGGCGGCTGAGCTACAGGCCAAAATCTACAGGTAGGCACTTTGCAAAAAACACCTCTGTTTTCCTTCAAAAATTTGGCTGTGTCCACGTTGCGCTTTGGGGCGTTTCCTGTCGCGGGCGCTAGGCCTACCCACACAAGTGAGGTATCATTTTTATCGGGAGACGTGGGGGAACGCTGGGTGGAAGGAAATTTGTGGCTCCTCTCAGATTCCAGAACTTTCTGCCACAGAAATGTGAGGAACATGTGTTTTTTTAGCCAAATTTTGAGGTTTGCAAAGGATTCTGGGTAACAGAACCTGGTCCGAGCCACACAAGTCACCCCATCTTGGATTCCCCTAGGTCTCTAGTTTTCAGAAATGCACAGGTTTGGTAGGTTTCCCTAGGTGGCGGCTGAGCTACAGGCCAAAATCTACAGGTAGGCACTTTGCAAAAAACACCTCTGTTTTCCTTCAAAAATTTGGCTGTGTCCACGTTGCGCTTTGGGGCGTTTCCTGTCGCGGGCGCTAGGCCTACCCACACAAGTGAGGTATCATTTTTATCGGGAGACGTGGGGGAACGCTGGGTGGAAGGAAATTTGTGGCTCCTCTCAGATTCCAGAACTTTCTGCCACAGAAATGTGAGGAACATGTGTTTTTTTAGCCAAATTTTGAGGTTTGCAAAGGATTCTGGGTAACAGAACCTGGTCCGAGCCACACAAGTCACCCCATCTTGGATTCCCCTAGGTCTCTAGTTTTCAGAAATGCACAGGTTTGGTAGGTTTCCCTAGGTGGCGGCTGAGCTACAGGCCAAAATCTACAGGTAGGCACTTTGCAAAAAACACCTCTGTTTTCCTTCAAAAATTTGGCTGTGTCCACGTTGCGCTTTGGGGCGTTTCCTGTCGCGGGCGCTAGGCCTACCCACACAAGTGAGGTATCATTTTTATCGGGAGACGTGGGGGAACGCTGGGTGGAAGGAAATTTGTGGCTCCTCTCAGATTCCAGACCTTTCTGCCACAGAAATGTGAGGAACATGTGTTTTTTTAGCCAAATTTTGAGGTTTGCAAAGGATTCTGGGTAACAGAACCTGGTCCGAGCCACACAAGTCACCCCATCTTGGATTCCCCTAGGTCTCTAGTTTTCAGAAATGCACAGGTTTGGTAGGTTTCCCTAGGTGGCGGCTGAGCTACAGGCCAAAATCTACAGGTAGGCACTTTGCAAAAAACACCTCTGTTTTCCTTCAAAAATTTGGCTGTGTCCACGTTGCGCTTTGGGGCGTTTCCTGTCGCGGGCGCTAGGCCTACCCACACAAGTGAGGTATCATTTTTATCGGGAGACGTGGGGGAACGCTGGGTGGAAGGAAATTTGTGGCTCCTCTCAGATTCCAGAACTTTCTGCCACAGAAATGTGAGGAACATGTGTTTTTTTAGCCAAATTTTGAGGTTTGCAAAGGATTCTGGGTAACAGAACCTGGTCCGAGCCACACAAGTCACCCCATCTTGGATTCCCCTAGGTCTCTAGTTTTCAGAAATGCACAGGTTTGGTAGGTTTCCCTAGGTGGCGGCTGAGCTACAGGCCAAAATCTACAGGTAGGCACTTTGCAAAAAACACCTCTGTTTTCCTTCAAAAATTTGGCTGTGTCCACGTTGCGCTTTGGGGCGTTTCCTGTCGCGGGCGCTAGGCCTACCCACACAAGTGAGGTATCATTTTTATCGGGAGACGTGGGGGAACGCTGGGTGGAAGGAAATTTGTGGCTCCTCTCAGATTCCAGAACTTTCTGCCACAGAAATGTGAGGAACATGTGTTTTTTTAGCCAAATTTTGAGGTTTGCAAAGGATTCTGGGTAACAGAACCTGGTCCGAGCCACACCAGTCACCCCATCTTGGATTCCCCTAGGTCTCTAGTTTTCAGAAATGCACAGGTTTGGTAGGTTTCCCTAGGTGGCGGCTGAGCTACAGGCCAAAATCTACAGGTAGGCACTTTGCAAAAAACACCTCTGTTTTCCTTCAAAAATTTGGCTGTGTCCACGTTGCGCTTTGGGGCGTTTCCTGTCGCGGGCGCTAGGCCTACCCACACAAGTGAGGTATCATTTTTATCGGGAGACGTGGGGGAACGCTGGGTGGAAGGAAATTTGTGGCTCCTCTCAGATTCCAGAACTTTCTGCCACAGAAATGTGAGGAACATGTGTTTTTTTAGCCAAATTTTGAGGTTTGCAAAGGATTCTGGGTAACAGAACCTGGTCCGAGCCACACAAGTCACCCCATCTTGGATTCCCCTAGGTCTCTAGTTTTCAGAAATGCACAGGTTTGGTAGGTCTCCCTAGGTGGCGGCTGAGCTACAGGCCAAAATCTACAGGTAGGCACTTTGCAAAAAACACCTCTGTTTTCCTTCAAAAATTTGGCTGTGTCCACGTTGCGCTTTGGGGCGTTTCCTGTCGCAGGCGCTAGGCCTACCCACACAAGTGAGGTATCATTTTTATCGGGAGACGTGGGGGAACGCTGGGTGGAAGGAAATTTGTGGCTCCTCTCAGATTCCAGAACTTTCTGCCACAGAAATGTGAGGAACATGTGTTTTTTTAGCCAAATTTTGAGGTTTGCAAAGGATTCTGGTTAACAGAACCTGGTCCGAGCCACACAAGTCACCCCATCTTGGATTCCCCTAGGTCTCTAGTTTTCAGAAATGCACAGGTTTGGTAGGTTTCCCTAGGTGGCGGCTGAGCTACAGGCCAAAATCTACAGGTAGGCACTTTGCAAAAAACACCTCTGTTTTCCTTCAAAAATGTGGCTGTGTCCACGTTGCGCTTTGGGGTGTTTCCTGTCGCGGGCGCTAGGCCTACCCACACAAGTGAGGTATCATTTTTATCGGGAGACGTGGGGTAACGCTGGGTGGAAGGAAATTTGTGACTCCTCTCAGATTCCAGAACTTTCTGCCACAGAAATGTGAGGAACATGTGTTTTTTTAGCCAAATTTTGAGGTTTGCAAAGGATTCTGGGTAACAGAACCTGGTCCGAGCCACACAAGTCACCCCATCTTGGATTCCCCTAGGTCTCTAGTTTTCAGAAATGCACAGGTTTGGTAGGTTTCCCTAGGTGGCGGCTGAGCTACAGGCCAAAATCTACAGGTAGGCACTTTGCAAAAAACACCTCTGTTTTCCTTCAAAAATTTGGCTGTGTCCTGCGCTTTGGGGCGTTTTATGTCGCGGGCGCAAGGCCTACCCACACAAGTGAGGTATCATTTCTATCGGGAGACGTGGGGAAACGCTGGGTGGAAGGAAATTTGTGGCTCCTCTCAGATTCCAGAACTTTCTGCCACAGAAATGTGAGGAACATGTGTTTTTTTAGCCAAATTTTGAGGTTTGCAAAGGATTCTGGGTAACAGAACCTGGTCCGAGCCACACAAGTCACCCCATCTTGGATTCCCCTAGGTCTCTAGTTTTCAGAAATGCACAGGTTTGGTAGGTTTCCCTAGGTGGCGGCTGAGCTACAGGCCAAAATCTACAGGTAGGCACTTTGCAAAAAACACCTCTGTTTTCCTTCAAAAATTTGGCTGTGTCCACGTTGCGCTTTGGGGCGTTTCCTGTCGCGGGCGCTAGGCCTACCCACACAAGTGAGGTATCATTTTTATCGGGAGACGTGGGGGAACGCTGGGTGAAAGGAAATTTGTGGCTCCTCTCAGATTCCAGAACTTTCTGCCACAGAAATGTGAAGAACATGTGTTTTTTTAGCCAAATTTTGAGATTTGCAAAGGATTCTGGGTAACAGAACCTGGTCCGAGCCACACAAGTCACCCCATCTTGGATTCCCCTAGGTCTCTAGTTTTCAGAAATGCACAGGTTTGGTAGGTTTCCCTAGGTGACGGCTGAGCTACAGGCCAAAATCTACAGGTAGGCACTTTGCAAAAAACACCTCTGTTTTCCTTCAAAAATTTGGCTGTGTCCACGTTGCGCTTTGGGGCGTTTCCTGTCGCGGGCGCTAGGCCTACCCACACAAGTGAGGTATCATTTTTATCGGGAGACGTGGGGGAACGCTGGGTGGAAGGAAATTTGTGGCTCCTCTCAGATTCCAGAACTTTCTGCCACAGAAATGTGAGGAACATGTGTTTTTTTAGCCAAATTTTGAGGTTTGCAAAGGATTCTGGGTAACAGAACCTGGTCCGAGCCACACAAGTCACCCCATCTTGGATTCCCCTAGGTCTCTAGTTTTCAGAAATGCACAGGTTTGGTAGGTTTCCCTAGGTGGCGGCTGAGCTACAGGCCAAAATCTACAGGTAGGCACTTTGCAAAAAACACCTCTGTTTTCCTTCAAAAATTTGGCTGTGTCCACGTTGCGCTTTGGGGCGTTTCCTGTCGCGGGCGCTAGGCCTACCCACACAAGTGAGGTATCATTTTTATCGGGAGACGTGGGGGAACGCTGGGTGGAAGGAAATTTGTGGCTCCTCTCAGATTCCAGAACTTTCTGCCACAGAAATGTGAGGAACATGTGTTTTTTTAGCCAAATTTTGAGGTTTGCAAAGGATTCTGGGTAACAGAACCTGGTCCGAGCCACACCAGTCACCCCATCTTGGATTCCCCTAGGTCTCTAGTTTTCAGAAATGCACAGGTTTGGTAGGTTTCCCTAGGTGGCGGCTGAGCTACAGGCCAAAATCTACAGGTAGGCACTTTGCAAAAAACACCTCTGTTTTCCTTCAAAAATTTGGCTGTGTCCACGTTGCGCTTTGGGGCGTTTCCTGTCGCGGGCGCTAGGCCTACCCACACAAGTGAGGTATCATTTTTATCGGGAGACGTGGGGGAACGCTGGGTGGAAGGAAATTTGTGGCTCCTCTCAGATTCCAGAACTTTCTGCCACAGAAATTTGAGGAACATGTGTTTTTTTAGCCAAATTTTGAGGTTTGCAAAGGATTCTGGGTAACAGAACCTGGTCCGAGCCACACAAGTCACCCCATCTTGGATTCCCCTAGGTCTCTAGTTTTCAGAAATGCACAGGTTTGGTAGGTCTCCCTAGGTGGCGGCTGAGCTACAGGCCAAAATCTACAGGTAGGCACTTTGCAAAAAACACCTCTGTTTTCCTTCAAAAATTTGGCTGTGTCCACGTTGCGCTTTGGGGCGTTTCCTGTCGCAGGCGCTAGGCCTACCCACACAAGTGAGGTATCATTTTTATCGGGAGACGTGGGGGAACGCTGGGTGGAAGGAAATTTGTGGCTCCTCTCAGATTCCAGAACTTTCTGCCACAGAAATGTGAGGAACATGTGTTTTTTTAGCCAAATTTTGAGGTTTGCAAAGGATTCTGGTTAACAGAACCTGGTCCGAGCCACACAAGTCACCCCATCTTGGATTCCCCTAGGTCTCTAGTTTTCAGAAATGCACAGGTTTGGTAGGTTTCCCTAGGTGGCGGCTGAGCTACAGGCCAAAATCTACAGGTAGGCACTTTGCAAAAAACACCTCTGTTTTCCTTCAAAAATTTGGCTGTGTCCACGTTGCGCTTTGGGGTGTTTCCTGTCGCGGGCGCTAGGCCTACCCACACAAGTGAGGTATCATTTTTATCGGGAGACGTGGGGTAACGCTGGGTGGAAGGAAATTTGTGACTCCTCTCAGATTCCAGAACTTTCTGCCACAGAAATGTGAGGAACATGTGTTTTTTTAGCCAAATTTTGAGGTTTGCAAAGGATTCTGGGTAACAGAACCTGGTCCGAGCCACACAAGTCACCCCATCTTGGATTCCCCTAGGTCTCTAGTTTTCAGAAATGCACAGGTTTGGTAGGTTTCCCTAGGTGGCGGCTGAGCTACAGGCCAAAATCTACAGGTAGGCACTTTGCAAAAAACACCTCTGTTTTCCTTCAAAAATTTGGCTGTGTCCTGCGCTTTGGGGCGTTTTATGTCGCGGGCGCAAGGCCTACCCACACAAGTGAGGTATCATTTCTATCGGGAGACGTGGGGAAACGCTGGGTGGAAGGAAATGTGTGGCTCCTCTCAGATTCCAGAACTTTCTGCCACAGAAATGTGAGGAACATGTGTTTTTTTAGCCAAATTTTGAGGTTTGCAAAGGATTCTGGGTAACAGAACCTGGTCCGAGCCACACAAGTCACCCCATCTTGGATTCCCCTAGGTCTCTAGTTTTCAGAAATGCACAGGTTTGGTAGGTTTCCCTAGGTGGCGGCTGAGCTACAGGCCAAAATCTACAGGTAGGCACTTTGCAAAAAACACCTCTGTTTTCCTTCAAAAATTTGGCTGTGTCCACGTTGCGCTTTGGGGCGTTTCCTGTCGCGGGCGCTAGGCCTACCCACACAAGTGAGGTATCATTTTTATCGGGAGACGTGGGGGAACGCTGGGTGAAAGGAAATTTGTGGCTCCTCTCAGATTCCAGAACTTTCTGCCACAGAAATGTGAAGAACATGTGTTTTTTTAGCCAAATTTTGAGATTTGCAAAGGATTCTGGGTAACAGAACCTGGTCCGAGCCACACAAGTCACCCCATCTTGGATTCCCCTAGGTCTCTAGTTTTCAGAAATGCACAGGTTTGGTAGGTTTCCCTAGGTGACGGCTGAGCTACAGGCCAAAATCTACAGGTAGGCACTTTGCAAAAAACACCTCTGTTTTCCTTCAAAAATTTGGCTGTGTCCACGTTGCGCTTTGGGGCGTTTCCTGTCGCGGGCGCTAGGCCTACCCATACAAGTGAGGTATCATTTTTATCGGGAGACGTGGGGGAACGCTGGGTGGAAGGAAATTTGTGGCTCCTCTCAGATTCCAGAACTTTCTGCCACAGAAATGTGAGGAACATGTGTTTTTTTAGCCAAATTTTGAGGTTTGCAAAGGATTCTGGGTAACAGAACCTGGTCCGAGCCACACCAGTCACCCCATCTTGGATTCCCCTAGGTCTCTAGTTTTCAGAAATGCACAGGTTTGGTAGGTTTCCCTAGGTGGCGGCTGAGCTACAGGCCAAAATCTACAGGTAGGCACTTTGCAAAAAACACCTCTGTTTTCCTTCAAAAATTTGGCTGTGTCCACGTTGCGCTTTGGGGCGTTTCCTGTCGCGGGCGCTAGGCCTACCCACACAAGTGAGGTATCATTTTTATCGGGAGACGTGGGGGAACGCTGGGTGGAAGGAAATTTGTGGCTCCTCTCAGATTCCAGAACTTTCTGCCACAGAAATGTGAGGAACATGTGTTTTTTTAGCCAAATTTTGAGGTTTGCAAAGGATTCTGGGTAACAGAACCTGGTCCGAGCCACACAAGTCACCCCATCTTGGATTCCCCTAGGTCTCTAGTTTTCAGAAATGCACAGGTTTGGTAGGTCTCCCTAGGTGGCGGCTGAGCTACAGGCCAAAATCTACAGGTAGGCACTTTGCAAAGAACACCTCTGTTTTCCTTCAAAAATGTGGCTGTGTCCACGTTGCGCTTTGGGGCGTTTCCTGTCGCGGGCGCTAGGCCTACCCACACAAGTGAGGTATCATTTTTATCGGGAGACGTGGGGGAATGCTGGGTGGAAAGAAATTTGTGGCTCCTCTCAGATTCCAGAACTTTCTGCCACAGAAATGTGAGGAACATGTGTTTTTTTAGCCAAATTTTGAGGTTTGCAAAGGATTCTGGGTAACAGAACCTGGTCCGAGCCACACAAGTCACCCCATCTTGGATTCCCCTAGGTCTCTAGTTTTCAGAAATGCACAGGTTTGGTAGGTTTCCCTAGGTGGCGGCTGAGCTACAGGCCAAAATCTACAGGTAGGCACTTTGCAAAAAACACCTCTGTTTTCCTTCAAAAATTTGGCTGTGTCCACGTTGCGCTTTGGGGCGTTTCCTGTCGCGGGCGCTAGGCCTACCCACACAAGTGAGGTATCATTTTTATCGGGAGACGTGGGGGAACGCTGGGTGGAAGGAAATTTGTGGCTCCTCTCAGATTCCAGAACTTTCTGCCACAGAAATGTGAGGAACATGTGGTTTTTTAGCCAAATTTTGAGGTTTGCAAAGGATTCTGGGTAACAGAACCTGGTCCGAGCCACACAAGTCACCCCATCTTGGATTCCCCTAGGTCTCTAGTTTTCAGAAATGCACAGGTTTGGTAGGTTTCCCTAGGTGGCTGATGAGCTACAGGCCAAAATCTACAGGTAGGCACTTTGCAAAAAACACCTCTGTTTTCCTTCAAAAATTTGACTGTGTCCACGTTGCGCTTTGGGGCGTTTCCTGTCGCGGGCGCTAGGCCTACCCACACAAGTGAGGTATCATTTTTATCGGGAGATGTGGGGGAACGCTGGGTGGAAGGAAATTTGTGGCTCCTCTCAGATTCCAGAACTTTCTGCCACAGAAATGTGAGGAACATGTGTTTTTTTAGCCAAATTTTGAGGTTTGCAAAGGATTCTGGGTAACAGAACCTGGTCCGAGCCACACAAGTCACCCCATCTTGGATTCCCCTAGGTCTCTAGTTTTCAGAAATGCACAGGTTTGGTAGGTTTACCTAGGTGGCGGCTGAGCTACAGGCCAAAATCTACAGGTAGGCACTTTGCAAGAAACACCTCTGTTTTCCTTCAAAAATGTGGCTGTGTCCACGTTGCGCTTTGGGGCGTTTCCTGTCGCGGGCGCTAGGCCTACCCACACAAGTGAGGTATCATTTTTATCGGGAGACGTGGGGGAATGCTGGGTGGAAAGAAATTTGTGGCTCCTCTCAGATTCCAGAACTTTCTGCCACAGAAATGTGAGGAACATGTGTTTTTTTAGCCAAATTTTGAGGTTTGCAAAGGATTCTGGGTAACAGAACCTGGTCCGAGCCACACAAGTCATCCCATCTTGGATTCCCCTAGGTCTCTAGTTTTCAGAAATGCACAGGTTTGGTAGGTTTCCCTAGGTGGCGGCTGAGCTACAGCCCAAAATCTACAGGTAGGCACTTTGAAAAAAACACCTCTGTTTTCCTTCAAAAATTTGGCTGTGTCCACGTTGCGCTTTGGGGCGTTTCCTGTCGCGGGCGCTAGGCCTACCCACACAAGTGAGGTATCATTTTTATCGGGAGACGTGGGGGAACGCTGGGTGGAAGGAAATTTGTGGCTCCTCTCAGATTCCAGAACTTTCTGCCACAGAAATGTGAGGAACATGTGTTTTTTTAGCCAAATTTTGAGGTTTGCAAAGGATTCTGGGTAACAGAACCTGGTCCGAGCCACACAAGTCACCCCATCTTGGATTCCCCTAGGTCTCTAGTTTTCAGAAATGCACAGGTTTGGTAGGTCTCCCTAGGTGGCGGCTGAGCTACAGGCCAAAATCTACAGGTAGGCACTTTGCAAAAAACACCTCTGTTTTCCTTCAAAAATTTGGCTGTGTCCACGTTGCGCTTTGGGGCGTTTCCTGTCGCGGGCGCTAGGCCTACCCACACAAGTGAGGTATCATTTTTATCGGGAGACGTGGGGGAACGCTGGGTGGAAGGAAATTTGTGGCTCCTCTCAGATTCGAGAACTTTCTGCCACAGAAATGTGAGGAACATATGGTTTTTTAGCCAAATTTTGAGGTTTGCAAAGGATTCTGGGTAACAGAACCTGGTCCGAGCCACACAAGTCACCCCATCTTGGATTCCCCTAGGTCTCTAGTTTTCAGAAATGCACAGGTTTGGTAGGTTTCCCTAGGTGGCGGCTGAGCTACAGGCCAAAATCTACAGGTAGGCACTTTGCAAAAAACACCTCTGTTTTCCTTCAAAAATTTGACTGTGTCCACGTTGCGCTTTGGGGCGTTTCCTGTCGCGGGCGCTAGGCCTACCCACACAAGTGAGGTATCATTTTTATCGGGAGACGTGGGGGAACGCTGGGTGGAAGGAAATTTGTGGCTCCTATCAGATTCCAGAACTTTCTGCCACAGAAATGTGAGGAACATGTGTTTTTTTAGCCAAATTTTGAGGTTTGCAAAGGATTCTGGGTAACAGAACCTGGTCCGAGCCACACAAGTCACCCCATCTTGGATTCCCCTAGGTCTCTAGTTTTCAGAAATGCACAGGTTTGGTAGGTTTCCCTAGGTGGCGGCTGAGCTACAGGCCAAAATCTACAGGTAGGCACTTTGCAAAAAACACCTCTGTTTTCCTTCAAAAATGTGGCTGTGTCCACGTTGCGCTTTGGGGCGTTTCCTGTCGCGGGCGCTAGGCCTACCCACACAAGTGAGGTATCATTTTTATCGGGAGACGTGGGGGAATGCTGGGTGGAAAGAAATTTGTGGCTCCTCTCAGATTCCAGAACTTTCTGCCACAGAAATGTGAGGAACATGTGTTTTTTTAGCCAAATTTTGAGGTTTGCAAAGGATTCTGGGTAACAGAACCTGGTCCGAGCCACACAAGTCACCCCATCTTGGATTCCCCTAGGTCTCTAGTTTTCAGAAATGCACAGGTTTGGTAGGTTTCCCTAGGTGGCGGCTGAGCTACAGGCCAAAATCTACAGGTAGGCACTTTGCAAAAAACACCTCTGTTTTCCTTCAAAAATTTGGCTGTGTCCACGTTGCGCTTTGGGGCGTTTCCTGTCGCGGGCGCAAGGCCTACCCACACAAGTGAGGTATCATTTCTATCGGGAGACGTGGGGAAACGCTGGGTGGAAGGAAATTTGTGGCTCCTCTCAGATTCCAGAACTTTCTGCCACAGAAATGTGAGGAACATGTGTTTTTTTAGCCAAATTTTGAGGTTTGCAAAGGATTCTGGGTAACAGAACCTGGTCCGAGCCACACAAGTCACCCCATCTTGGATTCCCCTAGGTCTCTAGTTTTCAGAAATGCACAGGTTTGGTAGGTTTCCCTAGGTGGCGGCTGAGCTACAGGCCAAAATCTACAGGTAGGCACTTTGCAAAAAACACCTCTGTTTTCCTTCAAAAATTTGGCTGTGTCCACGTTGCGCTTTGGGGCGTTTCCTGTCGCGGGCGCTAGGCCTACCCACACAAGTGAGGTATCATTTTTATCGGGAGACGTGGGGGAACGCTGGGTGAAAGGAAATTTGTGGCTCCTCTCAGATTCCAGAACTTTCTGCCACAGAAATGTGAGGAACATGTGTTTTTTTAGCCAAATTTTGAGGTTTGCAAAGGATTCTGGGTAACAGAACCTGGTCCGAGCCACACAAGTCACCCCATCTTGGATTCCCCTAGGTCTCTAGTTTTCAGAAATGCACAGGTTTGGTAGGTTTCCCTAGGTGGCGGCTGAGCTACAGGCCAAAATCTACAGGTAGGCACTTTGCAAAAAACACCTCTGTTTTCCTTCAAAAATTTGGCTGTGTCCACGTTGCGCTTTGGGGCGTTTCCTGTCGCGGGCGCTAGGCCTACCCACACAAGTGAGGTATCATTTTTATTGGGAGACGTGGGGGAATGCTGGGTGGAAGGAAATTTGTGGCTCCTCTCAGATTCCAGAACTTTCTGCCACAGAAATGTGAGGAACATGTGTTTTTTTAGCCAAATTTTGAGGTTTGCAAAGGATTCTGGGTAACAGAACCTGGTCCGAGCCACACAAGTCAACCCATCTTGGATTCCCCTAGGTCTCTAGTTTTCAGAAATGCACAGGTTTGGTAGGTCTCCCTAGGTGGCAGCTGAGCTACAGGCCAAAATCTACAGGTAGGCACTTTGCAAAAAACACCTCTGTTTTCCTTCAAAAATTTGGCTGTGTCCACGTTGCGCTTTGGGGCGTTTCCTGTCGCGGGCGCTAGGCCTACCCACACAAGTGAGGTATCATTTTTATCGGGAGACGTGGGGGAACGCTGGGTGGAAGGAAATTTGTGGCTCCTCTCAGATTCCAGAACTTTCTGCCACAGAAATGTGAGGAACATGTGTTTTTTTAGCCAAATTTTGAGGTTTGCAAAGGATTCTGGGTAACAGAACCTGGTCCGAGCCACACAAGTCACCCCATCTTGGATTCCCCTAGGTCTCTAGTTTTCAGAAATGCACAGGTTTGGTAGGTTTCCCTAGGTGGCGGCTGAGCTACAGGCCAAAATCTACAGGTAGGCACTTTGCAAAAAACACCTCTGTTTTCCTTCAAAAATTTGGCTGTGTCCACGTTGCGCTTTGGGGCGTTTCCTGTCGCGGGCGCTAGGCCTACCCACACAAGTGAGGTATCATTTTTATCGGGAGACGTGGGGGAACGCTGGGTGGAAGGAAATTTGTGGCTCCTCTCAGATTCCAGAACTTTCTGCCACAGAAATGTGAGGAACATGTGTTTTTTTAGCCAAATTTTGAGGTTTGCAAAGGATTCTGGGTAACAGAACCTGGTCCGAGCCACACAAGTCACCCCATCTTGGATTCCCCTAGGTCTCTAGTTTTCAGAAATGCACAGGTTTGGTAGGTTTCCCTAGGTGGCGGCTGAGCTACAGGCCAAAATCTACAGGTAGGCACTTTGCAAAAAACACCTCTGTTTTCCTTCAAAAATTTGGCTGTGTCCACGTTGCGCTTTGGGGCGTTTCCTGTCGCGGGCGCTAGGCCTACCCACACAAGTGAGGTATCATTTTTATCGGGAGACGTGGGGGAACGCTGGGTGGAAGGAAATTTGTGGCTCCTCTCAGATTCCAGAACTTTCTGCCACAGAAATGTGAGGAAAATGTGTTTTTTTAGCCAAATTTTGAGGTTTGCAAAGGATTCTGGGTAACAGAACCTGGTCCGAGCCACACAAGTCACCCCATCTTGGATTCCCCTAGGTCTCTAGTTTTCAGAAATGCACAGGTTTGGTAGGTTTCCCTAGGTGGCGGCTGAGCTACAGGCCAAAATCTACAGGTAGGCACTTTGCAAAAAACACCTCTGTTTTCCTTCAAAAATTTGGCTGTGTCCACGTTGCGCTTTGGGGCGTTTCCTGTCGCGGGCGCTAGGCCTACCCACACAAGTGAGGTATCATTTTTATCGGGAGACGTGGGGGAACGCTGGGTGGAAGGAAATTTGTGGCTCCTCTCAGATTCCAGAACTTTCTGCCACAGAAATGTGAGGAACATGTGTTTTTTTAGCCAAATTTTGAGGTTTGCAAAGGATTCTGGGTAACAGAACCTGGTCCGAGCCACACAAGTCACCCCATCTTGGATTCCCCTAGGTCTCTAGTTTTCAGAAATGCACAGGTTTGGTAGGTCTCCCTAGGTGGCGGCTGAGCTACAGGCCAAAATCTACAGGTAGGCACTTTGCAAAAAACACCTCTGTTTTCCTTCAAAAATTTGGCTGTGTCCACGTTGCGCTTTGGGGCGTTTCCTGTCGCAGGCGCTAGGCCTACCCACACAAGTGAGGTATCATTTTTATCGGGAGACGTGGGGGAACGCTGGGTGGAAGGAAATTTGTGGCTCCTCTCAGATTCCAGAACTTTCTGCCACAGAAATGTGAGTAACATGTGTTTTTTTAGCCAAATTTTGAGGTTTGCAAAGGATTCTGGTTAACAGAACCTGGTCCGAGCCACACAAGTCACCCCATCTTGGATTCCCCTAGGTCTCTAGTTTTCAGAAATGCACAGGTTTGGTAGGTTTCCCTAGGTGGCGGCTGAGCTACAGGCCAAAATCTACAGGTAGGCACTTTGCAAAAAACACCTCTGTTTTCCTTCAAAAATTTGGCTGTGTCCACGTTGCGCTTTGGGGTGTTTCCTGTCGCGGGCGCTAGGCCTACCCACACAAGTGAGGTATCATTTTTATCGGGAGACGTGGGGTAACGCTGGGTGGAAGGAAATTTGTGGCTCCTCTCAGATTCCAGAACTTTCTGCCACAGAAATGTGAGGAACATGTGTTTTTTTAGCCAAATTTTGAGGTTTGCAAAGGATTCTGGGTAACAGAACCTGGTCCGAGCCACACAAGTCACCCCATCTTGGATTCCCCTAGGTCTCTAGTTTTCAGAAATGCACAGGTTTGGTAGGTTTCCCTAGGTGGCGGCTGAGCTACAGGCCAAAATCTACAGGTAGGCACTTTGCAAAAAACACCTCTGTTTTCCTTCAAAAATTTGGCTGTGTCCTGCGCTTTGGGGCGTTTTATGTCGCGGGCGCAAGGCCTACCCACACAAGTGAGGTATCATTTCTATCGGGAGACGTGGGGAAACGCTGGGTGGAAGGAAATTTGTGGCTCCTCTCAGATTCCAGAACTTTCTGCCACAGAAATGTGAGGAACATGTGTTTTTTTAGCCAAATTTTGAGGTTTGCAAAGGATTCTGGGTAACAGAACCTGGTCCGAGCCACACAAGTCACCCCATCTTGGATTCCCCTAGGTCTCTAGTTTTCAGAAATGCACAGGTTTGGTAGGTTTCCGTAGGTGGCGGCTGAGCTACAGGCCAAAATCTACAGGTAGGCACTTTGCAAAAAACACCTCTGTTTTCCTTCAAAAATTTGGCTGTGTCCACGTTGCGCTTTGGGGCGTTTCCTGTCGCGGGCGCTAGGCCTACCCACACAAGTGAGGTATCATTTTTATCGGGAGACGTGGGGGAACGCTGGGTGAAAGGAAATTTGTGGCTCCTCTCAGATTCCAGAACTTTCTGCCACAGAAATGTGAGGAACATGTGTTTTTTTAGCCAAATTTTGAGGTTTGCAAAGGATTCTGGGTAACAGAACCTGGTCCGAGCCACACAAGTCACCCCATCTTGGATTCCCCTAGGTCTCTAGTTTTCAGAAATGCACAGGTTTGGTAGGTTTCCCTAGGTGACGGCTGAGCTACCGACCAAAATCTACAGGTAGGCACTTTGCAAAAAACACCTCTGTTTTCCTTCAAAAATTTGGCTGTGTCCACGTTGCGCTTTGGGGCGTTTCCTGTCGCGGGCGCTAGGCCTACCCATACAAGTGAGGTATCATTTTTATCGGGAGACGTGGGGGAACGCTGGGTGGAAGGAAATTTGTGGCTCCTCTCAGATTCCAGAACTTTCTGCCACAGAAATGTGAGGAACATGTGTTTTTTTAGCCAAATTTTGAGGTTTGCAAAGGATTCTGGGTAACAGAACCTGGTCCGAGCCACACAAGTCACCCCATCTTGGATTCCCCTAGGTCTCTAGTTTTCAGAAATGCACAGGTTTGGTAGGTTTCCATAGGTGGCGGCTGAGCTACAGGCCAAAATCTACAGGTAGGCACTTTGCAAAAAACACCTCTGTTTTCCTTCAAAAATTTGGCTGTGTCCACGTTGCGCTTTGGGGCGTTTCCTGTCGCGGGCGCTAGGCCTACCCACACAAGTGAGGTATCATTTTTATCGGGAGACGTGGGGGAACGCTGGGTGGAAGGAAATTTGTGGCTCCTCTCAGATTCCAGAACTTTCTGCCACAGAAATGTGAGGAACATGTGTTTTTTTAGCCAAATTTTGAGGTTTGCAAAGGATTCTGGGTAACAGAACCTGGTCCGAGCCACACAAGTCACCCCATCTTGGATTCCCCTAGGTCTCTAGTTTTCAGAAATGCACAGGTTTGGTAGGTCTCCCTAGGTGGCGGCTGAGCTACAGGCCAAAATCTACAGGTAGGCACTTTGCAAAAAACACCTCTGTTTTCCTTCAAAAATTTGGCTGTGTCCACGTTGCGCTTTGGGGCGTTTCCTGTCGCGGGCGCTAGGCCTACCCACACAAGTGAGGTATCATTTTTATCGGGAGACGTGGGGGAACGCTGGGTGGAAGGAAATTTGTGGCTCCTCTCAGATTCCAGAACTTTCTGCCACAGAAATGTGAGGAACATGTGGTTTTTTAGCCAAATTTTGAGGTTTGCAAAGGATTCTGGGTAACAGAACCTGGTCCGAGCCACACAAGTCACCCCATCTTGGATTCCCCTAGGTCTCTAGTTTTCAGAAATGCACAGGTTTGGTAGGTTTCCCTAGGTGGCGGCTGAGCTACAGGCCAAAATCTACAGGTAGGCACTTTGCAAAAAACACCTCTGTTTTCCTTCAAAAATTTGACTGTGTCAACGTTGCGCTTTGGGGCGTTTCCTGTCGCGGGCGCTAGGCCTACCCACACAAGTGAGGTATCATTTTTATCGGGAGACGTGGGGGAACGCTGGGTGGAAGGAAATTTGTGGCTCCTCTCAGATTCCAGAACTTTCTGCCACAGAAATGTGAGGAACATGTGTTTTTTTAGCCAAATTTTGAGGTTTGCAAAGGATTCTGGGTAACAGAACCTGGTCCGAGCCACACAAGTCACCCCATCTTGGATTCCCCTAGGTCTCTAGTTTTCAGAAATGCACAGGTTTGGTAGGTTTCCGTAGGTGGCGGCTGAGCTACAGGCCAAAATCTACAGGTAGGCACTTTGCAAAAAACACCTCTGTTTTCCTTCAAAAATTTGGCTGTGTCCACGTTGCGCTTTGGGGCGTTTCCTGTCGCGGGCGCTAGGCCTACCCACACAAGTGAGGTATCATTTTTATCGGGAGACGTGGGGGAACGCTGGGTGAAAGGAAATTTGTGGCTCCTCTCAGATTCCAGAACTTTCTGCCACAGAAATGTGAAGAACATGTGTTTTTTTAGCCAAATTTTGAGATTTGCAAAGGATTCTGGGTAACAGAACCTGGTCCGAGCCACACAAGTCACCCCATCTTGGATTCCCCTAGGTCTCTAGTTTTCAGAAATGCACAGGTTTGGTAGGTTTCCCTAGGTGACGGCTGAGCTACAGGCCAAAATCTACAGGTAGGCACTTTGCAAAAAACACCTCTGTTTTCCTTCAAAAATTTGGCTGTGTCCACGTTGCGCTTTGGGGCGTTTCCTGTCGCGGGCGCTAGGCCTACCCACACAAGTGAGGTATCATTTTTATCGGGAGACGTGGGGGAACGCTGGGTGGAAGGAAATTTGTGGCTCCTCTCAGATTCCAGAACTTTCTGCCACAGAAATGTGAGGAACATGTGTTTTTTTAGCCAAATTTTGAGGTTTGCAAAGGATTCTGGGTAACAGAACCTGGTCCGAGCCACACAAGTCACCCCATCTTGGATTCCCCTAGGTCTCTAGTTTTCAGAAATGCACAGGTTTGGTAGGTTTCCCTAGGTGGCGGCTGAGCTACAGGCCAAAATCTACAGGTAGGCACTTTGCAAAAAACACCTCTGTTTTCCTTCAAAAATTTGGCTGTGTCCACGTTGCGCTTTGGGGCGTTTCCTGTCGCGGGCGCTAGGCCTACCCACACAAGTGAGGTATCATTTTTATCGGGAGACGTGGGGGAACGCTGGGTGGAAGGAAATTTGTGGCTCCTCTCAGATTCCAGAACTTTCTGCCACAGAAATGTGAGGAACATGTGTTTTTTTAGCCAAATTTTGAGGTTTGCAAAGGATTCTGGGTAACAGAACCTGGTCCGAGCCACACCAGTCACCCCATCTTGGATTCCCCTAGGTCTCTAGTTTTCAGAAATGCACAGGTTTGGTAGGTTTCCCTAGGTGGCGGCTGAGCTACAGGCCAAAATCTACAGGTAGGCACTTTGCAAAAAACACCTCTGTTTTCCTTCAAAAATTTGGCTGTGTCCACGTTGCGCTTTGGGGCGTTTCCTGTCGCGGGCGCTAGGCCTACCCACACAAGTGAGGTATCATTTTTATCGGGAGACGTGGGGGAACGCTGGGTGGAAGGAAATTTGTGGCTCCTCTCAGATTCCAGAACTTTCTGCCACAGAAATTTGAGGAACATGTGTTTTTTTAGCCAAATTTTGAGGTTTGCAAAGGATTCTGGGTAACAGAACCTGGTCCGAGCCACACAAGTCACCCCATCTTGGATTCCCCTAGGTCTCTAGTTTTCAGAAATGCACAGGTTTGGTAGGTCTCCCTAGGTGGCGGCTGAGCTACAGGCCAAAATCTACAGGTAGGCACTTTGCAAAAAACACCTCTGTTTTCCTTCAAAAATTTGGCTGTGTCCACGTTGCGCTTTGGGGCGTTTCCTGTCGCAGGCGCTAGGCCTACCCACACAAGTGAGGTATCATTTTTATCGGGAGACGTGGGGGAACGCTGGGTGGAAGGAAATTTGTGGCTCCTCTCAGATTCCAGAACTTTCTGCCACAGAAATGTGAGGAACATGTGTTTTTTTAGCCAAATTTTGAGGTTTGCAAAGGATTCTGGTTAACAGAACCTGGTCCGAGCCACACAAGTCACCCCATCTTGGATTCCCCTAGGTCTCTAGTTTTCAGAAATGCACAGGTTTGGTAGGTTTCCCTAGGTGGCGGCTGAGCTACAGGCCAAAATCTACAGGTAGGCACTTTGCAAAAAACACCTCTGTTTTCCTTCAAAAATTTGGCTGTGTCCACGTTGCGCTTTGGGGTGTTTCCTGTCGCGGGCGCTAGGCCTACCCACACAAGTGAGGTATCATTTTTATCGGGAGACGTGGGGTAACGCTGGGTGGAAGGAAATTTGTGACTCCTCTCAGATTCCAGAACTTTCTGCCACAGAAATGTGAGGAACATGTGTTTTTTTAGCCAAATTTTGAGGTTTGCAAAGGATTCTGGGTAACAGAACCTGGTCCGAGCCACACAAGTCACCCCATCTTGGATTCCCCTAGGTCTCTAGTTTTCAGAAATGCACAGGTTTGGTAGGTTTCCCTAGGTGGCGGCTGAGCTACAGGCCAAAATCTACAGGTAGGCACTTTGCAAAAAACACCTCTGTTTTCCTTCAAAAATTTGGCTGTGTCCTGCGCTTTGGGGCGTTTTATGTCGCGGGCGCAAGGCCTACCCACACAAGTGAGGTATCATTTCTATCGGGAGACGTGGGGAAACGCTGGGTGGAAGGAAATGTGTGGCTCCTCTCAGATTCCAGAACTTTCTGCCACAGAAATGTGAGGAACATGTGTTTTTTTAGCCAAATTTTGAGGTTTGCAAAGGATTCTGGGTAACAGAACCTGGTCCGAGCCACACAAGTCACCCCATCTTGGATTCCCCTAGGTCTCTAGTTTTCAGAAATGCACAGGTTTGGTAGGTTTCCCTAGGTGGCGGCTGAGCTACAGGCCAAAATCTACAGGTAGGCACTTTGCAAAAAACACCTCTGTTTTCCTTCAAAAATTTGGCTGTGTCCACGTTGCGCTTTGGGGCGTTTCCTGTCGCGGGCGCTAGGCCTACCCACACAAGTGAGGTATCATTTTTATCGGGAGACGTGGGGGAACGCTGGGTGAAAGGAAATTTGTGGCTCCTCTCAGATTCCAGAACTTTCTGCCACAGAAATGTGAAGAACATGTGTTTTTTTAGCCAAATTTTGAGATTTGCAAAGGATTCTGGGTAACAGAACCTGGTCCGAGCCACACAAGTCACCCCATCTTGGATTCCCCTAGGTCTCTAGTTTTCAGAAATGCACAGGTTTGGTAGGTTTCCCTAGGTGACGGCTGAGCTACAGGCCAAAATCTACAGGTAGGCACTTTGCAAAAAACACCTCTGTTTTCCTTCAAAAATTTGGCTGTGTCCACGTTGCGCTTTGGGGCGTTTCCTGTCGCGGGCGCTAGGCCTACCCATACAAGTGAGGTATCATTTTTATCGGGAGACGTGGGGGAACGCTGGGTGGAAGGAAATTTGTGGCTCCTCTCAGATTCCAGAACTTTCTGCCACAGAAATGTGAGGAACATGTGTTTTTTTAGCCAAATTTTGAGGTTTGCAAAGGATTCTGGGTAACAGAACCTGGTCCGAGCCACACCAGTCACCCCATCTTGGATTCCCCTAGGTCTCTAGTTTTCAGAAATGCACAGGTTTGGTAGGTTTCCCTAGGTGGCGGCTGAGCTACAGGCCAAAATCTACAGGTAGGCACTTTGCAAAAAACACCTCTGTTTTCCTTCAAAAATTTGGCTGTGTCCACGTTGCGCTTTGGGGCGTTTCCTGTCGCGGGCGCTAGGCCTACCCACACAAGTGAGGTATCATTTTTATCGGGAGACGTGGGGGAACGCTGGGTGGAAGGAAATTTGTGGCTCCTCTCAGATTCCAGAACTTTCTGCCACAGAAATGTGAGGAACATGTGTTTTTTTAGCCAAATTTTGAGGTTTGCAAAGGATTCTGGGTAACAGAACCTGGTCCGAGCCACACAAGTCACCCCATCTTGGATTCCCCTAGGTCTCTAGTTTTCAGAAATGCACAGGTTTGGTAGGTCTCCCTAGGTGGCGGCTGAGCTACAGGCCAAAATCTACAGGTAGGCACTTTGCAAAGAACACCTCTGTTTTCCTTCAAAAATGTGGCTGTGTCCACGTTGCGCTTTGGGGCGTTTCCTGTCGCGGGCGCTAGGCCTACCCACACAAGTGAGGTATCATTTTTATCGGGAGACGTGGGGGAATGCTGGGTGGAAAGAAATTTGTGGCTCCTCTCAGATTCCAGAACTTTCTGCCACAGAAATGTGAGGAACATGTGTTTTTTTAGCCAAATTTTGAGGTTTGCAAAGGATTCTGGGTAACAGAACCTGGTCCGAGCCACACAAGTCACCCCATCTTGGATTCCCCTAGGTCTCTAGTTTTCAGAAATGCACAGGTTTGGTAGGTTTCCCTAGGTGGCGGCTGAGCTACAGGCCAAAATCTACAGGTAGGCACTTTGCAAAAAACACCTCTGTTTTCCTTCAAAAATTTGGCTGTGTCCACGTTGCGCTTTGGGGCGTTTCCTGTCGCGGGCGCTAGGCCTACCCACACAAGTGAGGTATCATTTTTATCGGGAGACGTGGGGGAACGCTGGGTGGAAGGAAATTTGTGGCTCCTCTCAGATTCCAGAACTTTCTGCCACAGAAATGTGAGGAACATGTGGTTTTTTAGCCAAATTTTGAGGTTTGCAAAGGATTCTGGGTAACAGAACCTGGTCCGAGCCACACAAGTCACCCCATCTTGGATTCCCCTAGGTCTCTAGTTTTCAGAAATGCACAGGTTTGGTAGGTTTCCCTAGGTGGCTGATGAGCTACAGGCCAAAATCTACAGGTAGGCACTTTGCAAAAAACACCTCTGTTTTCCTTCAAAAATTTGACTGTGTCCACGTTGCGCTTTGGGGCGTTTCCTGTCGCGGGCGCTAGGCCTACCCACACAAGTGAGGTATCATTTTTATCGGGAGATGTGGGGGAACGCTGGGTGGAAGGAAATTTGTGGCTCCTCTCAGATTCCAGAACTTTCTGCCACAGAAATGTGAGGAACATGTGTTTTTTTAGCCAAATTTTGAGGTTTGCAAAGGATTCTGGGTAACAGAACCTGGTCCGAGCCACACAAGTCACCCCATCTTGGATTCCCCTAGGTCTCTAGTTTTCAGAAATGCACAGGTTTGGTAGGTTTACCTAGGTGGCGGCTGAGCTACAGGCCAAAATCTACAGGTAGGCACTTTGCAAGAAACACCTCTGTTTTCCTTCAAAAATGTGGCTGTGTCCACGTTGCGCTTTGGGGCGTTTCCTGTCGCGGGCGCTAGGCCTACCCACACAAGTGAGGTATCATTTTTATCGGGAGACGTGGGGGAATGCTGGGTGGAAAGAAATTTGTGGCTCCTCTCAGATTCCAGAACTTTCTGCCACAGAAATGTGAGGAACATGTGTTTTTTTAGCCAAATTTTGAGGTTTGCAAAGGATTCTGGGTAACAGAACCTGGTCCGAGCCACACAAGTCATCCCATCTTGGATTCCCCTAGGTCTCTAGTTTTCAGAAATGCACAGGTTTGGTAGGTTTCCCTAGGTGGCGGCTGAGCTACAGCCCAAAATCTACAGGTAGGCACTTTGAAAAAAACACCTCTGTTTTCCTTCAAAAATTTGGCTGTGTCCACGTTGCGCTTTGGGGCGTTTCCTGTCGCGGGCGCTAGGCCTACCCACACAAGTGAGGTATCATTTTTATCGGGAGACGTGGGGGAACGCTGGGTGGAAGGAAATTTGTGGCTCCTCTCAGATTCCAGAACTTTCTGCCACAGAAATGTGAGGAACATGTGTTTTTTTAGCCAAATTTTGAGGTTTGCAAAGGATTCTGGGTAACAGAACCTGGTCCGAGCCACACAAGTCACCCCATCTTGGATTCCCCTAGGTCTCTAGTTTTCAGAAATGCACAGGTTTGGTAGGTCTCCCTAGGTGGCGGCTGAGCTACAGGCCAAAATCTACAGGTAGGCACTTTGCAAAAAACACCTCTGTTTTCCTTCAAAAATTTGGCTGTGTCCACGTTGCGCTTTGGGGCGTTTCCTGTCGCGGGCGCTAGGCCTACCCACACAAGTGAGGTATCATTTTTATCGGGAGACGTGGGGGAACGCTGGGTGGAAGGAAATTTGTGGCTCCTCTCAGATTCGAGAACTTTCTGCCACAGAAATGTGAGGAACATATGGTTTTTTAGCCAAATTTTGAGGTTTGCAAAGGATTCTGGGTAACAGAACCTGGTCCGAGCCACACAAGTCACCCCATCTTGGATTCCCCTAGGTCTCTAGTTTTCAGAAATGCACAGGTTTGGTAGGTTTCCCTAGGTGGCGGCTGAGCTACAGGCCAAAATCTACAGGTAGGCACTTTGCAAAAAACACCTCTGTTTTCCTTCAAAAATTTGACTGTGTCCACGTTGCGCTTTGGGGCGTTTCCTGTCGCGGGCGCTAGGCCTACCCACACAAGTGAGGTATCATTTTTATCGGGAGACGTGGGGGAACGCTGGGTGGAAGGAAATTTGTGGCTCCTATCAGATTCCAGAACTTTCTGCCACAGAAATGTGAGGAACATGTGTTTTTTTAGCCAAATTTTGAGGTTTGCAAAGGATTCTGGGTAACAGAACCTGGTCCGAGCCACACAAGTCACCCCATCTTGGATTCCCCTAGGTCTCTAGTTTTCAGAAATGCACAGGTTTGGTAGGTTTCCCTAGGTGGCGGCTGAGCTACAGGCCAAAATCTACAGGTAGGCACTTTGCAAAAAACACCTCTGTTTTCCTTCAAAAATGTGGCTGTGTCCACGTTGCGCTTTGGGGCGTTTCCTGTCGCGGGCGCTAGGCCTACCCACACAAGTGAGGTATCATTTTTATCGGGAGACGTGGGGGAATGCTGGGTGGAAAGAAATTTGTGGCTCCTCTCAGATTCCAGAACTTTCTGCCACAGAAATGTGAGGAACATGTGTTTTTTTAGCCAAATTTTGAGGTTTGCAAAGGATTCTGGGTAACAGAACCTGGTCCGAGCCACACAAGTCACCCCATCTTGGATTCCCCTAGGTCTCTAGTTTTCAGAAATGCACAGGTTTGGTAGGTTTCCCTAGGTGGCGGCTGAGCTACAGGCCAAAATCTACAGGTAGGCACTTTGCAAAAAACACCTCTGTTTTCCTTCAAAAATTTGGCTGTGTCCACGTTGCGCTTTGGGGCGTTTCCTGTCGCGGGCGCAAGGCCTACCCACACAAGTGAGGTATCATTTCTATCGGGAGACGTGGGGAAACGCTGGGTGGAAGGAAATTTGTGGCTCCTCTCAGATTCCAGAACTTTCTGCCACAGAAATGTGAGGAACATGTGTTTTTTTAGCCAAATTTTGAGGTTTGCAAAGGATTCTGGGTAACAGAACCTGGTCCGAGCCACACAAGTCACCCCATCTTGGATTCCCCTAGGTCTCTAGTTTTCAGAAATGCACAGGTTTGGTAGGTTTCCCTAGGTGGCGGCTGAGCTACAGGCCAAAATCTACAGGTAGGCACTTTGCAAAAAACACCTCTGTTTTCCTTCAAAAATTTGGCTGTGTCCACGTTGCGCTTTGGGGCGTTTCCTGTCGCGGGCGCTAGGCCTACCCACACAAGTGAGGTATCATTTTTATCGGGAGACGTGGGGGAACGCTGGGTGAAAGGAAATTTGTGGCTCCTCTCAGATTCCAGAACTTTCTGCCACAGAAATGTGAGGAACATGTGTTTTTTTAGCCAAATTTTGAGGTTTGCAAAGGATTCTGGGTAACAGAACCTGGTCCGAGCCACACAAGTCACCCCATCTTGGATTCCCCTAGGTCTCTAGTTTTCAGAAATGCACAGGTTTGGTAGGTTTCCCTAGGTGGCGGCTGAGCTACAGGCCAAAATCTACAGGTAGGCACTTTGCAAAAAACACCTCTGTTTTCCTTCAAAAATTTGGCTGTGTCCACGTTGCGCTTTGGGGCGTTTCCTGTCGCGGGCGCTAGGCCTACCCACACAAGTGAGGTATCATTTTTATTGGGAGACGTGGGGGAATGCTGGGTGGAAGGAAATTTGTGGCTCCTCTCAGATTCCAGAACTTTCTGCCACAGAAATGTGAGGAACATGTGTTTTTTTAGCCAAATTTTGAGGTTTGCAAAGGATTCTGGGTAACAGAACCTGGTCCGAGCCACACAAGTCAACCCATCTTGGATTCCCCTAGGTCTCTAGTTTTCAGAAATGCACAGGTTTGGTAGGTCTCCCTAGGTGGCAGCTGAGCTACAGGCCAAAATCTACAGGTAGGCACTTTGCAAAAAACACCTCTGTTTTCCTTCAAAAATTTGGCTGTGTCCACGTTGCGCTTTGGGGCGTTTCCTGTCGCGGGCGCTAGGCCTACCCACACAAGTGAGGTATCATTTTTATCGGGAGACGTGGGGGAACGCTGGGTGGAAGGAAATTTGTGGCTCCTCTCAGATTCCAGAACTTTCTGCCACAGAAATGTGAGGAACATGTGTTTTTTTAGCCAAATTTTGAGGTTTGCAAAGGATTCTGGGTAACAGAACCTGGTCCGAGCCACACAAGTCACCCCATCTTGGATTCCCCTAGGTCTCTAGTTTTCAGAAATGCACAGGTTTGGTAGGTTTCCCTAGGTGGCGGCTGAGCTACAGGCCAAAATCTACAGGTAGGCACTTTGCAAAAAACACCTCTGTTTTCCTTCAAAAATTTGGCTGTGTCCACGTTGCGCTTTGGGGCGTTTCCTGTCGCGGGCGCTAGGCCTACCCACACAAGTGAGGTATCATTTTTATCGGGAGACGTGGGGGAACGCTGGGTGGAAGGAAATTTGTGGCTCCTCTCAGATTCCAGAACTTTCTGCCACAGAAATGTGAGGAACATGTGTTTTTTTAGCCAAATTTTGAGGTTTGCAAAGGATTCTGGGTAACAGAACCTGGTCCGAGCCACACAAGTCACCCCATCTTGGATTCCCCTAGGTCTCTAGTTTTCAGAAATGCACAGGTTTGGTAGGTTTCCCTAGGTGGCGGCTGAGCTACAGGCCAAAATCTACAGGTAGGCACTTTGCAAAAAACACCTCTGTTTTCCTTCAAAAATTTGGCTGTGTCCACGTTGCGCTTTGGGGCGTTTCCTGTCGCGGGCGCTAGGCCTACCCACACAAGTGAGGTATCATTTTTATCGGGAGACGTGGGGGAACGCTGGGTGGAAGGAAATTTGTGGCTCCTCTCAGATTCCAGAACTTTCTGCCACAGAAATGTGAGGAAAATGTGTTTTTTTAGCCAAATTTTGAGGTTTGCAAAGGATTCTGGGTAACAGAACCTGGTCCGAGCCACACAAGTCACCCCATCTTGGATTCCCCTAGGTCTCTAGTTTTCAGAAATGCACAGGTTTGGTAGGTTTCCCTAGGTGGCGGCTGAGCTACAGGCCAAAATCTACAGGTAGGCACTTTGCAAAAAACACCTCTGTTTTCCTTCAAAAATTTGGCTGTGTCCACGTTGCGCTTTGGGGCGTTTCCTGTCGCGGGCGCTAGGCCTACCCACACAAGTGAGGTATCATTTTTATCGGGAGACGTGGGGGAACGCTGGGTGGAAGGAAATTTGTGGCTCCTCTCAGATTCCAGAACTTTCTGCCACAGAAATGTGAGGAACATGTGTTTTTTTAGCCAAATTTTGAGGTTTGCAAAGGATTCTGGGTAACAGAACCTGGTCCGAGCCACACAAGTCACCCCATCTTGGATTCCCCTAGGTCTCTAGTTTTCAGAAATGCACAGGTTTGGTAGGTCTCCCTAGGTGGCGGCTGAGCTACAGGCCAAAATCTACAGGTAGGCACTTTGCAAAAAACACCTCTGTTTTCCTTCAAAAATTTGGCTGTGTCCACGTTGCGCTTTGGGGCGTTTCCTGTCGCAGGCGCTAGGCCTACCCACACAAGTGAGGTATCATTTTTATCGGGAGACGTGGGGGAACGCTGGGTGGAAGGAAATTTGTGGCTCCTCTCAGATTCCAGAACTTTCTGCCACAGAAATGTGAGGAACATGTGTTTTTTTAGCCAAATTTTGAGGTTTGCAAAGGATTCTGGTTAACAGAACCTGGTCCGAGCCACACAAGTCACCCCATCTTGGATTCCCCTAGGTCTCTAGTTTTCAGAAATGCACAGGTTTGGTAGGTTTCCCTAGGTGGCGGCTGAGCTACAGGCCAAAATCTACAGGTAGGCACTTTGCAAAAAACACCTCTGTTTTCCTTCAAAAATTTGGCTGTGTCCACGTTGCGCTTTGGGGTGTTTCCTGTCGCGGGCGCTAGGCCTACCCACACAAGTGAGGTATCATTTTTATCGGGAGACGTGGGGTAACGCTGGGTGGAAGGAAATTTGTGGCTCCTCTCAGATTCCAGAACTTTCTGCCACAGAAATGTGAGGAACATGTGTTTTTTTAGCCAAATTTTGAGGTTTGCAAAGGATTCTGGGTAACAGAACCTGGTCCGAGCCACACAAGTCACCCCATCTTGGATTCCCCTAGGTCTCTAGTTTTCAGAAATGCACAGGTTTGGTAGGTTTCCCTAGGTGGCGGCTGAGCTACAGGCCAAAATCTACAGGTAGGCACTTTGCAAAAAACACCTCTGTTTTCCTTCAAAAATTTGGCTGTGTCCTGCGCTTTGGGGCGTTTTATGTCGCGGGCGCAAGGCCTACCCACACAAGTGAGGTATCATTTCTATCGGGAGACGTGGGGAAACGCTGGGTGGAAGGAAATTTGTGGCTCCTCTCAGATTCCAGAACTTTCTGCCACAGAAATGTGAGGAACATGTGTTTTTTTAGCCAAATTTTGAGGTTTGCAAAGGATTCTGGGTAACAGAACCTGGTCCGAGCCACACAAGTCACCCCATCTTGGATTCCCCTAGGTCTCTAGTTTTCAGAAATGCACAGGTTTGGTAGGTTTCCGTAGGTGGCGGCTGAGCTACAGGCCAAAATCTACAGGTAGGCACTTTGCAAAAAACACCTCTGTTTTCCTTCAAAAATTTGGCTGTGTCCACGTTGCGCTTTGGGGCGTTTCCTGTCGCGGGCGCTAGGCCTACCCACACAAGTGAGGTATCATTTTTATCGGGAGACGTGGGGGAACGCTGGGTGAAAGGAAATTTGTGGCTCCTCTCAGATTCCAGAACTTTCTGCCACAGAAATGTGAGGAACATGTGTTTTTTTAGCCAAATTTTGAGGTTTGCAAAGGATTCTGGGTAACAGAACCTGGTCCGAGCCACACAAGTCACCCCATCTTGGATTCCCCTAGGTCTCTAGTTTTCAGAAATGCACAGGTTTGGTAGGTTTCCCTAGGTGACGGCTGAGCTACCGACCAAAATCTACAGGTAGGCACTTTGCAAAAAACACCTCTGTTTTCCTTCAAAAATTTGGCTGTGTCCACGTTGCGCTTTGGGGCGTTTCCTGTCGCGGGCGCTAGGCCTACCCATACAAGTGAGGTATCATTTTTATCGGGAGACGTGGGGGAACGCTGGGTGGAAGGAAATTTGTGGCTCCTCTCAGATTCCAGAACTTTCTGCCACAGAAATGTGAGGAACATGTGTTTTTTTAGCCAAATTTTGAGGTTTGCAAAGGATTCTGGGTAACAGAACCTGGTCCGAGCCACACAAGTCACCCCATCTTGGATTCCCCTAGGTCTCTAGTTTTCAGAAATGCACAGGTTTGGTAGGTTTCCATAGGTGGCGGCTGAGCTACAGGCCAAAATCTACAGGTAGGCACTTTGCAAAAAACACCTCTGTTTTCCTTCAAAAATTTGGCTGTGTCCACGTTGCGCTTTGGGGCGTTTCCTGTCGCGGGCGCTAGGCCTACCCACACAAGTGAGGTATCATTTTTATCGGGAGACGTGGGGGAACGCTGGGTGGAAGGAAATTTGTGGCTCCTCTCAGATTCCAGAACTTTCTGCCACAGAAATGTGAGGAACATGTGTTTTTTTAGCCAAATTTTGAGGTTTGCAAAGGATTCTGGGTAACAGAACCTGGTCCGAGCCACACAAGTCACCCCATCTTGGATTCCCCTAGGTCTCTAGTTTTCAGAAATGCACAGGTTTGGTAGGTCTCCCTAGGTGGCGGCTGAGCTACAGGCCAAAATCTACAGGTAGGCACTTTGCAAAAAACACCTCTGTTTTCCTTCAAAAATTTGGCTGTGTCCACGTTGCGCTTTGGGGCGTTTCCTGTCGCGGGCGCTAGGCCTACCCACACAAGTGAGGTATCATTTTTATCGGGAGACGTGGGGGAACGCTGGGTGGAAGGAAATTTGTGGCTCCTCTCAGATTCCAGAACTTTCTGCCACAGAAATGTGAGGAACATGTGGTTTTTTAGCCAAATTTTGAGGTTTGCAAAGGATTCTGGGTAACAGAACCTGGTCCGAGCCACACAAGTCACCCCATCTTGGATTCCCCTAGGTCTCTAGTTTTCAGAAATGCACAGGTTTGGTAGGTTTCCCTAGGTGGCGGCTGAGCTACAGGCCAAAATCTACAGGTAGGCACTTTGCAAAAAACACCTCTGTTTTCCTTCAAAAATTTGACTGTGTCAACGTTGCGCTTTGGGGCGTTTCCTGTCGCGGGCGCTAGGCCTACCCACACAAGTGAGGTATCATTTTTATCGGGAGACGTGGGGGAACGCTGGGTGGAAGGAAATTTGTGGCTCCTCTCAGATTCCAGAACTTTCTGCCACAGAAATGTGAGGAACATGTGTTTTTTTAGCCAAATTTTGAGGTTTGCAAAGGATTCTGGGTAACAGAACCTGGTCCGAGCCACACAAGTCACCCCATCTTGGATTCCCCTAGGTCTCTAGTTTTCAGAAATGCACAGGTTTGGTAGGTTTCCGTAGGTGGCGGCTGAGCTACAGGCCAAAATCTACAGGTAGGCACTTTGCAAAAAACACCTCTGTTTTCCTTCAAAAATTTGGCTGTGTCCACGTTGCGCTTTGGGGCGTTTCCTGTCGCGGGCGCTAGGCCTACCCACACAAGTGAGGTATCATTTTTATCGGGAGACGTGGGGGAACGCTGGGTGGAAGGAAATTTGTGGCTCCTCTCAGATTCCAGAACTTTCTGCCACAGAAATGTGATGAACATGTGTTTTTTTTAGCCAAATTTTGAGGTTTGCAAAGGATTCTGGGTAACAGAACCTGGTCCGAGCCACACAAGTCACCCCATCTTGGATTCCCCTAGGTCTCTAGTTTTCAGAAATGCACAGGTTTGGTAGGTTTCCCTAGGTGGCGGCTGAGCTACAGGCCAAAATCTACAGGTAGGCACTTTGCAAAAAACACCTCTGTTTTCCTTCAAAAATTTGGCTGTGTCCACGTTGCGCTTTGGGGCGTTTCCTGTCGCGGGCGCTAGGCCTACCCACACAAGTGAGGTATCATATTTATCGGGAGACGTGGGGGAACGCTGGGTGGAAGGAAATTTGTGTCTCCTCTCAGATTCCAGAACTTTCTGCCACAGAAATGTGAGGAACATGTGTTTTTTTAGCCAAATTTTGAGGTTTGCAAAGGATTCTGGGTAACAGAACCTGGTCCGAGCCACACAAGTCACCCCATCTTGGATTCCCCTAGGTCTCTAGTTTTCAGAAATGCACAGGTTTGGTAGGTCTCCCTAGGTGGCGGCTGAGCTACAGGCCAAAATCTACAGGTAGGCACTTTGCAAAAAACACCTCTGTTTTCCTTCAAAAATTTGGCTGTGTCCACGTTGCGCTTTGGGGCGTTTCCTGTCGCGGGCGCTAGGCCTACCCACACAAGTGAGGTATCATTTTTATCGGGAGACGTGGGGGAACGCTGGGTGGAAGGAAATTTGTGGCTCCTCTCAGATTCCAGAACTTTCTGCCACAGAAATGTGAGGAACATGTGTTTTTTTAGCCAAATTTTGAGGTTTGCAAAGGATTCTGGGTAACAGAACCTGGTCCGAGCCACACAAGTCACCCCATCTTGGATTCCCCTAGGTCTCTAGTTTTCAGAAATGCACAGGTTTGGTAGGTCTCCCTAGGTGGCGGCTGAGCTACAGGCCAAAATCTACAGGTAGGCACTTTGCAAAAAACACCTCTGTTTTCCTTCAAAAATTTGGCTGTGTCCACGTTGCGCTTTGGGGCGTTTCCTGTCGCGGGCGCTAGGCCTACCCACACAAGTGAGGTATCATTTTTATCGGGAGACGTGGGGGAACGCTGGGTGGAAGGAAATTTGTGGCTCCTCTCAGATTCGAGAACTTTCTGCCACAGAAATGTGAGGAACATGTGGTTTTTTAGCCAAATTTTGAGGTTTGCAAAGGATTCTGGGTAACAGAACCTGGTCCGAGCCACACAAGTCACCCCATCTTGGATTCCCCTAGGTCTCTAGTTTTCAGAAATGCACAGGTTTGGTAGGTTTCCCTAGGTGGCGGCTGAGCTACAGGCCAAAATCTACAGGTAGGCACTTTGCAAAAAACACCTCTGTTTTCCTTCAAAAATTTGGCTGTGTCCACGTTGCGCTTTGGGGCGTTTCCTGTCGCGGGCGCTAGGCCTACCCACACAAGTGAGGTATCATTTTTATCGGGAGACGTGGGGGAACGCTGGATGGAAGGAAATTTGTGGCTCCTATCAGATTCCAGAACTTTCTGCCACAGAAATGTGAGGAACATGTGTTTTTTTAGCCAAATTTTGAGGTTTGCAAAGGATTCTGGGTAACAGAACCTGGTCCGAGCCACACAAGTCACCCCATCTTGGATTCCCCTAGGTCTCTAGTTTTCAGAAATGCACAGGTTTGGTAGGTTTCCCTAGGTGGCGGCTGAGCTACAGGCCAAAATCTACAGGTAGGCACTTTGCAAAAAACACCTCTGTTTTCCTTCAAAAATGTGGCTGTGTCCACGTTGCGCTTTGGGGCGTTTCCTGTCGCGGGCGCTAGGCCTACCCACACAAGTGAGGTATCATTTTTATTGGGAGACGTGGGGGAATGCTGGGTGGAAAGAAATTTGTGGCTCCTCTCAGATTCCAGAACTTTCTGCCACAGAAATGTGAGGAACATGTGTTTTTTTAGCCAAATTTTGAGGTTTGCAAAGGATTCTGGGTAACAGAACCTGGTCCGAGCCACACAAGTCACCCCATCTTGGATTCCCCTAGGTCTCTAGTTTTCAGAAATGCACAGGTTTGGTAGGTTTCCCTAGGTGGCGGCTGAGCTACAGGCCAAAATCTACAGGTAGGCACTTTGCAAAAAACACCTCTGTTTTCCTTCAAAAATTTGGCTGTGTCCACGTTGCGCTTTGGGGCGTTTCCTTTCGCGGGCGCAAGGCCTACCCACACAAGTGAGGTATCATTTCTATCGGGAGACGTGGGGAAACGCTGGGTGGAAGGAAATTTGTGGCTCCTCTCAGATTCCAGAACTTTCTGCCACAGAAATGTGAGGAACATGTGTTTTTTTAGCCAAATTTTGAGGTTTGCAAAGGATTCTGGGTAACAGAACCTGGTCCGAGCCACACAAGTCACCCCATCTTGGATTCCCCTAGGTCTCTAGTTTTCAGAAATGCACAGGTTTGGTAGGTTTCCCTAGGTGGCGGCTGAGCTACAGGCCAAAATCTACAGGTAGGCACTTTGCAAAAAACACCTCTGTTTTCCTTCAAAAATTTGGCTGTGTCCACGTTGCGCTTTGGGGCGTTTCCTGTCGCGGGCGCTAGGCCTACCCACACAAGTGAGGTATCATTTTTATCGGGAGACGTGGGGGAACGCTGGGTGGAAGGAAATTTGTGGCTCCTCTCAGATTCCAGAACTTTCTGCCACAGAAATGTGAGGAACATGTGTTTTTTTAGCCAAATTTTGAGGTTTGCAAAGGATTCTGGGTAACAGAACCTGGTCCGAGCCACACAAGTCACCCCATCTTGGATTCCCCTAGGTCTCTAGTTTTCAGAAATGCACAGGTTTGGTAGGTTTCCCTAGGTGGCGGCTGAGCTACAGGCCAAAATCTACAGGTAGGCACTTTGCAAAAAACACCTCTGTTTTCCTTCAAAAATTTGGCTGTGTCCACGTTGCGCTTTGGGGCGTTTCCTGTCGCGGGCGCTAGGCCTACCCACACAAGTGAGGTATCATTTTTATCGGGAGACGTGGGGGAACGCTGGGTGGAAGGAAATTTGTGGCTCCTCTCAGATTCCAGAACTTTCTGCCACAGAAATGTGAGGAACATGTGTTTTTTTAGCCAAATTTTGAGGTTTGCAAAGGATTCTGGGTAACAGAACCTGGTCCGAGCCACACAAGTCACCCCATCTTGGATTCCCCTAGGTCTCTAGTTTTCAGAAATGCACAGGTTTGGTAGGTTTCCCTAGGTGGCGGCTGAGCTACAGGCCAAAATCTACAGGTAGGCACTTTGCAAAAAACACCTCTGTTTTCCTTCAAAAATTTGGCTGTGTCCACGTTGCGCTTTGGGGCGTTTCCTGTCGCGGGCGCTAGGCCTACCCACACAAGTGAGGTATCATTTTTATCGGGAGACGTGGGGGAACGCTGGGTGGAAGGAAATTTGTGGCTCCTCTCAGATTCCAGACCTTTCTGCCACAGAAATGTGAGGAACATGTGTTTTTTTAGCCAAATTTTGAGGTTTGCAAAGGATTCTGGGTAACAGAACCTGGTCCGAGCCACACAAGTCACCCCATCTTGGATTCCCCTAGGTCTCTAGTTTTCAGAAATGCACAGGTTTGGTAGGTTTCCCTAGGTGGCGGCTGAGCTACAGGCCAAAATCTACAGGTAGGCACTTTGCAAAAAACACCTCTGTTTTCCTTCAAAAATTTGGCTGTGTCCACGTTGCGCTTTGGGGCGTTTCCTGTCGCGGGCGCTAGGCCTACCCACACAAGTGAGGTATCATTTTTATCGGGAGACGTGGGGGAACGCTGGGTGGAAGGAAATTTGTGGCTCCTCTCAGATTCCAGAACTTTCTGCCACAGAAATGTGAGGAACATGTGTTTTTTTAGCCAAATTTTGAGGTTTGCAAAGGATTCTGGGTAACAGAACCTGGTCCGAGCCACACAAGTCACCCCATCTTGGATTCCCCTAGGTCTCTAGTTTTCAGAAATGCACAGGTTTGGTAGGTTTCCCTAGGTGGCGGCTGAGCTACAGGCCAAAATCTACAGGTAGGCACTTTGCAAAAAACACCTCTGTTTTCCTTCAAAAATTTGGCTGTGTCCACGTTGCGCTTTGGGGCGTTTCCTGTCGCGGGCGCTAGGCCTACCCACACAAGTGAGGTATCATTTTTATCGGGAGACGTGGGGGAACGCTGGGTGGAAGGAAATTTGTGGCTCCTCTCAGATTCCAGAACTTTCTGCCACAGAAATGTGAGGAACATGTGTTTTTTTAGCCAAATTTTGAGGTTTGCAAAGGATTCTGGGTAACAGAACCTGGTCCGAGCCACACCAGTCACCCCATCTTGGATTCCCCTAGGTCTCTAGTTTTCAGAAATGCACAGGTTTGGTAGGTTTCCCTAGGTGGCGGCTGAGCTACAGGCCAAAATCTACAGGTAGGCACTTTGCAAAAAACACCTCTGTTTTCCTTCAAAAATTTGGCTGTGTCCACGTTGCGCTTTGGGGCGTTTCCTGTCGCGGGCGCTAGGCCTACCCACACAAGTGAGGTATCATTTTTATCGGGAGACGTGGGGGAACGCTGGGTGGAAGGAAATTTGTGGCTCCTCTCAGATTCCAGAACTTTCTGCCACAGAAATGTGAGGAACATGTGTTTTTTTAGCCAAATTTTGAGGTTTGCAAAGGATTCTGGGTAACAGAACCTGGTCCGAGCCACACAAGTCACCCCATCTTGGATTCCCCTAGGTCTCTAGTTTTCAGAAATGCACAGGTTTGGTAGGTCTCCCTAGGTGGCGGCTGAGCTACAGGCCAAAATCTACAGGTAGGCACTTTGCAAAAAACACCTCTGTTTTCCTTCAAAAATTTGGCTGTGTCCACGTTGCGCTTTGGGGCGTTTCCTGTCGCAGGCGCTAGGCCTACCCACACAAGTGAGGTATCATTTTTATCGGGAGACGTGGGGGAACGCTGGGTGGAAGGAAATTTGTGGCTCCTCTCAGATTCCAGAACTTTCTGCCACAGAAATGTGAGGAACATGTGTTTTTTTAGCCAAATTTTGAGGTTTGCAAAGGATTCTGGTTAACAGAACCTGGTCCGAGCCACACAAGTCACCCCATCTTGGATTCCCCTAGGTCTCTAGTTTTCAGAAATGCACAGGTTTGGTAGGTTTCCCTAGGTGGCGGCTGAGCTACAGGCCAAAATCTACAGGTAGGCACTTTGCAAAAAACACCTCTGTTTTCCTTCAAAAATTTGGCTGTGTCCACGTTGCGCTTTGGGGTGTTTCCTGTCGCGGGCGCTAGGCCTACCCACACAAGTGAGGTATCATTTTTATCGGGAGACGTGGGGTAACGCTGGGTGGAAGGAAATTTGTGACTCCTCTCAGATTCCAGAACTTTCTGCCACAGAAATGTGAGGAACATGTGTTTTTTTAGCCAAATTTTGAGGTTTGCAAAGGATTCTGGGTAACAGAACCTGGTCCGAGCCACACAAGTCACCCCATCTTGGATTCCCCTAGGTCTCTAGTTTTCAGAAATGCACAGGTTTGGTAGGTTTCCCTAGGTGGCGGCTGAGCTACAGGCCAAAATCTACAGGTAGGCACTTTGCAAAAAACACCTCTGTTTTCCTTCAAAAATTTGGCTGTGTCCTGCGCTTTGGGGCGTTTTATGTCGCGGGCGCAAGGCCTACCCACACAAGTGAGGTATCATTTCTATCGGGAGACGTGGGGAAACGCTGGGTGGAAGGAAATTTGTGGCTCCTCTCAGATTCCAGAACTTTCTGCCACAGAAATGTGAGGAACATGTGTTTTTTTAGCCAAATTTTGAGGTTTGCAAAGGATTCTGGGTAACAGAACCTGGTCCGAGCCACACAAGTCACCCCATCTTGGATTCCCCTAGGTCTCTAGTTTTCAGAAATGCACAGGTTTGGTAGGTTTCCCTAGGTGGCGGCTGAGCTACAGGCCAAAATCTACAGGTAGGCACTTTGCAAAAAACACCTCTGTTTTCCTTCAAAAATTTGGCTGTGTCCACGTTGCGCTTTGGGGCGTTTCCTGTCGCGGGCGCTAGGCCTACCCACACAAGTGAGGTATCATTTTTATCGGGAGACGTGGGGGAACGCTGGGTGAAAGGAAATTTGTGGCTCCTCTCAGATTCCAGAACTTTCTGCCACAGAAATGTGAAGAACATGTGTTTTTTTAGCCAAATTTTGAGATTTGCAAAGGATTCTGGGTAACAGAACCTGGTCCGAGCCACACAAGTCACCCCATCTTGGATTCCCCTAGGTCTCTAGTTTTCAGAAATGCACAGGTTTGGTAGGTTTCCCTAGGTGACGGCTGAGCTACAGGCCAAAATCTACAGGTAGGCACTTTGCAAAAAACACCTCTGTTTTCCTTCAAAAATTTGGCTGTGTCCACGTTGCGCTTTGGGGCGTTTCCTGTCGCGGGCGCTAGGCCTACCCATACAAGTGAGGTATCATTTTTATCGGGAGACGTGGGGGAACGCTGGGTGGAAGGAAATTTGTGGCTCCTCTCAGATTCCAGAACTTTCTGCCACAGAAATGTGAGGAACATGTGTTTTTTTAGCCAAATTTTGAGGTTTGCAAAGGATTCTGGGTAACAGAACCTGGTCCGAGCCACACCAGTCACCCCATCTTGGATTCCCCTAGGTCTCTAGTTTTCAGAAATGCACAGGTTTGGTAGGTTTCCCTAGGTGGCGGCTGAGCTACAGGCCAAAATCTACAGGTAGGCACTTTGCAAAAAACACCTCTGTTTTCCTTCAAAAATTTGGCTGTGTCCACGTTGCGCTTTGGGGCGTTTCCTGTCGCGGGCGCTAGGCCTACCCACACAAGTGAGGTATCATTTTTATCGGGAGACGTGGGGGAACGCTGGGTGGAAGGAAATTTGTGGCTCCTCTCAGATTCCAGAACTTTCTGCCACAGAAATGTGAGGAACATGTGTTTTTTTAGCCAAATTTTGAGGTTTGCAAAGGATTCTGGGTAACAGAACCTGGTCCGAGCCACACAAGTCACCCCATCTTGGATTCCCCTAGGTCTCTAGTTTTCAGAAATGCACAGGTTTGGTAGGTCTCCCTAGGTGGCGGCTGAGCTACAGGCCAAAATCTACAGGTAGGCACTTTGCAAAAAACACCTCTGTTTTCCTTCAAAAATTTGGCTGTGTCCACGTTGCGCTTTGGGGCGTTTCCTGTCGCAGGCGCTAGGCCTACCCACACAAGTGAGGTATCATTTTTATCGGGAGACGTGGGGGAACGCTGGGTGGAAGGAAATTTGTGGCTCCTCTCAGATTCCAGAACTTTCTGCCACAGAAATGTGAGGAACATGTGTTTTTTTAGCCAAATTTTGAGGTTTGCAAAGGATTCTGGTTAACAGAACCTGGTCCGAGCCACACAAGTCACCCCATCTTGGATTCCCCTAGGTCTCTAGTTTTCAGAAATGCACAGGTTTGGTAGGTTTCCCTAGGTGGCGGCTGAGCTACAGGCCAAAATCTACAGGTAGGCACTTTGCAAAAAACACCTCTGTTTTCCTTCAAAAATTTGGCTGTGTCCACGTTGCGCTTTGGGGTGTTTCCTGTCGCGGGCGCTAGGCCTACCCACACAAGTGAGGTATCATTTTTATCGGGAGACGTGGGGTAACGCTGGGTGGAAGGAAATTTGTGGCTCCTCTCAGATTCCAGAACTTTCTGCCACAGAAATGTGAGGAACATGTGTTTTTTTAGCCAAATTTTGAGGTTTGCAAAGGATTCTGGGTAACAGAACCTGGTCCGAGCCACACAAGTCACCCCATCTTGGATTCCCCTAGGTCTCTAGTTTTCAGAAATGCACAGGTTTGGTAGGTTTCCCTAGGTGGCGGCTGAGCTACAGGCCAAAATCTACAGGTAGGCACTTTGCAAAAAACACCTCTGTTTTCCTTCAAAAATTTGGCTGTGTCCACGTTGCGCTTTGGGGCGTTTCCTGTCGCGGGCGCTAGGCCTACCCACACAAGTGAGGTATCATTTTTATCGGGAGACGTGGGGGAACGCTGGGTGGAAGGAAATTTGTGGCTCCTCTCAGATTCCAGAACTTTCTGCCACAGAAATGTGAGGAACATGTGTTTTTTTAGCCAAATTTTGAGGTTTGCAAAGGATTCTGGGTAACAGAACCTGGTCCGAGCCACACAAGTCACCCCATCTTGGATTCCCCTAGGTCTCTAGTTTTCAGAAATGCACAGGTTTGGTAGGTTTCCCTAGGTGGCGGCTGAGCTACAGGCCAAAATCTACAGGTAGGCACTTTGCAAAAAACACCTCTGTTTTCCTTCAAAAATTTGGCTGTGTCCACGTTGCGCTTTGGGGCGTTTCCTGTCGCGGGCGCTAGGCCTACCCACACAAGTGAGGTATCATTTTTATCGGGAGACGTGGGGGAACGCTGGGTGGAAGGAAATTTGTGGCTCCTCTCAGATTCCAGACCTTTCTGCCACAGAAATGTGAGGAACATGTGTTTTTTTAGCCAAATTTTGAGGTTTGCAAAGGATTCTGGGTAACAGAACCTGGTCCGAGCCACACAAGTCACCCCATCTTGGATTCCCCTAGGTCTCTAGTTTTCAGAAATGCACAGGTTTGGTAGGTTTCCCTAGGTGGCGGCTGAGCTACAGGCCAAAATCTACAGGTAGGCACTTTGCAAAAAACACCTCTGTTTTCCTTCAAAAATTTGGCTGTGTCCACGTTGCGCTTTGGGGCGTTTCCTGTCGCGGGCGCTAGGCCTACCCACACAAGTGAGGTATCATTTTTATCGGGAGACGTGGGGGAACGCTGGGTGGAAGGAAATTTGTGGCTCCTCTCAGATTCCAGAACTTTCTGCCACAGAAATGTGAGGAACATGTGTTTTTTTAGCCAAATTTTGAGGTTTGCAAAGGATTCTGGGTAACAGAACCTGGTCCGAGCCACACAAGTCACCCCATCTTGGATTCCCCTAGGTCTCTAGTTTTCAGAAATGCACAGGTTTGGTAGGTTTCCCTAGGTGGCGGCTGAGCTACAGGCCAAAATCTACAGGTAGGCACTTTGCAAAAAACACCTCTGTTTTCCTTCAAAAATTTGGCTGTGTCCACGTTGCGCTTTGGGGCGTTTCCTGTCGCGGGCGCTAGGCCTACCCACACAAGTGAGGTATCATTTTTATCGGGAGACGTGGGGGAACGCTGGGTGGAAGGAAATTTGTGGCTCCTCTCAGATTCCAGAACTTTCTGCCACAGAAATGTGAGGAACATGTGTTTTTTTAGCCAAATTTTGAGGTTTGCAAAGGATTCTGGGTAACAGAACCTGGTCCGAGCCACACCAGTCACCCCATCTTGGATTCCCCTAGGTCTCTAGTTTTCAGAAATGCACAGGTTTGGTAGGTTTCCCTAGGTGGCGGCTGAGCTACAGGCCAAAATCTACAGGTAGGCACTTTGCAAAAAACACCTCTGTTTTCCTTCAAAAATTTGGCTGTGTCCACGTTGCGCTTTGGGGCGTTTCCTGTCGCGGGCGCTAGGCCTACCCACACAAGTGAGGTATCATTTTTATCGGGAGACGTGGGGGAACGCTGGGTGGAAGGAAATTTGTGGCTCCTCTCAGATTCCAGAACTTTCTGCCACAGAAATGTGAGGAACATGTGTTTTTTTAGCCAAATTTTGAGGTTTGCAAAGGATTCTGGGTAACAGAACCTGGTCCGAGCCACACAAGTCACCCCATCTTGGATTCCCCTAGGTCTCTAGTTTTCAGAAATGCACAGGTTTGGTAGGTCTCCCTAGGTGGCGGCTGAGCTACAGGCCAAAATCTACAGGTAGGCACTTTGCAAAAAACACCTCTGTTTTCCTTCAAAAATTTGGCTGTGTCCACGTTGCGCTTTGGGGCGTTTCCTGTCGCAGGCGCTAGGCCTACCCACACAAGTGAGGTATCATTTTTATCGGGAGACGTGGGGGAACGCTGGGTGGAAGGAAATTTGTGGCTCCTCTCAGATTCCAGAACTTTCTGCCACAGAAATGTGAGGAACATGTGTTTTTTTAGCCAAATTTTGAGGTTTGCAAAGGATTCTGGTTAACAGAACCTGGTCCGAGCCACACAAGTCACCCCATCTTGGATTCCCCTAGGTCTCTAGTTTTCAGAAATGCACAGGTTTGGTAGGTTTCCCTAGGTGGCGGCTGAGCTACAGGCCAAAATCTACAGGTAGGCACTTTGCAAAAAACACCTCTGTTTTCCTTCAAAAATTTGGCTGTGTCCACGTTGCGCTTTGGGGTGTTTCCTGTCGCGGGCGCTAGGCCTACCCACACAAGTGAGGTATCATTTTTATCGGGAGACGTGGGGTAACGCTGGGTGGAAGGAAATTTGTGACTCCTCTCAGATTCCAGAACTTTCTGCCACAGAAATGTGAGGAACATGTGTTTTTTTAGCCAAATTTTGAGGTTTGCAAAGGATTCTGGGTAACAGAACCTGGTCCGAGCCACACAAGTCACCCCATCTTGGATTCCCCTAGGTCTCTAGTTTTCAGAAATGCACAGGTTTGGTAGGTTTCCCTAGGTGGCGGCTGAGCTACAGGCCAAAATCTACAGGTAGGCACTTTGCAAAAAACACCTCTGTTTTCCTTCAAAAATTTGGCTGTGTCCTGCGCTTTGGGGCGTTTTATGTCGCGGGCGCAAGGCCTACCCACACAAGTGAGGTATCATTTCTATCGGGAGACGTGGGGAAACGCTGGGTGGAAGGAAATTTGTGGCTCCTCTCAGATTCCAGAACTTTCTGCCACAGAAATGTGAGGAACATGTGTTTTTTTAGCCAAATTTTGAGGTTTGCAAAGGATTCTGGGTAACAGAACCTGGTCCGAGCCACACAAGTCACCCCATCTTGGATTCCCCTAGGTCTCTAGTTTTCAGAAATGCACAGGTTTGGTAGGTTTCCCTAGGTGGCGGCTGAGCTACAGGCCAAAATCTACAGGTAGGCACTTTGCAAAAAACACCTCTGTTTTCCTTCAAAAATTTGGCTGTGTCCACGTTGCGCTTTGGGGCGTTTCCTGTCGCGGGCGCTAGGCCTACCCACACAAGTGAGGTATCATTTTTATCGGGAGACGTGGGGGAACGCTGGGTGAAAGGAAATTTGTGGCTCCTCTCAGATTCCAGAACTTTCTGCCACAGAAATGTGAAGAACATGTGTTTTTTTAGCCAAATTTTGAGATTTGCAAAGGATTCTGGGTAACAGAACCTGGTCCGAGCCACACAAGTCACCCCATCTTGGATTCCCCTAGGTCTCTAGTTTTCAGAAATGCACAGGTTTGGTAGGTTTCCCTAGGTGACGGCTGAGCTACAGGCCAAAATCTACAGGTAGGCACTTTGCAAAAAACACCTCTGTTTTCCTTCAAAAATTTGGCTGTGTCCACGTTGCGCTTTGGGGCGTTTCCTGTCGCGGGCGCTAGGCCTACCCATACAAGTGAGGTATCATTTTTATCGGGAGACGTGGGGGAACGCTGGGTGGAAGGAAATTTGTGGCTCCTCTCAGATTCCAGAACTTTCTGCCACAGAAATGTGAGGAACATGTGTTTTTTTAGCCAAATTTTGAGGTTTGCAAAGGATTCTGGGTAACAGAACCTGGTCCGAGCCACACCAGTCACCCCATCTTGGATTCCCCTAGGTCTCTAGTTTTCAGAAATGCACAGGTTTGGTAGGTTTCCCTAGGTGGCGGCTGAGCTACAGGCCAAAATCTACAGGTAGGCACTTTGCAAAAAACACCTCTGTTTTCCTTCAAAAATTTGGCTGTGTCCACGTTGCGCTTTGGGGCGTTTCCTGTCGCGGGCGCTAGGCCTACCCACACAAGTGAGGTATCATTTTTATCGGGAGACGTGGGGGAACGCTGGGTGGAAGGAAATTTGTGGCTCCTCTCAGATTCCAGAACTTTCTGCCACAGAAATGTGAGGAACATGTGTTTTTTTAGCCAAATTTTGAGGTTTGCAAAGGATTCTGGGTAACAGAACCTGGTCCGAGCCACACAAGTCACCCCATCTTGGATTCCCCTAGGTCTCTAGTTTTCAGAAATGCACAGGTTTGGTAGGTCTCCCTAGGTGGCGGCTGAGCTACAGGCCAAAATCTACAGGTAGGCACTTTGCAAAAAACACCTCTGTTTTCCTTCAAAAATTTGGCTGTGTCCACGTTGCGCTTTGGGGCGTTTCCTGTCGCAGGCGCTAGGCCTACCCACACAAGTGAGGTATCATTTTTATCGGGAGACGTGGGGGAACGCTGGGTGGAAGGAAATTTGTGGCTCCTCTCAGATTCCAGAACTTTCTGCCACAGAAATGTGAGGAACATGTGTTTTTTTAGCCAAATTTTGAGGTTTGCAAAGGATTCTGGTTAACAGAACCTGGTCCGAGCCACACAAGTCACCCCATCTTGGATTCCCCTAGGTCTCTAGTTTTCAGAAATGCACAGGTTTGGTAGGTTTCCCTAGGTGGCGGCTGAGCTACAGGCCAAAATCTACAGGTAGGCACTTTGCAAAAAACACCTCTGTTTTCCTTCAAAAATTTGGCTGTGTCCACGTTGCGCTTTGGGGTGTTTCCTGTCGCGGGCGCTAGGCCTACCCACACAAGTGAGGTATCATTTTTATCGGGAGACGTGGGGTAACGCTGGGTGGAAGGAAATTTGTGGCTCCTCTCAGATTCCAGAACTTTCTGCCACAGAAATGTGAGGAACATGTGTTTTTTTAGCCAAATTTTGAGGTTTGCAAAGGATTCTGGGTAACAGAACCTGGTCCGAGCCACACAAGTCACCCCATCTTGGATTCCCCTAGGTCTCTAGTTTTCAGAAATGCACAGGTTTGGTAGGTTTCCCTAGGTGGCGGCTGAGCTACAGGCCAAAATCTACAGGTAGGCACTTTGCAAAAAACACCTCTGTTTTCCTTCAAAAATTTGGCTGTGTCCTGCGCTTTGGGGCGTTTTATGTCGCGGGCGCAAGGCCTACCCACACAAGTGAGGTATCATTTCTATCGGGAGACGTGGGGAAACGCTGGGTGGAAGGAAATTTGTGGCTCCTCTCAGATTCCAGAACTTTCTGCCACAGAAATGTGAGGAACATGTGTTTTTTTAGCCAAATTTTGAGGTTTGCAAAGGATTCTGGGTAACAGAACCTGGTCCGAGCCACACAAGTCACCCCATCTTGGATTCCCCTAGGTCTCTAGTTTTCAGAAATGCACAGGTTTGGTAGGTTTCCCTAGGTGGCGGCTGAGCTACAGGCCAAAATCTACAGGTAGGCACTTTGCAAAAAACACCTCTGTTTTCCTTCAAAAATTTGGCTGTGTCCACGTTGCGCTTTGGGGCGTTTCCATTCGCAGGCGCTAGGCCTACCCACACAAGTGAGGTATCATTTTTATCGGGAGACGTGGGGGAACGCTGGGTGAAAGGAAATTTGTGGCTCCTCTCAGATTCCAGAACTTTCTGCCACAGAAATGTGAAGAACATGTGTTTTTTTAGCCAAATTTTGAGGTTTGCAAAGGATTCTGGGTAACAGAACCTGGTCCGAGCCACACAAGTCACCCCATCTTGGATTCCCCTAGGTCTCTAGTTTTCAGAAATGCACAGGTTTGGTAGGTTTCCCTAGGTGACGGCTGAGCTACAGGCCAAAATCTACAGGTAGGCACTTTGCAAAAAACACCTCTGTTTTCCTTCAAAAATTTGGCTGTGTCCACGTTGCGCTTTGGGGCGTTTCCTGTCGCGGGCGCTAGGCCTACCCATACAAGTGAGGTATCATTTTTATCGGGAGACGTGGGGGAACGCTGGGTGGAAGGAAATTTGTGGCTCCTCTCAGATTCCAGAACTTTCTGCCACAGAAATGTGAGGAACATGTGTTTTTTTAGCCAAATTTTGAGGTTTGCAAAGGATTCTGGGTAACAGAACCTGGTCCGAGCCACACAAGTCACCCCATCTTGGATTCCCCTAGGTCTCTAGTTTTCAGAAATGCACAGGTTTGGTAGGTTTCCATAGGTGGCGGCTGAGCTACAGGCCAAAATCTACAGGTAGGCACTTTGCAAAAAACACCTCTGTTTTCCTTCAAAAATTTGGCTGTGTCCACGTTGCGCTTTGGGGCGTTTCCTGTCGCGGGCGCTAGGCCTACCCACACAAGTGAGGTATCATTTTTATCGGGAGACGTGGGGGAACGCTGGGTGGAAGGAAATTTGTGGCTCCTCTCAGATTCCAGAACTTTCTGCCACAGAAATGTGAGGAACATGTGTTTTTTTAGCCAAATTTTGAGGTTTGCAAAGGATTCTGGGTAACAGAACCTGGTCCGAGCCACACAAGTCACCCCATCTTGGATTCCCCTAGGTCTCTAGTTTTCAGAAATGCACAGGTTTGGTAGGTCTCCCTAGGTGGCGGCTGAGCTACAGGCCAAAATCTACAGGTAGGCACTTTGCAAAAAACACCTCTGTTTTCCTTCAAAAATTTGGCTGTGTCCACGTTGCGCTTTGGGGCGTTTCCTGTCGCGGGCGCTAGGCCTACCCACACAAGTGAGGTATCATTTTTATCGGGAGACGTGGGGGAACGCTGGGTGGAAGGAAATTTGTGGCTCCTCTCAGATTCCAGAACTTTCTGCCACAGAAATGTGAGGAACATGTGGTTTTTTAGCCAAATTTTGAGGTTTGCAAAGGATTCTGGGTAACAGAACCTGGTCCGAGCCACACAAGTCACCCCATCTTGGATTCCCCTAGGTCTCTAGTTTTCAGAAATGCACAGGTTTGGAAGGTTTCCCTAGGTGGCGGCTGAGCTACAGGCCAAAATCTACAGGTAGGCACTTTGCAAAAAACACCTCTGTTTTCCTTCAAAAATTTGACTGTGTCAACGTTGCGCTTTGGGGCGTTTCCTGTCGCGGGCGCTAGGCCTACCCACACAAGTGAGGTATCATTTTTATCGGGAGACGTGGGGGAACGCTGGGTGGAAGGAAATTTGTGGCTCCTCTCAGATTCCAGAACTTTCTGCCACAGAAATGTGAGGAACATGTGTTTTTTTAGCCAAATTTTGAGGTTTGCAAAGGATTCTGGGTAACAGAACCTGGTCCGAGCCACACAAGTCACCCCATCTTGGATTCCCCTAGGTCTCTAGTTTTCAGAAATGCACAGGTTTGGTAGGTTTCCGTAGGTGGCGGCTGAGCTACAGGCCAAAATCTACAGGTAGGCACTTTGCAAAAAACACCTCTGTTTTCCTTCAAAAATTTGGCTGTGTCCACGTTGCGCTTTGGGGCGTTTCCTGTCGCGGGCGCTAGGCCTACCCACACAAGTGAGGTATCATTTTTATCGGGAGACGTGGGGGAACGCTGGGTGGAAGGAAATTTGTGGCTCCTCTCAGATTCCAGAACTTTCTGCCACAGAAATGTGAGGAACATGTGTTTTTTTAGCCAAACTTTGAGGTTTGCAAAGGATTCTGGGTAACAGAACCTGGTCCGAGCCACACAAGTCACCCCATCTTGGATTCCCCTAGGTCTCTAGTTTTCAGAAATGCACAGGTTTGGTAGGTTTCCCTAGGTGGCGGCTGAGCTACAGGCCAAAATCTACAGGTAGGCACTTTGCAAAAAACACCTCTGTTTTCCTTCAAAAATTTGGCTGTGTCCACGTTGCGCTTTGGGGCGTTTCCTGTCGCGGGCGCTAGGCCTACCCACACAAGTGAGGTATCATTTTTATCGGGAGACGTGGGGGAACGCTGGGTGGAAGGAAATTTGTGGCTCCTCTCAGATTCCAGAACTTTCTGCCACAGAAATGTGAGGAACATGTGTTTTTTTAGCCAAATTTTGAGGTTTGCAAAGGATTCTGGGTAACAGAACCTGGTCCGAGCCACACAAGTCACCCCATCTTGGATTCCCCTAGGTCTCTAGTTTTCAGAAATGCACAGGTTTGGTAGGTCTCCCTAGGTGGCGGCTGAGCTACAGGCCAAAATCTACAGGTAGGCACTTTGCAAAAAACACCTCTGTTTTCCTTCAAAAATTTGGCTGTGTCCACGTTGCGCTTTGGGGCGTTTCCTGTCGCGGGCGCTAGGCCTACCCACACAAGTGAGGTATCATTTTTATCGGGAGACGTGGGGGAACGCTGGGTGGAAGGAAATTTGTGGCTCCTCTCAGATTCCAGAACTTTCTGCCACAGAAATGTGAGGAACATGTGTTTTTTTAGCCAAATTTTGAGGTTTGCAAAGGATTCTGGGTAACAGAACCTGGTCCGAGCCACACAAGTCACCCCATCTTGGATTCCCCTAGGTCTCTAGTTTTCAGAAATGCACAGGTTTGGTAGGTCTCCCTAGGTGGCGGCTGAGCTACAGGCCAAAATCTACAGGTAGGCACTTTGCAAAAAACACCTCTGTTTTCCTTCAAAAATTTGGCTGTGTCCACGTTGCGCTTTGGGGCGTTTCCTGTCGCGGGCGCTAGGCCTACCCACACAAGTGAGGTATCATTTTTATCGGGAGACGTGGGGGAACGCTGGGTGGAAGGAAATTTGTGGCTCCTCTCAGATTCCAGAACTTTCTGCCACAGAAATGTGAGGAACATGTGTTTTTTTAGCCAAATTTTGAGGTTTGCAAAGGATTCTGGGTAACAGAACCTGGTCCGAGCCACACAAGTCACCCCATCTTGGATTCCCCTAGGTCTCTAGTTTTCAGAAATGCACAGGTTTGGTAGGTTTCCCTAGGTGGCGGCTGAGCTACAGGCCAAAATCTACAGGTAGGCACTTTGCAAAAAACACCTCTGTTTTCCTTCAAAAATTTGGCTGTGTCCACGTTGCGCTTTGGGGCGTTTCCTGTCGCGGGCGCTAGGCCTACCCACACAAGTGAGGTATAATTTTTATCGGGAGACGTGGGGGAACGCTGGGTGGAAGGAAATTTGTGGCTCCTCTCAGATTCCAGAACTTTCTGCCACAGAAATGTGAGGAACATGTGTTTTTTTTGCCAAATTTTGAGGTTTGCAAAGGATTCTGGGTAACAGAACCTGGTCCGAGCCACACAAGTCACCCCATCTTGGATTCCCCTAGGTCTCTAGTTTTCAGAAATGCACAGGTTTGGTAGGTTTCCCTAGGTGGCGGCTGAGCTACAGGCCAAAATCTACAGGTAGGCACTTTGCAAAAAACACCTCTGTTTTCCTTCAAAAATTTGGCTGTGTCCACGTTGCGCTTTGGGGCGTTTCCTGTCGCGGGCGCTAGGCCTACCCACACAAGTGAGGTATCATTTTTATCGGGAGACGTGGGGGAACGCTGGGTGGAAGGAAATTTGTGGCTCCTCTCAGATTCCAGAACTTTCTGCCACAGAAATGTGAGGAACATGTGTTTTTTTAGCCAAATTTTGAGGTTTGCAAAGGATTCTGGGTAACAGAACCTGGTCCGAGCCACACAAGTCACCCCATCTTGGATTCCCCTAGGTCTCTAGTTTTCAGAAATGCACAGGTTTGGTAGGTCTCCCTAGGTGGCGGCTGAGCTACAGGCCAAAATCTACAGGTAGGCACTTTGCAAAAAACACCTCTGTTTTCCTTCAAAAATTTGGCTGTGTCCACGTTGCGCTTTGGGGCGTTTCCTGTCGCGGGCGCTAGGCCTACCCACACAAGTGAGGTATCATTTTTATCGGGAGACGTGGGGGAACGCTGGGTGGAAGGAAATTTGTGGCTCCTCTCAGATTCCAGAACTTTCTGCCACAGAAATGTGAGGAACATGTGTTTTTTTAGCCAAATTTTGAGGTTTGCAAAGGATTCTGGGTAACAGAACCTGGTCCGAGCCACACAAGTCACCCCATCTTGGATTCCCCTAGGTCTCTAGTTTTCAGAAATGCACAGGTTTGGTAGGTCTCCCTAGGTGGCGGCTGAGCTACAGGCCAAAATCTACAGGTAGGCACTTTACAAAAAACACCTCTGTTTTCCTTCAAAAATTTGGCTGTGTCCACGTTGCGCTTTGGGGCGTTTCCTGTCACGGGCGCTAGGCCTACCCACACAAGTGAGGTATCATTTTTATCGGGAGACGTGGGGGAACGCTGGGTGGAAGGAAATTTGTGGCTCCTCTCAGATTCCAGAACTTTCTGCCACAGAAATGTGAGGAACATGTGTTTTTTTAGCCAAATTTTGAGGTTTGCAAAGGATTCTGGGTAACAGAACCTGGTCCGAGCCACACAAGTCACCCCATCTTGGATTCCCCTAGGTCTCTAGTTTTCAGAAATGCACAGGTTTGGTAGGTTTCCCTAGGTGGCGGCTGAGCTACAGGCCAAAATCTACAGGTAGGCACTTTGCAAAAAACACCTCTGTTTTCCTTCAAAAATTTGGCTGTGTCCACGTTGCGCTTTGGGGCGTTTCCTGTCGCGGGCGCTAGGCCTACCCACACAAGTGAGGTATCATTTTTATCGGGAGACGTGGGGGAACGCTGGGTGGAAGGAAATTTGTGGCTCCTCTCAGATTCCAGAACTTTCTGCCACAGAAATGTGAGGAACATGTGTTTTTTTAGCCAAATTTTGAGGTTTGCAAAGGATTCTGGGTAACAGAACCTGGTCCGAGCCACACAAGTCACCCCATCTTGGATTCCCCTAGGTCTCTAGTTTTCAGAAATGCACAGGTTTGGTAGGTTTCCCTAGGTGGCGGCTGAGCTACAGGCCAAAATCTACAGGTAGGCACTTTGCAAAAAACACCTCTGTTTTCCTTCAAAAATTTGGCTGTGTCCACGTTGCGCTTTGGGGCGTTTCCTGTCGCGGGCGCTAGGCCTACCCACACAAGTGAGGTATCATTTTTATCGGGAGACGTGGGGGAACGCTGGGTGGAAGGAAATTTGTGGCTCCTCTCAGATTCCAGACCTTTCTGCCACAGAAATGTGAGGAACATGTGTTTTTTTAGCCAAATTTTGAGGTTTGCAAAGGATTCTGGGTAACAGAACCTGGTCCGAGCCACACAAGTCACCCCATCTTGGATTCCCCTAGGTCTCTAGTTTTCAGAAATGCACAGGTTTGGTAGGTTTCCCTAGGTGGCGGCTGAGCTACAGGCCAAAATCTACAGGTAGGCACTTTGCAAAAAACACCTCTGTTTTCCTTCAAAAATTTGGCTGTGTCCACGTTGCGCTTTGGGGCGTTTCCTGTCGCGGGCGCTAGGCCTACCCACACAAGTGAGGTATCATTTTTATCGGGAGACGTGGGGGAACGCTGGGTGGAAGGAAATTTGTGGCTCCTCTCAGATTCCAGAACTTTCTGCCACAGAAATGTGAGGAACATGTGTTTTTTTAGCCAAATTTTGAGGTTTGCAAAGGATTCTGGGTAACAGAACCTGGTCCGAGCCACACAAGTCACCCCATCTTGGATTCCCCTAGGTCTCTAGTTTTCAGAAATGCACAGGTTTGGTAGGTTTCCCTAGGTGGCGGCTGAGCTACAGGCCAAAATCTACAGGTAGGCACTTTGCAAAAAACACCTCTGTTTTCCTTCAAAAATTTGGCTGTGTCCACGTTGCGCTTTGGGGCGTTTCCTGTCGCGGGCGCTAGGCCTACCCACACAAGTGAGGTATCATTTTTATCGGGAGACGTGGGGGAACGCTGGGTGGAAGGAAATTTGTGGCTCCTCTCAGATTCCAGAACTTTCTGCCACAGAAATGTGAGGAACATGTGTTTTTTTAGCCAAATTTTGAGGTTTGCAAAGGATTCTGGGTAACAGAACCTGGTCCGAGCCACACCAGTCACCCCATCTTGGATTCCCCTAGGTCTCTAGTTTTCAGAAATGCACAGGTTTGGTAGGTTTCCCTAGGTGGCGGCTGAGCTACAGGCCAAAATCTACAGGTAGGCACTTTGCAAAAAACACCTCTGTTTTCCTTCAAAAATTTGGCTGTGTCCACGTTGCGCTTTGGGGCGTTTCCTGTCGCGGGCGCTAGGCCTACCCACACAAGTGAGGTATCATTTTTATCGGGAGACGTGGGGGAACGCTGGGTGGAAGGAAATTTGTGGCTCCTCTCAGATTCCAGAACTTTCTGCCACAGAAATGTGAGGAACATGTGTTTTTTTAGCCAAATTTTGAGGTTTGCAAAGGATTCTGGGTAACAGAACCTGGTCCGAGCCACACAAGTCACCCCATCTTGGATTCCCCTAGGTCTCTAGTTTTCAGAAATGCACAGGTTTGGTAGGTCTCCCTAGGTGGCGGCTGAGCTACAGGCCAAAATCTACAGGTAGGCACTTTGCAAAAAACACCTCTGTTTTCCTTCAAAAATTTGGCTGTGTCCACGTTGCGCTTTGGGGCGTTTCCTGTCGCAGGCGCTAGGCCTACCCACACAAGTGAGGTATCATTTTTATCGGGAGACGTGGGGGAACGCTGGGTGGAAGGAAATTTGTGGCTCCTCTCAGATTCCAGAACTTTCTGCCACAGAAATGTGAGGAACATGTGTTTTTTTAGCCAAATTTTGAGGTTTGCAAAGGATTCTGGTTAACAGAACCTGGTCCGAGCCACACAAGTCACCCCATCTTGGATTCCCCTAGGTCTCTAGTTTTCAGAAATGCACAGGTTTGGTAGGTTTCCCTAGGTGGCGGCTGAGCTACAGGCCAAAATCTACAGGTAGGCACTTTGCAAAAAACACCTCTGTTTTCCTTCAAAAATTTGGCTGTGTCCACGTTGCGCTTTGGGGTGTTTCCTGTCGCGGGCGCTAGGCCTACCCACACAAGTGAGGTATCATTTTTATCGGGAGACGTGGGGTAACGCTGGGTGGAAGGAAATTTGTGACTCCTCTCAGATTCCAGAACTTTCTGCCACAGAAATGTGAGGAACATGTGTTTTTTTAGCCAAATTTTGAGGTTTGCAAAGGATTCTGGGTAACAGAACCTGGTCCGAGCCACACAAGTCACCCCATCTTGGATTCCCCTAGGTCTCTAGTTTTCAGAAATGCACAGGTTTGGTAGGTTTCCCTAGGTGGCGGCTGAGCTACAGGCCAAAATCTACAGGTAGGCACTTTGCAAAAAACACCTCTGTTTTCCTTCAAAAATTTGGCTGTGTCCTGCGCTTTGGGGCGTTTTATGTCGCGGGCGCAAGGCCTACCCACACAAGTGAGGTATCATTTCTATCGGGAGACGTGGGGAAACGCTGGGTGGAAGGAAATTTGTGGCTCCTCTCAGATTCCAGAACTTTCTGCCACAGAAATGTGAGGAACATGTGTTTTTTTAGCCAAATTTTGAGGTTTGCAAAGGATTCTGGGTAACAGAACCTGGTCCGAGCCACACAAGTCACCCCATCTTGGATTCCCCTAGGTCTCTAGTTTTCAGAAATGCACAGGTTTGGTAGGTTTCCCTAGGTGGCGGCTGAGCTACAGGCCAAAATCTACAGGTAGGCACTTTGCAAAAAACACCTCTGTTTTCCTTCAAAAATTTGGCTGTGTCCACGTTGCGCTTTGGGGCGTTTCCTGTCGCGGGCGCTAGGCCTACCCACACAAGTGAGGTATCATTTTTATCGGGAGACGTGGGGGAACGCTGGGTGAAAGGAAATTTGTGGCTCCTCTCAGATTCCAGAACTTTCTGCCACAGAAATGTGAAGAACATGTGTTTTTTTAGCCAAATTTTGAGATTTGCAAAGGATTCTGGGTAACAGAACCTGGTCCGAGCCACACAAGTCACCCCATCTTGGATTCCCCTAGGTCTCTAGTTTTCAGAAATGCACAGGTTTGGTAGGTTTCCCTAGGTGACGGCTGAGCTACAGGCCAAAATCTACAGGTAGGCACTTTGCAAAAAACACCTCTGTTTTCCTTCAAAAATTTGGCTGTGTCCACGTTGCGCTTTGGGGCGTTTCCTGTCGCGGGCGCTAGGCCTACCCATACAAGTGAGGTATCATTTTTATCGGGAGACGTGGGGGAACGCTGGGTGGAAGGAAATTTGTGGCTCCTCTCAGATTCCAGAACTTTCTGCCACAGAAATGTGAGGAACATGTGTTTTTTTAGCCAAATTTTGAGGTTTGCAAAGGATTCTGGGTAACAGAACCTGGTCCGAGCCACACCAGTCACCCCATCTTGGATTCCCCTAGGTCTCTAGTTTTCAGAAATGCACAGGTTTGGTAGGTTTCCCTAGGTGGCGGCTGAGCTACAGGCCAAAATCTACAGGTAGGCACTTTGCAAAAAACACCTCTGTTTTCCTTCAAAAATTTGGCTGTGTCCACGTTGCGCTTTGGGGCGTTTCCTGTCGCGGGCGCTAGGCCTACCCACACAAGTGAGGTATCATTTTTATCGGGAGACGTGGGGGAACGCTGGGTGGAAGGAAATTTGTGGCTCCTCTCAGATTCCAGAACTTTCTGCCACAGAAATGTGAGGAACATGTGTTTTTTTAGCCAAATTTTGAGGTTTGCAAAGGATTCTGGGTAACAGAACCTGGTCCGAGCCACACAAGTCACCCCATCTTGGATTCCCCTAGGTCTCTAGTTTTCAGAAATGCACAGGTTTGGTAGGTCTCCCTAGGTGGCGGCTGAGCTACAGGCCAAAATCTACAGGTAGGCACTTTGCAAAAAACACCTCTGTTTTCCTTCAAAAATTTGGCTGTGTCCACGTTGCGCTTTGGGGCGTTTCCTGTCGCAGGCGCTAGGCCTACCCACACAAGTGAGGTATCATTTTTATCGGGAGACGTGGGGGAACGCTGGGTGGAAGGAAATTTGTGGCTCCTCTCAGATTCCAGAACTTTCTGCCACAGAAATGTGAGGAACATGTGTTTTTTTAGCCAAATTTTGAGGTTTGCAAAGGATTCTGGTTAACAGAACCTGGTCCGAGCCACACAAGTCACCCCATCTTGGATTCCCCTAGGTCTCTAGTTTTCAGAAATGCACAGGTTTGGTAGGTTTCCCTAGGTGGCGGCTGAGCTACAGGCCAAAATCTACAGGTAGGCACTTTGCAAAAAACACCTCTGTTTTCCTTCAAAAATTTGGCTGTGTCCACGTTGCGCTTTGGGGTGTTTCCTGTCGCGGGCGCTAGGCCTACCCACACAAGTGAGGTATCATTTTTATCGGGAGACGTGGGGTAACGCTGGGTGGAAGGAAATTTGTGGCTCCTCTCAGATTCCAGAACTTTCTGCCACAGAAATGTGAGGAACATGTGTTTTTTTAGCCAAATTTTGAGGTTTGCAAAGGATTCTGGGTAACAGAACCTGGTCCGAGCCACACAAGTCACCCCATCTTGGATTCCCCTAGGTCTCTAGTTTTCAGAAATGCACAGGTTTGGTAGGTTTCCCTAGGTGGCGGCTGAGCTACAGGCCAAAATCTACAGGTAGGCACTTTGCAAAAAACACCTCTGTTTTCCTTCAAAAATTTGGCTGTGTCCACGTTGCGCTTTGGGGCGTTTCCTGTCGCGGGCGCTAGGCCTACCCACACAAGTGAGGTATCATTTTTATCGGGAGACGTGGGGGAACGCTGGGTGGAAGGAAATTTGTGGCTCCTCTCAGATTCCAGAACTTTCTGCCACAGAAATGTGAGGAACATGTGTTTTTTTAGCCAAATTTTGAGGTTTGCAAAGGATTCTGGGTAACAGAACCTGGTCCGAGCCACACAAGTCACCCCATCTTGGATTCCCCTAGGTCTCTAGTTTTCAGAAATGCACAGGTTTGGTAGGTTTCCCTAGGTGGCGGCTGAGCTACAGGCCAAAATCTACAGGTAGGCACTTTGCAAAAAACACCTCTGTTTTCCTTCAAAAATTTGGCTGTGTCCACGTTGCGCTTTGGGGCGTTTCCTGTCGCGGGCGCTAGGCCTACCCACACAAGTGAGGTATCATTTTTATCGGGAGACGTGGGGGAACGCTGGGTGGAAGGAAATTTGTGGCTCCTCTCAGATTCCAGACCTTTCTGCCACAGAAATGTGAGGAACATGTGTTTTTTTAGCCAAATTTTGAGGTTTGCAAAGGATTCTGGGTAACAGAACCTGGTCCGAGCCACACAAGTCACCCCATCTTGGATTCCCCTAGGTCTCTAGTTTTCAGAAATGCACAGGTTTGGTAGGTTTCCCTAGGTGGCGGCTGAGCTACAGGCCAAAATCTACAGGTAGGCACTTTGCAAAAAACACCTCTGTTTTCCTTCAAAAATTTGGCTGTGTCCACGTTGCGCTTTGGGGCGTTTCCTGTCGCGGGCGCTAGGCCTACCCACACAAGTGAGGTATCATTTTTATCGGGAGACGTGGGGGAACGCTGGGTGGAAGGAAATTTGTGGCTCCTCTCAGATTCCAGAACTTTCTGCCACAGAAATGTGAGGAACATGTGTTTTTTTAGCCAAATTTTGAGGTTTGCAAAGGATTCTGGGTAACAGAACCTGGTCCGAGCCACACAAGTCACCCCATCTTGGATTCCCCTAGGTCTCTAGTTTTCAGAAATGCACAGGTTTGGTAGGTTTCCCTAGGTGGCGGCTGAGCTACAGGCCAAAATCTACAGGTAGGCACTTTGCAAAAAACACCTCTGTTTTCCTTCAAAAATTTGGCTGTGTCCACGTTGCGCTTTGGGGCGTTTCCTGTCGCGGGCGCTAGGCCTACCCACACAAGTGAGGTATCATTTTTATCGGGAGACGTGGGGGAACGCTGGGTGGAAGGAAATTTGTGGCTCCTCTCAGATTCCAGAACTTTCTGCCACAGAAATGTGAGGAACATGTGTTTTTTTAGCCAAATTTTGAGGTTTGCAAAGGATTCTGGGTAACAGAACCTGGTCCGAGCCACACCAGTCACCCCATCTTGGATTCCCCTAGGTCTCTAGTTTTCAGAAATGCACAGGTTTGGTAGGTTTCCCTAGGTGGCGGCTGAGCTACAGGCCAAAATCTACAGGTAGGCACTTTGCAAAAAACACCTCTGTTTTCCTTCAAAAATTTGGCTGTGTCCACGTTGCGCTTTGGGGCGTTTCCTGTCGCGGGCGCTAGGCCTACCCACACAAGTGAGGTATCATTTTTATCGGGAGACGTGGGGGAACGCTGGGTGGAAGGAAATTTGTGGCTCCTCTCAGATTCCAGAACTTTCTGCCACAGAAATGTGAGGAACATGTGTTTTTTTAGCCAAATTTTGAGGTTTGCAAAGGATTCTGGGTAACAGAACCTGGTCCGAGCCACACAAGTCACCCCATCTTGGATTCCCCTAGGTCTCTAGTTTTCAGAAATGCACAGGTTTGGTAGGTCTCCCTAGGTGGCGGCTGAGCTACAGGCCAAAATCTACAGGTAGGCACTTTGCAAAAAACACCTCTGTTTTCCTTCAAAAATTTGGCTGTGTCCACGTTGCGCTTTGGGGCGTTTCCTGTCGCAGGCGCTAGGCCTACCCACACAAGTGAGGTATCATTTTTATCGGGAGACGTGGGGGAACGCTGGGTGGAAGGAAATTTGTGGCTCCTCTCAGATTCCAGAACTTTCTGCCACAGAAATGTGAGGAACATGTGTTTTTTTAGCCAAATTTTGAGGTTTGCAAAGGATTCTGGTTAACAGAACCTGGTCCGAGCCACACAAGTCACCCCATCTTGGATTCCCCTAGGTCTCTAGTTTTCAGAAATGCACAGGTTTGGTAGGTTTCCCTAGGTGGCGGCTGAGCTACAGGCCAAAATCTACAGGTAGGCACTTTGCAAAAAACACCTCTGTTTTCCTTCAAAAATTTGGCTGTGTCCACGTTGCGCTTTGGGGTGTTTCCTGTCGCGGGCGCTAGGCCTACCCACACAAGTGAGGTATCATTTTTATCGGGAGACGTGGGGTAACGCTGGGTGGAAGGAAATTTGTGACTCCTCTCAGATTCCAGAACTTTCTGCCACAGAAATGTGAGGAACATGTGTTTTTTTAGCCAAATTTTGAGGTTTGCAAAGGATTCTGGGTAACAGAACCTGGTCCGAGCCACACAAGTCACCCCATCTTGGATTCCCCTAGGTCTCTAGTTTTCAGAAATGCACAGGTTTGGTAGGTTTCCCTAGGTGGCGGCTGAGCTACAGGCCAAAATCTACAGGTAGGCACTTTGCAAAAAACACCTCTGTTTTCCTTCAAAAATTTGGCTGTGTCCTGCGCTTTGGGGCGTTTTATGTCGCGGGCGCAAGGCCTACCCACACAAGTGAGGTATCATTTCTATCGGGAGACGTGGGGAAACGCTGGGTGGAAGGAAATTTGTGGCTCCTCTCAGATTCCAGAACTTTCTGCCACAGAAATGTGAGGAACATGTGTTTTTTTAGCCAAATTTTGAGGTTTGCAAAGGATTCTGGGTAACAGAACCTGGTCCGAGCCACACAAGTCACCCCATCTTGGATTCCCCTAGGTCTCTAGTTTTCAGAAATGCACAGGTTTGGTAGGTTTCCCTAGGTGGCGGCTGAGCTACAGGCCAAAATCTACAGGTAGGCACTTTGCAAAAAACACCTCTGTTTTCCTTCAAAAATTTGGCTGTGTCCACGTTGCGCTTTGGGGCGTTTCCTGTCGCGGGCGCTAGGCCTACCCACACAAGTGAGGTATCATTTTTATCGGGAGACGTGGGGGAACGCTGGGTGAAAGGAAATTTGTGGCTCCTCTCAGATTCCAGAACTTTCTGCCACAGAAATGTGAAGAACATGTGTTTTTTTAGCCAAATTTTGAGATTTGCAAAGGATTCTGGGTAACAGAACCTGGTCCGAGCCACACAAGTCACCCCATCTTGGATTCCCCTAGGTCTCTAGTTTTCAGAAATGCACAGGTTTGGTAGGTTTCCCTAGGTGACGGCTGAGCTACAGGCCAAAATCTACAGGTAGGCACTTTGCAAAAAACACCTCTGTTTTCCTTCAAAAATTTGGCTGTGTCCACGTTGCGCTTTGGGGCGTTTCCTGTCGCGGGCGCTAGGCCTACCCATACAAGTGAGGTATCATTTTTATCGGGAGACGTGGGGGAACGCTGGGTGGAAGGAAATTTGTGGCTCCTCTCAGATTCCAGAACTTTCTGCCACAGAAATGTGAGGAACATGTGTTTTTTTAGCCAAATTTTGAGGTTTGCAAAGGATTCTGGGTAACAGAACCTGGTCCGAGCCACACCAGTCACCCCATCTTGGATTCCCCTAGGTCTCTAGTTTTCAGAAATGCACAGGTTTGGTAGGTTTCCCTAGGTGGCGGCTGAGCTACAGGCCAAAATCTACAGGTAGGCACTTTGCAAAAAACACCTCTGTTTTCCTTCAAAAATTTGGCTGTGTCCACGTTGCGCTTTGGGGCGTTTCCTGTCGCGGGCGCTAGGCCTACCCACACAAGTGAGGTATCATTTTTATCGGGAGACGTGGGGGAACGCTGGGTGGAAGGAAATTTGTGGCTCCTCTCAGATTCCAGAACTTTCTGCCACAGAAATGTGAGGAACATGTGTTTTTTTAGCCAAATTTTGAGGTTTGCAAAGGATTCTGGGTAACAGAACCTGGTCCGAGCCACACAAGTCACCCCATCTTGGATTCCCCTAGGTCTCTAGTTTTCAGAAATGCACAGGTTTGGTAGGTCTCCCTAGGTGGCGGCTGAGCTACAGGCCAAAATCTACAGGTAGGCACTTTGCAAAAAACACCTCTGTTTTCCTTCAAAAATTTGGCTGTGTCCACGTTGCGCTTTGGGGCGTTTCCTGTCGCAGGCGCTAGGCCTACCCACACAAGTGAGGTATCATTTTTATCGGGAGACGTGGGGGAACGCTGGGTGGAAGGAAATTTGTGGCTCCTCTCAGATTCCAGAACTTTCTGCCACAGAAATGTGAGGAACATGTGTTTTTTTAGCCAAATTTTGAGGTTTGCAAAGGATTCTGGTTAACAGAACCTGGTCCGAGCCACACAAGTCACCCCATCTTGGATTCCCCTAGGTCTCTAGTTTTCAGAAATGCACAGGTTTGGTAGGTTTCCCTAGGTGGCGGCTGAGCTACAGGCCAAAATCTACAGGTAGGCACTTTGCAAAAAACACCTCTGTTTTCCTTCAAAAATTTGGCTGTGTCCACGTTGCGCTTTGGGGTGTTTCCTGTCGCGGGCGCTAGGCCTACCCACACAAGTGAGGTATCATTTTTATCGGGAGACGTGGGGTAACGCTGGGTGGAAGGAAATTTGTGGCTCCTCTCAGATTCCAGAACTTTCTGCCACAGAAATGTGAGGAACATGTGTTTTTTTAGCCAAATTTTGAGGTTTGCAAAGGATTCTGGGTAACAGAACCTGGTCCGAGCCACACAAGTCACCCCATCTTGGATTCCCCTAGGTCTCTAGTTTTCAGAAATGCACAGGTTTGGTAGGTTTCCCTAGGTGGCGGCTGAGCTACAGGCCAAAATCTACAGGTAGGCACTTTGCAAAAAACACCTCTGTTTTCCTTCAAAAATTTGGCTGTGTCCTGCGCTTTGGGGCGTTTTATGTCGCGGGCGCAAGGCCTACCCACACAAGTGAGGTATCATTTCTATCGGGAGACGTGGGGAAACGCTGGGTGGAAGGAAATTTGTGGCTCCTCTCAGATTCCAGAACTTTCTGCCACAGAAATGTGAGGAACATGTGTTTTTTTAGCCAAATTTTGAGGTTTGCAAAGGATTCTGGGTAACAGAACCTGGTCCGAGCCACACAAGTCACCCCATCTTGGATTCCCCTAGGTCTCTAGTTTTCAGAAATGCACAGGTTTGGTAGGTTTCCCTAGGTGGCGGCTGAGCTACAGGCCAAAATCTACAGGTAGGCACTTTGCAAAAAACACCTCTGTTTTCCTTCAAAAATTTGGCTGTGTCCACGTTGCGCTTTGGGGCGTTTCCATTCGCAGGCGCTAGGCCTACCCACACAAGTGAGGTATCATTTTTATCGGGAGACGTGGGGGAACGCTGGGTGAAAGGAAATTTGTGGCTCCTCTCAGATTCCAGAACTTTCTGCCACAGAAATGTGAAGAACATGTGTTTTTTTAGCCAAATTTTGAGGTTTGCAAAGGATTCTGGGTAACAGAACCTGGTCCGAGCCACACAAGTCACCCCATCTTGGATTCCCCTAGGTCTCTAGTTTTCAGAAATGCACAGGTTTGGTAGGTTTCCCTAGGTGACGGCTGAGCTACAGGCCAAAATCTACAGGTAGGCACTTTGCAAAAAACACCTCTGTTTTCCTTCAAAAATTTGGCTGTGTCCACGTTGCGCTTTGGGGCGTTTCCTGTCGCGGGCGCTAGGCCTACCCATACAAGTGAGGTATCATTTTTATCGGGAGACGTGGGGGAACGCTGGGTGGAAGGAAATTTGTGGCTCCTCTCAGATTCCAGAACTTTCTGCCACAGAAATGTGAGGAACATGTGTTTTTTTAGCCAAATTTTGAGGTTTGCAAAGGATTCTGGGTAACAGAACCTGGTCCGAGCCACACAAGTCACCCCATCTTGGATTCCCCTAGGTCTCTAGTTTTCAGAAATGCACAGGTTTGGTAGGTTTCCATAGGTGGCGGCTGAGCTACAGGCCAAAATCTACAGGTAGGCACTTTGCAAAAAACACCTCTGTTTTCCTTCAAAAATTTGGCTGTGTCCACGTTGCGCTTTGGGGCGTTTCCTGTCGCGGGCGCTAGGCCTACCCACACAAGTGAGGTATCATTTTTATCGGGAGACGTGGGGGAACGCTGGGTGGAAGGAAATTTGTGGCTCCTCTCAGATTCCAGAACTTTCTGCCACAGAAATGTGAGGAACATGTGTTTTTTTAGCCAAATTTTGAGGTTTGCAAAGGATTCTGGGTAACAGAACCTGGTCCGAGCCACACAAGTCACCCCATCTTGGATTCCCCTAGGTCTCTAGTTTTCAGAAATGCACAGGTTTGGTAGGTCTCCCTAGGTGGCGGCTGAGCTACAGGCCAAAATCTACAGGTAGGCACTTTGCAAAAAACACCTCTGTTTTCCTTCAAAAATTTGGCTGTGTCCACGTTGCGCTTTGGGGCGTTTCCTGTCGCGGGCGCTAGGCCTACCCACACAAGTGAGGTATCATTTTTATCGGGAGACGTGGGGGAACGCTGGGTGGAAGGAAATTTGTGGCTCCTCTCAGATTCCAGAACTTTCTGCCACAGAAATGTGAGGAACATGTGGTTTTTTAGCCAAATTTTGAGGTTTGCAAAGGATTCTGGGTAACAGAACCTGGTCCGAGCCACACAAGTCACCCCATCTTGGATTCCCCTAGGTCTCTAGTTTTCAGAAATGCACAGGTTTGGAAGGTTTCCCTAGGTGGCGGCTGAGCTACAGGCCAAAATCTACAGGTAGGCACTTTGCAAAAAACACCTCTGTTTTCCTTCAAAAATTTGACTGTGTCAACGTTGCGCTTTGGGGCGTTTCCTGTCGCGGGCGCTAGGCCTACCCACACAAGTGAGGTATCATTTTTATCGGGAGACGTGGGGGAACGCTGGGTGGAAGGAAATTTGTGGCTCCTCTCAGATTCCAGAACTTTCTGCCACAGAAATGTGAGGAACATGTGTTTTTTTAGCCAAATTTTGAGGTTTGCAAAGGATTCTGGGTAACAGAACCTGGTCCGAGCCACACAAGTCACCCCATCTTGGATTCCCCTAGGTCTCTAGTTTTCAGAAATGCACAGGTTTGGTAGGTTTCCGTAGGTGGCGGCTGAGCTACAGGCCAAAATCTACAGGTAGGCACTTTGCAAAAAACACCTCTGTTTTCCTTCAAAAATTTGGCTGTGTCCACGTTGCGCTTTGGGGCGTTTCCTGTCGCGGGCGCTAGGCCTACCCACACAAGTGAGGTATCATTTTTATCGGGAGACGTGGGGGAACGCTGGGTGGAAGGAAATTTGTGGCTCCTCTCAGATTCCAGAACTTTCTGCCACAGAAATGTGAGGAACATGTGTTTTTTTAGCCAAACTTTGAGGTTTGCAAAGGATTCTGGGTAACAGAACCTGGTCCGAGCCACACAAGTCACCCCATCTTGGATTCCCCTAGGTCTCTAGTTTTCAGAAATGCACAGGTTTGGTAGGTTTCCCTAGGTGGCGGCTGAGCTACAGGCCAAAATCTACAGGTAGGCACTTTGCAAAAAACACCTCTGTTTTCCTTCAAAAATTTGGCTGTGTCCACGTTGCGCTTTGGGGCGTTTCCTGTCGCGGGCGCTAGGCCTACCCACACAAGTGAGGTATCATTTTTATCGGGAGACGTGGGGGAACGCTGGGTGGAAGGAAATTTGTGGCTCCTCTCAGATTCCAGAACTTTCTGCCACAGAAATGTGAGGAACATGTGTTTTTTTAGCCAAATTTTGAGGTTTGCAAAGGATTCTGGGTAACAGAACCTGGTCCGAGCCACACAAGTCACCCCATCTTGGATTCCCCTAGGTCTCTAGTTTTCAGAAATGCACAGGTTTGGTAGGTCTCCCTAGGTGGCGGCTGAGCTACAGGCCAAAATCTACAGGTAGGCACTTTGCAAAAAACACCTCTGTTTTCCTTCAAAAATTTGGCTGTGTCCACGTTGCGCTTTGGGGCGTTTCCTGTCGCGGGCGCTAGGCCTACCCACACAAGTGAGGTATCATTTTTATCGGGAGACGTGGGGGAACGCTGGGTGGAAGGAAATTTGTGGCTCCTCTCAGATTCCAGAACTTTCTGCCACAGAAATGTGAGGAACATGTGTTTTTTTAGCCAAATTTTGAGGTTTGCAAAGGATTCTGGGTAACAGAACCTGGTCCGAGCCACACAAGTCACCCCATCTTGGATTCCCCTAGGTCTCTAGTTTTCAGAAATGCACAGGTTTGGTAGGTCTCCCTAGGTGGCGGCTGAGCTACAGGCCAAAATCTACAGGTAGGCACTTTGCAAAAAACACCTCTGTTTTCCTTCAAAAATTTGGCTGTGTCCACGTTGCGCTTTGGGGCGTTTCCTGTCGCGGGCGCTAGGCCTACCCACACAAGTGAGGTATCATTTTTATCGGGAGACGTGGGGGAACGCTGGGTGGAAGGAAATTTGTGGCTCCTCTCAGATTCCAGAACTTTCTGCCACAGAAATGTGAGGAACATGTGTTTTTTTAGCCAAATTTTGAGGTTTGCAAAGGATTCTGGGTAACAGAACCTGGTCCGAGCCACACAAGTCACCCCATCTTGGATTCCCCTAGGTCTCTAGTTTTCAGAAATGCACAGGTTTGGTAGGTTTCCCTAGGTGGCGGCTGAGCTACAGGCCAAAATCTACAGGTAGGCACTTTGCAAAAAACACCTCTGTTTTCCTTCAAAAATTTGGCTGTGTCCACGTTGCGCTTTGGGGCGTTTCCTGTCGCGGGCGCTAGGCCTACCCACACAAGTGAGGTATAATTTTTATCGGGAGACGTGGGGGAACGCTGGGTGGAAGGAAATTTGTGGCTCCTCTCAGATTCCAGAACTTTCTGCCACAGAAATGTGAGGAACATGTGTTTTTTTTGCCAAATTTTGAGGTTTGCAAAGGATTCTGGGTAACAGAACCTGGTCCGAGCCACACAAGTCACCCCATCTTGGATTCCCCTAGGTCTCTAGTTTTCAGAAATGCACAGGTTTGGTAGGTTTCCCTAGGTGGCGGCTGAGCTACAGGCCAAAATCTACAGGTAGGCACTTTGCAAAAAACACCTCTGTTTTCCTTCAAAAATTTGGCTGTGTCCACGTTGCGCTTTGGGGCGTTTCCTGTCGCGGGCGCTAGGCCTACCCACACAAGTGAGGTATCATTTTTATCGGGAGACGTGGGGGAACGCTGGGTGGAAGGAAATTTGTGGCTCCTCTCAGATTCCAGAACTTTCTGCCACAGAAATGTGAGGAACATGTGTTTTTTTAGCCAAATTTTGAGGTTTGCAAAGGATTCTGGGTAACAGAACCTGGTCCGAGCCACACAAGTCACCCCATCTTGGATTCCCCTAGGTCTCTAGTTTTCAGAAATGCACAGGTTTGGTAGGTCTCCCTAGGTGGCGGCTGAGCTACAGGCCAAAATCTACAGGTAGGCACTTTGCAAAAAACACCTCTGTTTTCCTTCAAAAATTTGGCTGTGTCCACGTTGCGCTTTGGGGCGTTTCCTGTCGCGGGCGCTAGGCCTACCCACACAAGTGAGGTATCATTTTTATCGGGAGACGTGGGGGAACGCTGGGTGGAAGGAAATTTGTGGCTCCTCTCAGATTCCAGAACTTTCTGCCACAGAAATGTGAGGAACATGTGTTTTTTTAGCCAAATTTTGAGGTTTGCAAAGGATTCTGGGTAACAGAACCTGGTCCGAGCCACACAAGTCACCCCATCTTGGATTCCCCTAGGTCTCTAGTTTTCAGAAATGCACAGGTTTGGTAGGTCTCCCTAGGTGGCGGCTGAGCTACAGGCCAAAATCTACAGGTAGGCACTTTACAAAAAACACCTCTGTTTTCCTTCAAAAATTTGGCTGTGTCCACGTTGCGCTTTGGGGCGTTTCCTGTCACGGGCGCTAGGCCTACCCACACAAGTGAGGTATCATTTTTATCGGGAGACGTGGGGGAACGCTGGGTGGAAGGAAATTTGTGGCTCCTCTCAGATTCCAGAACTTTCTGCCACAGAAATGTGAGGAACATGTGTTTTTTTAGCCAAATTTTGAGGTTTGCAAAGGATTCTGGGTAACAGAACCTGGTCCGAGCCACACAAGTCACCCCATCTTGGATTCCCCTAGGTCTCTAGTTTTCAGAAATGCACAGGTTTGGTAGGTTTCCCTAGGTGGCGGCTGAGCTACAGGCCAAAATCTACAGGTAGGCACTTTGCAAAAAACACCTCTGTTTTCCTTCAAAAATTTGGCTGTGTCCACGTTGCGCTTTGGGGCGTTTCCTGTCGCGGGCGCAAGGCCTACCCACACAAGTGAGGTATCATTTCTATCGGGAGACGTGGGGAAACGCTGGGTGGAAGGAAATTTGTGGCTCCTCTCAGATTCCAGAACTTTCTGCCACAGAAATGTGAGGAACATGTGTTTTTTTAGCCAAATTTTGAGGTTTGCAAAGGATTCTGGGTAACAGAACCTGGTCCGAGCCACACAAGTCACCCCATCTTGGATTCCCCTAGGTCTCTAGTTTTCAGAAATGCACAGGTTTGGTAGGTTTCCCTAGGTGGCGGCTGAGCTACAGGCCAAAATCTACAGGTAGGCACTTTGAAAAAAAACACCTCTGTTTTCCTTCAAAAATTTGGCTATGTCCACGTTGCGCTTTGGGGCGTTTCCTGTCGCGGGCGCTAGGCCTACCCACACAAGTGAGGTATCATTTTTATCGGGAGACGTGGGGGAACGCTGGGTGGAAGGAAATTTGTGGCTCCTCTCAGATTCCAGAACTTTCTGCCACAGAAATGTGAGGAACATGTGTTTTTTTTAGCCAAATTTTGAGGTTTGCAAAGGATTCTGGGTAACAGAACCTGGTCCGAGCCACACAAGTCACCCCATCTTGGATTCCCCTAGGTCTCTAGTTTTCAGAAATGCACAGGTTTGGTAGGTTTCCCTAGGTGGCGGCTGAGCTACAGGCCAAAATCTACAGGTAGGCACTTTGAAAAAAAACACCTCTGTTTTCCTTCAAAAATTTGGCTATGTCCACGTTGCGCTTTGGGGCGTTTCCTGTCGCGGGCGCTAGGCCTACCCACACAAGTGAGGTATCATTTTTATCGGGAGACGTGGGGGAACGCTGGGTGGAAGGAAATTTGTGGCTCCTCTCAGATTCCAGAACTTTCTGCCACAGAAATGTGAGGAACATGTGTTTTTTTTAGCCAAATTTTGAGGTTTGCAAAGGATTCTGGGTAACAGAACCTGGTCCGAGCCACACAAGTCACCCCATCTTGGATTCCCCTAGGTCTCTAGTTTTCAGAAATGCACAGGTTTGGTAGGTTTCCCTAGGTGGCGGCTGAGCTACAGGCCAAAATCTACAGGTAGGCACTTTGAAAAAAAACACCTCTGTTTTCCTTCAAAAATTTGGCTGTGTCCACGTTGCGCTTTGGGGCGTTTCCTGTCGCGGGCGCTAGGCCTACCCACACAAGTGAGGTATCATTTTTATCGGGAGACGTGGGGGAACGCTGGGTGGAAGGAAATTTGTGGCTCCTCTCAGATTCCAGAACTTTCTGCCACAGAAATGTGAGGAACATGTGTTTTTTTTAGCCAAATTTTGAGGTTTGCAAAGGATTCTGGGTAACAGAACCTGGTCCGAGCCACACAAGTCACCCCATCTTGGATTCCCCTAGGTCTCTAGTTTTCAGAAATGCACAGGTTTGGTAGGTTTCCCTAGGTGGCGGCTGAGCTACAGGCCAAAATCTACAGGTAGGCACTTTGCAAAAAACACCTCTGTTTTCCTTCAAAAATTTGGCTGTGTCCACGTTGCGCTTTGGGGCGTTTCCTGTCGCGGGCGCTAGGCCTACCCACACAAGTGAGGTATCATTTTTATCGGGAGACGTGGGGGAACGCTGGGTGGAAGGAAATTTGTGGCTCCTCTCAGATTCCAGAACTTTCTGCCACAGAAATGTGAGGAACATGTGTTTTTTTAGCCAAATTTTGAGGTTTGCAAAGGATTCTGGGTAACAGAACCTGGTCCGAGCCACACAAGTCACCCCATCTTGGATTCCCCTAGGTCTCTAGTTTTCAGAAATGCACAGGTTTGGTAGGTTTCCCTAGGTGGCGGCTGAGCTACAGGCCAAAATCTACAGGTAGGCACTTTGCAAAAAACACCTCTGTTTTCCTTCAAAAATTTGGCTGTGTCCACGTTGCGCTTTGGGGCGGTTCCTGTCGCGGGCGCTAGGCCTACCCACACAAGTGAGGTATCATTTTTATCGGGAGACGTTGGGGAACGCTGGGTGGAAGGAAATTTGTGGCTCCTCTCAGATTCCAGAACTTTCTGCCACAGAAATGTGAGGAACATGTGGTTTTTTAGCCAAATTTTGAGGTTTGCAAAGGATTCTGGGTAACAGAACCTGGTCCGAGCCACACAAGTCACCCCATCTTGGAGTCCCCTAGGTCTCTAGTTTTCAGAAATGCACAGGTTTGGTAGGTTTCCCTAGGTGGCGGCTGAGCTACAGGCCAAAATCTACAGGTAGGCACTTTGCAAAAAACACCTCTGTTTTCCTTCAAAAATTTGGCTGTGTCCACGTTGCGCTTTGGGGCGTTTCCTGTCGCGGGCGCTAGGCCTACCCACACAAGTGAGGTATCATTTTTATCGGGAGACGTGGGGGAACGCTGGGTGGAAGGAAATTTGTGGCCCCTCTCAGATTCCAGAACTTTCTGCCACAGAAATGTGAGGAACATGTGTTTTTTTAGCCAAATTTTGAGGTTTGCAAAGGATTCTGGGTAATAGAACCTGGTCCGAGCCACACAAGTCACCCCATCTTGGATTCCCGTAGGTCTCTAGTTTTCAGAAATGCACAGGTTTGGTAGGTTTCCCTAGGTGGCGGCTGAGCTACAGGCCAAAATCTACAGGTAGGCACTTTGCAAAAAACACCTCTGTTTTCCTTCAAAAATTTGGCTGTGTCCACGTTGAGCTTTGGGGCGTTTCCTGTCGCGGGCGCAAGGCCTACCCACACAAGTGAGGTATCATTTTTATCGGGAGACGTGGGGGAACGCTGGGTGGAAGGAAATTTGTGGCTCCTCTCAGATTCCAGAACTTTCTGCCACAGAAATGTGAGGAACATGTGTTTTTTTAGCCAAATTTTGAGGTTTGCAAAGGATTCTGGGTAATAGAACCTGGTCCGAGCCACACAAGTCACCCCATCTTGGATTCCCCTAGGTCTCTAGTTTTCAGAAATGCACAGGTTTGGTAGGTTTCCCTAGGTGGCGGCTGAGCTACAGGCCAAAATCTACAGGTAGGCACTTTGCAAAAAACACCTCTGTTTTCCTTCAAAAATTTGGCTGTGTCCACGTTGCGCTTTGGGGCGTTTCCTGTCGCGGGCGCAAGGCCTACCCACACAAGTGAGGTATCATTTTTATCGGGAGACGTGGGGGAACGCTGGGTGGAAGGAAATTTGTGGCTCCTCTCAGATTCCAGAACTTTCTGCCACAGAAATGTGAGGAACATGTGGTTTTTTAGCCAAATTTTGAGGTTTGCAAAGGATTCTGGGTAACAGAACCTGGTCCGAGCCACACAAGTCACCCCATCTTGGATTCCCCTAGGTCTCTAGTTTTCAGAAATGCACAGGTTTGGTAGGTCTCCCTAGGTGGCGGCTGAGCTACAGGCCAAAATCTACAGGTAGGCACTTTGCAAAAAACACCTCTGTTTTCCTTCAAAAATTTGGCTGTGTCCACGTTGCGCTTTGGGGCGTTTCCTGTCGCGGGCGCTAGGCCTACCCACACAAGTGAGGTATCATTTTTATCGGGAGACGTGGGGGAACGCTGGGTGGAAGGAAATTTGTGGCTCCTCTCAGATTCCAGAACTTTCTGCCACAGAAATGTGAGGAACATGTGTTTTTTTAGCCAAACTTTGAGGTTTGCAAAGGATTCTGGGTAACAGAACCTGGTCCGAGCCACACAAGTCACCCCATCTTGGATTCCCCTAGGTCTCTAGTTTTCAGAAATGCACAGGTTTGGTAGGTCTCCCTAGGTGGCGGCTGAGCTACAGGCCAAAATCTACAGGTAGGCACTTTGCAAAAAACACCTCTGTTTTCCTTCAAAAATTTGGCTGTGTCCACGTTGCGCTTTGGGGCGTTTCCTGTCGCGGGCGCTAGGCCTACCCACACAAGTGAGGTATCATTTTTATCGGGAGACGTGGGGGAACGCTGGGTGGAAGGAAATTTGTGGCTCCTCTCAGATTCCAGAACTTTCTGCCACAGAAATGTGAGGAACATGTGTTTTTTTAGCCAAACTTTGAGGTTTGCAAAGGATTCTGGGTAACAGAACCTGGTCCGAGCCACACAAGTCACCCCATCTTGGATTCCCCTAGGTCTCTAGTTTTCAGAAATGCACAGGTTTGGTAGGTTTCCCTAGGTGGCGGCTGAGCTACAGGCCAAAATCTACAGGTAGGCACTTTGCAAAAAACACCTCTGTTTTCCTTCAAAAATTTGGCTGTGTCCACGTTGCGCTTTGGGGCGTTTCCTGTCGCGGGCGCTAGGCCTACCCACACAAGTGAGGTATCATTTTTATCGGGAGACGTGGGGGAACGCTGGGTGGAAGGAAATTTGTGGCTCCTCTCAGATTCCAGAACTTTCTGCCACAGAAATGTGAGGAACATGTGTTTTTTTAGCCAAATTTTGAGGTTTGCAAAGGATTCTGGGTAACAGAACCTGGTCCGAGCCACACAAGTCACCCCATCTTGGATTCCCCTAGGTCTCTAGTTTTCAGAAATGCACAGGTTTGGTAGGTCTCCCTAGGTGGCGGCTGAGCTACAGGCCAAAATCTACAGGTAGGCACTTTGCAAAAAACACCTCTGTTTTCCTTCAAAAATTTGGCTGTGTCCACGTTGCGCTTTGGGGCGTTTCCTGTCGCGGGCGCTAGGCCTACCCACACAAGTGAGGTATCATTTTTATCGGGAGACGTGGGGGAACGCTGGGTGGAAGGAAATTTGTGGCTCCTCTCAGATTCCAGAACTTTCTGCCACAGAAATGTGAGGAACATGTGGTTTTTTAGCCAAATTTTGAGGTTTGCAAAGGATTCTGGGTAACAGAACCTGGTCCGAGCCACACAAGTCACCCCATCTTGGATTCCCCTAGGTCTCTAGTTTTCAGAAATGCACAGGTTTGGTAGGTTTCCCTAGGTGGCGGCTGAGCTACAGGCCAAAATCTACAGGTAGGCACTTTGCAAAAAACACCTCTGTTTTCCTTCAAAAATTTGACTGTGTCAACGTTGCGCTTTGGGGCGTTTCCTGTCGCGGGTGCTAGGCCTACCCACACAAGTGAGGTATCATTTTTATCGGGAGACGTGGGGGAACGCTGGGTGGAAGGAAATTTGTGGCTCCTCTCACATTCCAGAACTTTCTGCCACAGAAATGTGAGGAACATGTGTTTTTTTAGCCAAATTTTGAGGTTTGCAAAGGATTCTGGGTAACAGAACCTGGTCCGAGCCACACAAGTCACCCCATCTTGGATTCCCCTAGGTCTCTAGTTTTCAGAAATGCACAGGTTTGGTAGGTTTCCATAGGTGGCGGCTGAGCTACAGGCCAAAATCTACAGGTAGGCACTTTGCAAAAAACACCTCTGTTTTCCTTCAAAAATGTGGCTGTGTCCACGTTGCGCTTTGGGGCGTTTCCTGTCGCGGGCGCTAGGCCTACCCACACAAGTGAGGTATCATTTTTATCGGGAGACGTGGGGGAACGCTGGGTGGAAGGAAATTTGTGGCTCCTCTCAGATTCCAGAACTTTCTGCCACAGAAATGTGATGAACATGTGTTTTTTTTAGCCAAATTTTGAGGTTTGCAAAGGATTCTGGGTAACAGAACCTGGTCCGAGCCACACAAGTCACCCCATCTTGGATTCCCCTAGGTCTCTAGTTTTCAGAAATGCACAGGTTTGGTAGGTTTCCCTAGGTGGCGGCTGAGCTACAGGCCAAAATCTACAGGTAGGCACTTTGCAAAAAACACCTCTGTTTTCCTTCAAAAATTTGGCTGTGTCCACGTTGCGCTTTGGGGCGTTTCCTGTCGCGGGCGCTAGGCCTACCCACACAAGTGAGGTATCATATTTATCGGGAGACGTGGGGGAACGCTGGGTGGAAGGAAATTTGTGTCTCCTCTCAGATTCCAGAACTTTCTGCCACAGAAATGTGAGGAACATGTGTTTTTTTAGCCAAATTTTGAGGTTTGCAAAGGATTCTGGGTAACAGAACCTGGTCCGAGCCACACAAGTCACCCCATCTTGGATTCCCCTAGGTCTCTAGTTTTCAGAAATGCACAGGTTTGGTAGGTCTCCCTAGGTGGCGGCTGAGCTACAGGCCAAAATCTACAGGTAGGCACTTTGCAAAAAACACCTCTGTTTTCCTTCAAAAATTTGGCTGTGTCCACGTTGCGCTTTGGGGCGTTTCCTGTCGCGGGCGCTAGGCCTACCCACACAAGTGAGGTATCATTTTTATCGGGAGACGTGGGGGAACGCTGGGTGGAAGGAAATTTGTGGCTCCTCTCAGATTCCAGAACTTTCTGCCACAGAAATGTGAGGAACATGTGTTTTTTTAGCCAAACTTTGAGGTTTGCAAAGGATTCTGGGTAACAGAACCTGGTCCGAGCCACACAAGTCACCCCATCTTGGATTCCCCTAGGTCTCTAGTTTTCAGAAATGCACAGGTTTGGTAGGTCTCCCTAGGTGGCGGCTGAGCTACAGGCCAAAATCTACAGGTAGGCACTTTGCAAAAAACACCTCTGTTTTCCTTCAAAAATTTGGCTGTGTCCACGTTGCGCTTTGGGGCGTTTCCTGTCGCGGGCGCTAGGCCTACCCACACAAGTGAGGTATCATTTTTATCGGGAGACGTGGGGGAACGCTGGGTGGAAGGAAATTTGTGGCTCCTCTCAGATTCCAGAACTTTCTGCCACAGAAATGTGAGGAACATGTGTTTTTTTAGCCAAATTTTGAGGTTTGCAAAGGATTCTGGGTAACAGAACCTGGTCCGAGCCACACAAGTCACCCCATCTTGGATTCCCCTAGGTCTCTAGTTTTCAGAAATGCACAGGTTTGGTAGGTCTCCCTAGGTGGCGGCTGAGCTACAGGCCAAAATCTACAGGTAGGCACTTTGCAAAAAACACCTCTGTTTTCCTTCAAAAATTTGGCTGTGTCCACGTTGCGCTTTGGGGCGTTTCCTGTCGCGGGCGCTAGGCCTACCCACACAAGTGAGGTATCATTTTTATCGGGAGACGTGGGGGAACGCTGGGTGGAAGGAAATTTGTGGCTCCTCTCAGATTCCAGAACTTTCTGCCACAGAAATGTGAGGAACATGTGTTTTTTTAGCCAAATTTTGAGGTTTGCAAAGGATTCTGGGTAACAGAACCTGGTCCGAGCCACACAAGTCACCCCATCTTGGATTCCCCTAGGTCTCTAGTTTTCAGAAATGCACAGGTTTGGTAGGTTTCCCTAGGTGGCGGCTGAGCTACAGGCCAAAATCTACAGGTAGGCACTTTGCAAAAAACACCTCTGTTTTCCTTCAAAAATTTGGCTGTGTCCACGTTGCGCTTTGGGGCGTTTCCTGTCGCGGGCGCTAGGCCTACCCACACAAGTGAGGTATAATTTTTATCGGGAGACGTGGGGGAACGCTGGGTGGAAGGAAATTTGTGGCTCCTCTCAGATTCCAGAACTTTCTGCCACAGAAATGTGAGGAACATATGTTTTTTTTGCCAAATTTTGAGGTTTGCAAAGGATTCTGGGTAACAGAACCTGGTCCGAGCCACACAAGTCACCCCATCTTGGATTCCCCTAGGTCTCTAGTTTTCAGAAATGCACAGGTTTGGTAGGTTTCCCTAGGTGGCGGCTGAGCTACAGGCCAAAATCTACAGGTAGGCACTTTGCAAAAAACACCTCTGTTTTCCTTCAAAAATTTGGCTGTGTCCACGTTGCGTTTTGGGGCGTTTCCTGTTGCGGGCGCTAGGCCTACCCACACAAGTGAGGTATCATTTTTATCGGGAGACGTGGGGGAACGCTGGGTGGAAGGAAATTTGTGGCTCCTCTCAGATTCCAGAACTTTCTGCCACAGAAATGTGAGGAACATGTGTTTTTTTAGCCAAATTTTGAGGTTTGCAAAGGATTCTGGGTAACAGAACCTGGTCCGAGCCACACAAGTCACCCCATCTTGGATTCCCCTAGGTCTCTAGTTTTCAGAAATGCACAGGTTTGGTAGGTCTCCCTAGGTGGCGGCTGAGCTACAGGCCAAAATCTACAGGTAGGCACTTTGCAAAAAACACCTCTGTTTTCCTTCAAAAATTTGGCTGTGTCCACGTTGCGCTTTGGGGCGTTTCCTGTCGCGGGCGCTAGGCCTACCCACACAAGTGAGGTATCATTTTTATCGGGAGACGTGGGGGAACGCTGGGTGGAAGGAAATTTGTGGCTCCTCTCAGATTCCAGAACTTTCTGCCACAGAAATGTGAGGAACATGTGTTTTTTTAGCCAAATTTTGAGGTTTGCAAAGGATTCTGGGTAACAGAACCTGGTCCGAGCCACACAAGTCACCCCATCTTGGATTCCCCTAGGTCTCTAGTTTTCAGAAATGCACAGGTTTGGTAGGTCTCCCTAGGTGGCGACTGAGCTACAGGCCAAAATCTACAGGTAGGCACTTTGCAAAAAACACCTCTGTTTTCCTTCAAAAATTTGGCTGTGACACGTTGCGCTTTGGGGCGTTTCCTGTTGCGGGCGCTATGCCTACCCACACAAGTGAGGTATCATTTTTATCGGGAGACGTGGGGGAACGCTGGGTGGAAGGAAATTTGTGGCTCCTCTCAGATTCCAGAACTTTCTGCCACAGAAATGTGAGGAACATGTGTTTTTTTAGCCAAATTTTGAGGTTTGCAAAGGATTCTGGGAAACAGAACCTGGTCCGAGCCACACAAGTCACCCCATCTTGGATTCCCCTAGGTCTCTAGTTTTCAGAAATGCACAGGTTTGGTAGGTTTCCCTAGGTGGCGGCTGAGCTACAGGCCAAAATCTACAGGTAGGCACTTTGCAAAAAACACCTCTGTTTTCCTTCAAAAATTTGGCTGTGTCCACGTTGCGCTTTGGGGCGTTTCCTGTCGCGGGCGCTAGGCCTACCCACACAAGTGAGGTATCATTTTTATCGGGAGACGTGGGGTAACGCTGGGTGGAAGGAAATTTGTGGCTCCTCTCAGATTCCAGAACTTTCTGCCACAGAAATGTGAGGAACATGTGTTTTTTTAGCCAAATTTTGAGGTTTGCAAAGGATTCTGGGTAACAGAATCTGGTCCGAGCCACACAAGTCACCCCATCTTGGATTCCCCTAGGTCTCTAGTTTTCAGAAATGCACAGGTTTGGTAGGTTTCCCTAGGTGGCGGCTGAGCTACAGGCCAAAATCTACAGGTAGGCACTTTGCAAAAAACACCTCTGTTTTCCTTCAAAAATTTGGCTGTGTCCACGTTGCGCTTTGGGGCGTTTCCTGTCGCTGGCGCAAGGCCTACCCACACAAGTGAGGTATCATTTCTATCGGGAGACGTGGGGAAACGCTGGGTGGAAGGAAATTTGTGGCTCCTCTCAGATTCCAGAACTTTCTGCCACAGAAATGTGAGGAACATGTGTTTTTTTAGCCAAATTTTGAGGTTTGCAAAGGATTCTGGGTAACAGAACCTGGTCCGAGCCACACAAGTCACCCCATCTTGGATTCCCCTAGGTCTCTAGTTTTCAGAAATGCACAGGTTTGGTAGGTTTCCCTAGGTGGCGGCTGAGCTACAGGCCAAAATCTACAGGTAGGCACTTTGAAAAAAAACACCTCTGTTTTCCTTCAAAAATTTGGCTGTGTCCACGTTGCGCTTTGGGGCGTTTCCTGTCGCGGGCGCTAGGCCTACCCACACAAGTGAGGTATCATTTTTATCGGGAGACGTGGGGGAACGCTGGGTGGAAGGAAATTTGTGGCTCCTCTCAGATTCCAGAACTTTCTGCCACAGAAATGTGAGGAACAAGTGTTTTTTTTAGCCAAATTTTGAGGTTTGCAAAGGATTCTGGGTAACAGAACCTGGTCCGAGCCACACAAGTCACCCCATCTTGGATTCCCCTAGGTCTCTAGTTTTCAGAAATGCACAGGTTTGGTAGGTTTCCCTAGGTGGCGGCTGAGCTACAGGCCAAAATCTACAGGTAGGCACTTTGAAAAAAAACACCTCTGTTTTCCTTCAAAAATTTGGCTGTGTCCACGTTGCGCTTTGGGGCGTTTCCTGTCGCGGGCGCTAGGCCTACCCACACAAGTGAGGTATCATTTTTATCGGGAGACGTGGGGGAACGCTGGGTGGAAGGAAATTTGTGGCTCCTCTCAGATTCCAGAACTTTCTGCCACAGAAATGTGAGGAACATGTGTTTTTTTTAGCCAAATTTTGAGGTTTGCAAAGGATTCTGGGTAACAGAACCTGGTCCGAGCCACACAAGTCACCCCATCTTGGATTCCCCTAGGTCTCTAGTTTTCAGAAATGCACAGGTTTGGTAGGTTTCCCTAGGTGGCGGCTGAGCTACAGGCCAAAATCTACAGGTAGGCACTTTGCAAAAAACACCTCTGTTTTCCTTCAAAAATTTGGCTGTGTCCACGTTGCGCTTTGGGGCGTTTCCTGTCGCGGGCGCTAGGCCTACCCACACAAGTGAGGTATCATTTTTATCGGGAGACGTGGGGGAACGCTGGGTGGAAGGAAATTTGTGGCTCCTCTCAGATTCCAGAACTTTCTGCCACAGAAATGTGAGGAACATGTGTTTTTTTAGCCAAATTTTGAGGTTTGCAAAGGATTCTGGGTAACAGAACCTGGTCCGAGCCACACAAGTCACCCCATCTTGGATTCCCCTAGGTCTCTAGTTTTCAGAAATGCACAGGTTTGGTAGGTTTCCCTAGGTGGCGGCTGAGCTACAGGCCAAAATCTACAGGTAGGCACTTTGCAAAAAACACCTCTGTTTTCCTTCAAAAATTTGGCTGTGTCCACGTTGCGCTTTGGGGCGGTTCCTGTCGCGGGCGCTAGGCCTACCCACACAAGTGAGGTATCATTTTTATCGGGAGACGTTGGGGAACGCTGGGTGGAAGGAAATTTGTGGCTCCTCTCAGATTCCAGAACTTTCTGCCACAGAAATGTGAGGAACATGTGGTTTTTTAGCCAAATTTTGAGGTTTGCAAAGGATTCTGGGTAACAGAACCTGGTCCGAGCCACACAAGTCACCCCATCTTGGAGTCCCCTAGGTCTCTAGTTTTCAGAAATGCACAGGTTTGGTAGGTTTCCCTAGGTGGCGGCTGAGCTACAGGCCAAAATCTACAGGTAGGCACTTTGCAAAAAACACCTCTGTTTTCCTTCAAAAATTTGGCTGTGTCCACGTTGCGCTTTGGGGCGTTTCCTGTCGCGGGCGCTAGGCCTACCCACACAAGTGAGGTATCATTTTTATCGGGAGACGTGGGGGAACGCTGGGTGGAAGGAAATTTGTGGCCCCTCTCAGATTCCAGAACTTTCTGCCACAGAAATGTGAGGAACATGTGTTTTTTTAGCCAAATTTTGAGGTTTGCAAAGGATTCTGGGTAATAGAACCTGGTCCGAGCCACACAAGTCACCCCATCTTGGATTCCCGTAGGTCTCTAGTTTTCAGAAATGCACAGGTTTGGTAGGTTTCCCTAGGTGGCGGCTGAGCTACAGGCCAAAATCTACAGGTAGGCACTTTGCAAAAAACACCTCTGTTTTCCTTCAAAAATTTGGCTGTGTCCACGTTGCGCTTTGGGGCGTTTCCTGTCGCGGGCGCAAGGCCTACCCACACAAGTGAGGTATCATTTTTATCGGGAGACGTGGGGGAACGCTGGGTGGAAGGAAATTTGTGGCTCCTCTCAGATTCCAGAACTTTCTGCCACAGAAATGTGAGGAACATGTGTTTTTTTAGCCAAATTTTGAGGTTTGCAAAGGATTCTGGGTAATAGAACCTGGTCCGAGCCACACAAGTCACCCCATCTTGGATTCCCCTAGGTCTCTAGTTTTCAGAAATGCACAGGTTTGGTAGGTTTCCCTAGGTGGCGGCTGAGCTACAGGCCAAAATCTACAGGTAGGCACTTTGCAAAAAACACCTCTGTTTTCCTTCAAAAATTTGGCTGTGTCCACGTTGCGCTTTGGGGCGTTTCCTGTCGCGGGCGCAAGGCCTACCCACACAAGTGAGGTATCATTTTTATCGGGAGACGTGGGGGAACGCTGGGTGGAAGGAAATTTGTGGCTCCTCTCAGATTCCAGAACTTTCTGCCACAGAAATGTGAGGAACATGTGTTTTTTTAGCCAAATTTTGAGGTTTGCAAAGGATTCTGGGTAATAGAACCTGGTCCGAGCCACACAAGTCACCCCATCTTGGATTCCCCTAGGTCTCTAGTTTTCAGAAATGCACAGGTTTGGTAGGTTTCCCTAGGTGGCGGCTGAGCTACAGGCCAAAATCTACAGGTAGGCACTTTGCAAAAAACACCTCTGTTTTCCTTCAAAAATTTGGCTGTGTCCACGTTGCGCTTTGGGGCGTTTCCTGTCGCGGGCGCTAGGCCTACCCACACAAGTGAGGTATAATTTTTATCGGGAGACGTGGGGGAACGCTGGGTGGAAGGAAATTTGTGGCTCCTCTCAGATTCCAGAACTTTCTGCCACAGAAATGTGAGGAACATGTGTTTTTTTAGCCAAACTTTGAGGTTTGCAAAGGATTCTGGGTAACAGAACCTGGTCCGAGCCACACAAGTCACCCCATCTTGGATTCCCCTAGGTCTCTAGTTTTCAGAAATGCACAGGTTTGGTAGGTTTCCCTAGGTGGCGGCTGAGCTACAGGCCAAAATCTACAGGTAGGCACTTTGCAAAAAACACCTCTGTTTTCCTTCAAAAATTTGGCTGTGTCCACGTTGCGCTTTGGGGCGTTTCCTGTCGCAGGCGCTAGGCCTACCCACACAAGTGAGGTATCATTTTTATCGGGAGATGTGGGGGAACGCTGGGTGGAAGGAAATTTGTGGCTCCTCTCAGATTCCAGAACTTTCTGCCACAGAAATGTGAGGAACATGTGTTTTTTTAGCCAAATTTTGAGGTTTGCAAAGGATTCTGGGTAACAGAACCTGGTCCGAGCCACACAAGTCACCCCATCTTGGATTCCCCTAGGTCTCTAGTTTTCAGAAATGCACAGGTTTGGTAGGTCTCCCTAGGTGGCGGCTGAGCTACAGGCCAAAATCTACAGGTAGGCACTTTGCAAAAAACACCTCTGTTTTCCTTCAAAAATTTGGCTGTGTCCACGTTGCGCTTTGGGGCGTTTCCTGTCGCGGGCGCTAGGCCTACCCACACAAGTGAGGTATCATTTTTATCGGGAGACGTGGGGGAACGCTGGGTGGAAGGAAATTTGTGGCTCCTCTCAGATTCCAGAACTTTCTGCCACAGAAATGTGAGGAACATGTGTTTTTTTAGCCAAATTTTGAGGTTTGCAAAGGATTCTGGGTAACAGAACCTGGTCCGAGCCACACAAGTCACCCCATCTTGGATTCCCCTAGGTCTCTAGTTTTCAGAAATGCACAGGTTTGGTAGGTTTCCCTAGGTGGCGGCTGAGCTACAGGCCAAAATCTACAGGTAGGCACTTTGCAAAAAACACCTCTGTTTTCCTTCAAAAATTTGGCTGTGTCCACGTTGCGCTTTGGGGCGTTTCCTGTCGCGGGCGCTAGGCCTACCCACACAAGTGAGGTATCATTTTTATCGGGAGACGTGGGGGAACGCTGGGTGGAAGGAAATTTGTGGCTCCTCTCAGATTCCAGAACTTTCTGCCACAGAAATGTGAGGAACATGTGTTTTTTTAGCCAAATTTTGAGGTTTGCAAAGGATTCTGGGTAACAGAACCTGGTCCGAGGCACACAAGTCACCCCATCTTGGATTCCCCTAGGTCTCTAGTTTTCAGAAATGTACAGGTTTGGTAGGTTTCCCTAGGTGGCGGCTGAGCTACAGGCCAAAATCTACAGGTAGGCACTTTGCAAAAAACACCTCTGTTTTCCTTCAAAAATTTGGCTGTGTCCACGTTGCGCTTTGGGGCGTTTCCTGTCGCGGGCGCTAGGCCTACCCACACAAGTGAGGTATCATTTTTATCGGGAGACGTGGGGGAACGCTGGGTGGAAGGAAATTTGTGGCTCCTCACAGATTCCAGAACTTTCTGCCACAGAAATGTGAGGAACATGTGTTTTTTTAGCCAAATTTTGAGGTTTGCAAAGGATTCTGGGTAACAGAACCTGGTCCGAGCCACACAAGTCACCCCATCTTGGATTCCCCTAGGTCTCTAGTTTTCAGAAATGCACAGGTTTGGTAGGTTTCCCTAGGTGGCGGCTGAGCTACAGGCCAAAATCTACAGGTAGGCACTTTGCAAAAAACACCTCTGTTTTCCTTCAAAAATTTGGCTGTGTCCACGTTGCGCTTTGGTGCGTTTCCTGTCGCGGGCGCTAGGCCTACCCACACAAGTGAGGTATCATTTTTATCGGGAGACGTGGGGGAACGCTGGGTGGAAGGAAATTTGTGGCTCCTCTCAGATTCCAGAACTTTCTGCCACAGAAATGTGAGGAACATGTGTTTTTTTAGCCAAATTTTGAGGTTTGCAAAGGATTCTGGGTAACAGAACCTGGTCCGAGCCACACAAGTCACCCCATCTTGGATTCCCCTAGGTCTCTAGTTTTCAGAAATGCACAGGTTTGGTAGGTTTCCCTAGGTGGCGGCTGAGCTACAGGCCAAAATCTACAGGTAGGCACTTTGCAAAAAACACCTCTGTTTTCCTTCAAAAATTTGGCTGTGTCCACGTTGCGCTTTGGGGCGTTTCCTGTCGCGGGCGCTAGGCCTACCCACACAAGTGAGGTATCATTTTTATCGGGAGACGTGGGGTAACGCTGGGTGGAAGGAAATTTGTGGCTCCTCTCAGATTCCAGAACTTTCTGCCACAGAAATGTGAGGAACATGTGTTTTTTTAGCCAAATTTTGAGGTTTGCAAAGGATTCTGGGTAACAGAACCTGGTCCGAGCCACACAAGTCACCCCATCTTGGATTCCCCTAGGTCTCTAGTTTTCAGAAATGCACAGGTTTGGTAGGTCTCCCTAGGTGGCGGCTGAGCTACAGGCCAAAATCTACAGGTAGGCACTTTGCAAAAAACACCTCTGTTTTCCTTCAAAAATTTGGCTGTGTCCACGTTGCGCTTTGGGGCGTTTCCTGTCGCGGGCGCTAGGCCTACCCACACAAGTGAGGTATCATTTTTATCGGGAGACGTGGGGGAACGCTGGGTGGAAGGAAATTTGTGGCTCCTCTCAGATTCCAGAACTTTCTGCCACAGAAATGTGAGGAACATGTGTTTTTTTAGCCAAATTTTGAGGTTTGCAAAGGATTCTGGGTAACAGAACCTGGTCCGAGCCACACAAGTCACCCCATCTTGGATTCCCCTAGGTCTCTAGTTTTCAGAAATGCACAGGTTTGGTAGGTTTCCCTAGGTGGCGGCTGAGCTACAGGCCAAAATCTACAGGTAGGCACTTTGCAAAAAACACCTCTGTTTTCCTTCAAAAATTTGGCTGTGTCCACGTTGCGCTTTGGGGCGTTTCCTGTCGCGGGCGCTAGGCCTACCCACACAAGTGAGGTATCATTTTTATCAGGAGACGTGGGGGAACGCTGGGTGGAAGGAAATTTGTGGCTCCTCTCAGATTCCAGAACTTTCTGCCACAGAAATGTGAGGAACATGTGTTTTTTTAGCCAAATTTTGAGGTTTGCAAAGGATTCTGGGTAACAGAACCTGGTCCGAGCCACACAAGTCACCCCATCTTGGATTCCCCTAGGTCTCTAGTTTTCAGAAATGCACAGGTTTGGTAGGTTTCCCTAGGTGGCGGCTGAGCTACAGGCCAAAATCTACAGGTAGGCACTTTGCAAAAAACACCTCTGTTTTCCTTCAAAAATTTGGCTGTGTCCACGTTGCGCTTTGGGGCGTTTCCTGTCGCGGGCGCTAGGCCTACCCACACAAGTGAGGTATCATTTTTATCGGGAGACGTGGGGTAACGCTGGGTGGAAGGAAATTTGTGGCTCCTCACAGATTCCAGAACTTTCTGCCACAGAAATGTGAGGAACATGTGTTTTTTTAGCCAAATTTTGAGGTTTGCAAAGGATTCTGGGTAACAGAACCTGGTCCGAGCCACACAAGTCACCCCATCTTGGATTCCCCTAGGTCTCTAGTTTTCAGAAATGCACAGGTTTGGTAGGTTTCCCTAGGTGGCGGCTGAGCTACAGGCCAAAATCTACAGGTAGGCACTTTGCAAAAAACACCTCTGTTTTCCTTCAAAAATTTGGCTGTGTCCACGTTGCGCTTTGGGGCGTTTCCTGTCGCGGGCGCTAGGCCTACCCACACAAGTGAGGTATCATTTTTATCGGGAGACGTGGGGGAACGCTGGGTGGAAGGAAATTTGTGGCTCCTCTCAGATTCCAGAACTTTCTGCCACAGAAATGTGAGGAACATGTGTTTTTTTAGCCAAATTTTGAGGTTTGCAAAGGATTCTGGGTAACAGAACCTGGTCCGAGCCACACAAGTCACCCCATCTTGGATTCCCCTAGGTCTCTAGTTTTCAGAAATGCACAGGTTTGGTAGGTCTCCCTAGGTGGCGGCTGAGCTACAGGCCAAAATCTACAGGTAGGCACTTTGCAAAAAACACCTCTGTTTTCCTTCAAAAATTTGGCTGTGTCCACGTTGCGCTTTGGGGCGTTTCCTGTCGCGGGCGCTAGGCCTACCCACACAAGTGAGGTATCATTTTTATCGGGAGACGTGGGGGAACGCTGGGTGGAAGGAAATTTGTGGCTCCTCTCAGATTCCAGAACTTTCTGCCACAGAAATGTGAGGAACATGTGTTTTTTTAGCCAAATTTTGAGGTTTGCAAAGGATTCTGGGTAACAGAACCTGGTCCGAGCCACACAAGTCACCCCATCTTGGATTCCCCTAGGTCTCTAGTTTTCAGAAATGCACAGGTTTGGTAGGTTTCCCTAGGTGGCGGCTGAGCTACAGGCCAAAATCTACAGGTAGGCACTTTGCAAAAAACACCTCTGTTTTCCTTCAAAAATTTGGCTGTGTCCACGTTGCGCTTTGGGGCGTTTCCTGTCGCGGGCGCTAGGCCTACCCACACAAGTGAGGTATCATTTTTATCGGGAGACGTGGGGGAACGCTGGGTGGAAGGAAATTTGTGGCTCCTCTCAGATTCCAGAACTTTCTGCCACAGAAATGTGAGGAACATGTGTTTTTTTAGCCAAATTTTGAGGTTTGCAAAGGATTCTGGGTAACAGAACCTGGTCCGAGCCACACAAGTCACCCCATCTTGGATTCCCCTAGGTCTCTAGTTTTCAGAAATGCACAGGTTTGGTAGGTCTCCCTAGGTGGCGGCTGAGCTACAGGCCAAAATCTACAGGTAGGCACTTTGCAAAAAACACCTCTGTTTTCCTTCAAAAATTTGGCTGTGTCCACGTTGCGCTTTGGGGCGTTTCCTGTCGCGGGCGCTAGGCCTACCCACACAAGTGAGGTATCATTTTTATCGGGAGACGTGGGGGAACGCTGGGTGGAAGGAAATTTGTGGCTCCTCTCAGATTCCAGAACTTTCTGCCACAGAAATGTGAGGAACATGTGTTTTTTTAGCCAAATTTTGAGGTTTGCAAAGGATTCTGGGTAACAGAACCTGGTCCGAGCCACACAAGTCACCCCATCTTGGATTCCCCTAGGTCTCTAGTTTTCAGAAATGCACAGGTTTGGTAGGTTTCCCTAGGTGGCGGCTGAGCTACAGGCCAAAATCTACAGGTAGGCACTTTGCAAAAAACACCTCTGTTTTCCTTCAAAAATTTGGCTGTGTCCACGTTGCGCTTTGGGGCGTTTCCTGTCGCGGGCGCTAGGCCTACCCACACAAGTGAGGTATCATTTTTATTGGGAGACGTGGGGTAACGCTGGGTGGAAGGAAATTTGTGGCTCCTCTCAGATTCCAGAACTTTCTGCCACAGAAATGTGAGGAACATGTGTTTTTTTAGCCAAATTTTGAGGTTTGCAAAGGATTCTGGGTAACAGAACCTGGTCCGAGCCACACAAGTCACCCCATCTTGGATTCCCCTAGGTCTCTAGTTTTCAGAAATGCACAGGTTTGGTAGGTCTCCCTAGGTGGCGGCTGAGCTACAGGCCAAAATCTACAGGTAGGCACTTTGCAAAAAACACCTCTGTTTTCCTTCAAAAATTTGGCTGTGTCCACGTTGCGCTTTGGGGCGTTTCCTGTCGCGGGCGCTAGGCCTACCCACACAAGTGAGGTATCATTTTTATCGGGAGACGTGGGGGAACGCTGGGTGGAAGGAAATTTGTGGCTCCTCTCAGATTCCAGAACTTTCTGCCACAGAAATGTGAGGAACATGTGTTTTTTTAGCCAAATTTTGAGGTTTGCAAAGGATTCTGGGTAACAGAACCTGGTCCGAGCCACACAAGTCACCCCATCTTGGATTCCCCTAGGTCTCTAGTTTTCAGAAATGCACAGGTTTGGTAGGTTTCCCTAGGTGGCGGCTGAGCTACAGGCCAAAATCTACAGGTAGGCACTTTGCAAAAAACACCTCTGTTTTCCTTCAAAAATTTGGCTGTGTCCACGTTGCGCTTTGGGGCGTTTCCTGTCGCGGGCGCTAGGCCTACCCACACAAGTGAGGTATCATTTTTATCGGGAGACGTGGGGGAACGCTGGGTGGAAGGAAATTTGTGGCTCCTCTCAGATTCCAGAACTTTCTGCCACAGAAATGTGAGGAACATGTGTTTTTTTAGCCAAATTTTGAGGTTTGCAAAGGATTCTGAGTAACAGAACCTGGTCCGAGCCACACAAGTCACCCCATCTTGGATTCCCCTAGGTCTCTAGTTTTCAGAAATGCACAGGTTTGGTAGGTTTCCCTAGGTGGCGGCTGAGCTACAGGCCAAAATCTACAGGTAGGCACTTTGCAAAAAACACCTCTGTTTTCCTTCAAAAATTTGGCTGTGTCCACGTTGCGCTTTGGGGCGTTTCCTGTCGCGGGCGCTAGGCCTACCCACACAAGTGAGGTATCATTTTTATCGGGAGACGTGGGGGAACGCTGGGTGGAAGGAAATTTGTGGCTCCTCTCAGATTCCAGAACTTTCTGCCACAGAAATGTGAGGAACATGTGTTTTTTTTAGCCAAATTTTGAGGTTTGCAAAGGATTCTGGGTAACAGAACCTGGTCCGAGCCACACAAGTCACCCCATCTTGGATTCCCCTAGGTCTCTAGTTTTCAGAAATGCACAGGTTTGGTAGGTTTCCCTAGGTGGCGGCTGAGCTACAGGCCAAAATCTACAGGTAGGCACTTTGCAAAAAACACCTCTGTTTTCCTTCAAAAATTTGGCTGTGTCCACGTTGCGCTTTGGGGCGTTTCCTGTCGCGGGCGCTAGGCCTACCCACACAAGTGAGGTATAATTTTTATCGGGAGACGTGGGGGAACGCTGGGTGGAAGGAAATTTGTGGCTCCTCTCAGATTCCAGAACTTTCTGCCACAGAAATGTGAGGAACATATGTTTTTTTTGCCAAATTTTGAGGTTTGCAAAGGATTCTGGGTAACAGAACCTGGTCCGAGCCACACAAGTCACCCCATCTTGGATTCCCCTAGGTCTCTAGTTTTCAGAAATGCACAGGTTTGGTAGGTTTCCCTAGGTGGCGGCTGAGCTACAGGCCAAAATCTACAGGTAGGCACTTTGCAAAAAACACCTCTGTTTTCCTTCAAAAATTTGGCTGTGTCCACGTTGCGTTTTGGGGCGTTTCCTGTTGCGGGCGCTAGGCCTACCCACACAAGTGAGGTATCATTTTTATCGGGAGACGTGGGGGAACGCTGGGTGGAAGGAAATTTGTGGCTCCTCTCAGATTCCAGAACTTTCTGCCACAGAAATGTGAGGAACATGTGTTTTTTTAGCCAAATTTTGAGGTTTGCAAAGGATTCTGGGTAACAGAACCTGGTCCGAGCCACACAAGTCACCCCATCTTGGATTCCCCTAGGTCTCTAGTTTTCAGAAATGCACAGGTTTGGTAGGTCTCCCTAGGTGGCGGCTGAGCTACAGGCCAAAATCTACAGGTAGGCACTTTGCAAAAAACACCTCTGTTTTCCTTCAAAAATTTGGCTGTGTCCACGTTGCGCTTTGGGGCGTTTCCTGTCGCGGGCGCTAGGCCTACCCACACAAGTGAGGTATCATTTTTATCGGGAGACGTGGGGGAACGCTGGGTGGAAGGAAATTTGTGGCTCCTCTCAGATTCCAGAACTTTCTGCCACAGAAATGTGAGGAACATGTGTTTTTTTAGCCAAATTTTGAGGTTTGCAAAGGATTCTGGGTAACAGAACCTGGTCCGAGCCACACAAGTCACCCCATCTTGGATTCCCCTAGGTCTCTAGTTTTCAGAAATGCACAGGTTTGGTAGGTCTCCCTAGGTGGCGACTGAGCTACAGGCCAAAATCTACAGGTAGGCACTTTGCAAAAAACACCTCTGTTTTCCTTCAAAAATTTGGCTGTGACACGTTGCGCTTTGGGGCGTTTCCTGTTGCGGGCGCTATGCCTACCCACACAAGTGAGGTATCATTTTTATCGGGAGACGTGGGGGAACGCTGGGTGGAAGGAAATTTGTGGCTCCTCTCAGATTCCAGAACTTTCTGCCACAGAAATGTGAGGAACATGTGTTTTTTTAGCCAAATTTTGAGGTTTGCAAAGGATTCTGGGAAACAGAACCTGGTCCGAGCCACACAAGTCACCCCATCTTGGATTCCCCTAGGTCTCTAGTTTTCAGAAATGCACAGGTTTGGTAGGTTTCCCTAGGTGGCGGCTGAGCTACAGGCCAAAATCTACAGGTAGGCACTTTGCAAAAAACACCTCTGTTTTCCTTCAAAAATTTGGCTGTGTCCACGTTGCGCTTTGGGGCGTTTCCTGTCGCGGGCGCTAGGCCTACCCACACAAGTGAGGTATCATTTTTATCGGGAGACGTGGGGTAACGCTGGGTGGAAGGAAATTTGTGGCTCCTCTCAGATTCCAGAACTTTCTGCCACAGAAATGTGAGGAACATGTGTTTTTTTAGCCAAATTTTGAGGTTTGCAAAGGATTCTGGGTAACAGAATCTGGTCCGAGCCACACAAGTCACCCCATCTTGGATTCCCCTAGGTCTCTAGTTTTCAGAAATGCACAGGTTTGGTAGGTTTCCCTAGGTGGCGGCTGAGCTACAGGCCAAAATCTACAGGTAGGCACTTTGCAAAAAACACCTCTGTTTTCCTTCAAAAATTTGGCTGTGTCCACGTTGCGCTTTGGGGCGTTTCCTGTCGCTGGCGCAAGGCCTACCCACACAAGTGAGGTATCATTTCTATCGGGAGACGTGGGGAAACGCTGGGTGGAAGGAAATTTGTGGCTCCTCTCAGATTCCAGAACTTTCTGCCACAGAAATGTGAGGAACATGTGTTTTTTTAGCCAAATTTTGAGGTTTGCAAAGGATTCTGGGTAACAGAACCTGGTCCGAGCCACACAAGTCACCCCATCTTGGATTCCCCTAGGTCTCTAGTTTTCAGAAATGCACAGGTTTGGTAGGTTTCCCTAGGTGGCGGCTGAGCTACAGGCCAAAATCTACAGGTAGGCACTTTGAAAAAAAACACCTCTGTTTTCCTTCAAAAATTTGGCTGTGTCCACGTTGCGCTTTGGGGCGTTTCCTGTCGCGGGCGCTAGGCCTACCCACACAAGTGAGGTATCATTTTTATCGGGAGACGTGGGGGAACGCTGGGTGGAAGGAAATTTGTGGCTCCTCTCAGATTCCAGAACTTTCTGCCACAGAAATGTGAGGAACAAGTGTTTTTTTTAGCCAAATTTTGAGGTTTGCAAAGGATTCTGGGTAACAGAACCTGGTCCGAGCCACACAAGTCACCCCATCTTGGATTCCCCTAGGTCTCTAGTTTTCAGAAATGCACAGGTTTGGTAGGTTTCCCTAGGTGGCGGCTGAGCTACAGGCCAAAATCTACAGGTAGGCACTTTGAAAAAAAACACCTCTGTTTTCCTTCAAAAATTTGGCTGTGTCCACGTTGCGCTTTGGGGCGTTTCCTGTCGCGGGCGCTAGGCCTACCCACACAAGTGAGGTATCATTTTTATCGGGAGACGTGGGGGAACGCTGGGTGGAAGGAAATTTGTGGCTCCTCTCAGATTCCAGAACTTTCTGCCACAGAAATGTGAGGAACATGTGTTTTTTTTAGCCAAATTTTGAGGTTTGCAAAGGATTCTGGGTAACAGAACCTGGTCCGAGCCACACAAGTCACCCCATCTTGGATTCCCCTAGGTCTCTAGTTTTCAGAAATGCACAGGTTTGGTAGGTTTCCCTAGGTGGCGGCTGAGCTACAGGCCAAAATCTACAGGTAGGCACTTTGCAAAAAACACCTCTGTTTTCCTTCAAAAATTTGGCTGTGTCCACGTTGCGCTTTGGGGCGTTTCCTGTCGCGGGCGCTAGGCCTACCCACACAAGTGAGGTATCATTTTTATCGGGAGACGTGGGGGAACGCTGGGTGGAAGGAAATTTGTGGCTCCTCTCAGATTCCAGAACTTTCTGCCACAGAAATGTGAGGAACATGTGTTTTTTTAGCCAAATTTTGAGGTTTGCAAAGGATTCTGGGTAACAGAACCTGGTCCGAGCCACACAAGTCACCCCATCTTGGATTCCCCTAGGTCTCTAGTTTTCAGAAATGCACAGGTTTGGTAGGTTTCCCTAGGTGGCGGCTGAGCTACAGGCCAAAATCTACAGGTAGGCACTTTGCAAAAAACACCTCTGTTTTCCTTCAAAAATTTGGCTGTGTCCACGTTGCGCTTTGGGGCGGTTCCTGTCGCGGGCGCTAGGCCTACCCACACAAGTGAGGTATCATTTTTATCGGGAGACGTTGGGGAACGCTGGGTGGAAGGAAATTTGTGGCTCCTCTCAGATTCCAGAACTTTCTGCCACAGAAATGTGAGGAACATGTGGTTTTTTAGCCAAATTTTGAGGTTTGCAAAGGATTCTGGGTAACAGAACCTGGTCCGAGCCACACAAGTCACCCCATCTTGGAGTCCCCTAGGTCTCTAGTTTTCAGAAATGCACAGGTTTGGTAGGTTTCCCTAGGTGGCGGCTGAGCTACAGGCCAAAATCTACAGGTAGGCACTTTGCAAAAAACACCTCTGTTTTCCTTCAAAAATTTGGCTGTGTCCACGTTGCGCTTTGGGGCGTTTCCTGTCGCGGGCGCTAGGCCTACCCACACAAGTGAGGTATCATTTTTATCGGGAGACGTGGGGGAACGCTGGGTGGAAGGAAATTTGTGGCCCCTCTCAGATTCCAGAACTTTCTGCCACAGAAATGTGAGGAACATGTGTTTTTTTAGCCAAATTTTGAGGTTTGCAAAGGATTCTGGGTAATAGAACCTGGTCCGAGCCACACAAGTCACCCCATCTTGGATTCCCGTAGGTCTCTAGTTTTCAGAAATGCACAGGTTTGGTAGGTTTCCCTAGGTGGCGGCTGAGCTACAGGCCAAAATCTACAGGTAGGCACTTTGCAAAAAACACCTCTGTTTTCCTTCAAAAATTTGGCTGTGTCCACGTTGCGCTTTGGGGCGTTTCCTGTCGCGGGCGCAAGGCCTACCCACACAAGTGAGGTATCATTTTTATCGGGAGACGTGGGGGAACGCTGGGTGGAAGGAAATTTGTGGCTCCTCTCAGATTCCAGAACTTTCTGCCACAGAAATGTGAGGAACATGTGTTTTTTTAGCCAAATTTTGAGGTTTGCAAAGGATTCTGGGTAATAGAACCTGGTCCGAGCCACACAAGTCACCCCATCTTGGATTCCCCTAGGTCTCTAGTTTTCAGAAATGCACAGGTTTGGTAGGTTTCCCTAGGTGGCGGCTGAGCTACAGGCCAAAATCTACAGGTAGGCACTTTGCAAAAAACACCTCTGTTTTCCTTCAAAAATTTGGCTGTGTCCACGTTGCGCTTTGGGGCGTTTCCTGTCGCGGGCGCAAGGCCTACCCACACAAGTGAGGTATCATTTTTATCGGGAGACGTGGGGGAACGCTGGGTGGAAGGAAATTTGTGGCTCCTCTCAGATTCCAGAACTTTCTGCCACAGAAATGTGAGGAACATGTGTTTTTTTAGCCAAATTTTGAGGTTTGCAAAGGATTCTGGGTAATAGAACCTGGTCCGAGCCACACAAGTCACCCCATCTTGGATTCCCCTAGGTCTCTAGTTTTCAGAAATGCACAGGTTTGGTAGGTTTCCCTAGGTGGCGGCTGAGCTACAGGCCAAAATCTACAGGTAGGCACTTTGCAAAAAACACCTCTGTTTTCCTTCAAAAATTTGGCTGTGTCCACGTTGCGCTTTGGGGCGTTTCCTGTCGCGGGCGCTAGGCCTACCCACACAAGTGAGGTATAATTTTTATCGGGAGACGTGGGGGAACGCTGGGTGGAAGGAAATTTGTGGCTCCTCTCAGATTCCAGAACTTTCTGCCACAGAAATGTGAGGAACATGTGTTTTTTTAGCCAAACTTTGAGGTTTGCAAAGGATTCTGGGTAACAGAACCTGGTCCGAGCCACACAAGTCACCCCATCTTGGATTCCCCTAGGTCTCTAGTTTTCAGAAATGCACAGGTTTGGTAGGTTTCCCTAGGTGGCGGCTGAGCTACAGGCCAAAATCTACAGGTAGGCACTTTGCAAAAAACACCTCTGTTTTCCTTCAAAAATTTGGCTGTGTCCACGTTGCGCTTTGGGGCGTTTCCTGTCGCAGGCGCTAGGCCTACCCACACAAGTGAGGTATCATTTTTATCGGGAGATGTGGGGGAACGCTGGGTGGAAGGAAATTTGTGGCTCCTCTCAGATTCCAGAACTTTCTGCCACAGAAATGTGAGGAACATGTGTTTTTTTAGCCAAATTTTGAGGTTTGCAAAGGATTCTGGGTAACAGAACCTGGTCCGAGCCACACAAGTCACCCCATCTTGGATTCCCCTAGGTCTCTAGTTTTCAGAAATGCACAGGTTTGGTAGGTCTCCCTAGGTGGCGGCTGAGCTACAGGCCAAAATCTACAGGTAGGCACTTTGCAAAAAACACCTCTGTTTTCCTTCAAAAATTTGGCTGTGTCCACGTTGCGCTTTGGGGCGTTTCCTGTCGCGGGCGCTAGGCCTACCCACACAAGTGAGGTATCATTTTTATCGGGAGACGTGGGGGAACGCTGGGTGGAAGGAAATTTGTGGCTCCTCTCAGATTCCAGAACTTTCTGCCACAGAAATGTGAGGAACATGTGTTTTTTTAGCCAAATTTTGAGGTTTGCAAAGGATTCTGGGTAACAGAACCTGGTCCGAGCCACACAAGTCACCCCATCTTGGATTCCCCTAGGTCTCTAGTTTTCAGAAATGCACAGGTTTGGTAGGTTTCCCTAGGTGGCGGCTGAGCTACAGGCCAAAATCTACAGGTAGGCACTTTGCAAAAAACACCTCTGTTTTCCTTCAAAAATTTGGCTGTGTCCACGTTGCGCTTTGGGGCGTTTCCTGTCGCGGGCGCTAGGCCTACCCACACAAGTGAGGTATCATTTTTATCGGGAGACGTGGGGGAACGCTGGGTGGAAGGAAATTTGTGGCTCCTCTCAGATTCCAGAACTTTCTGCCACAGAAATGTGAGGAACATGTGTTTTTTTAGCCAAATTTTGAGGTTTGCAAAGGATTCTGGGTAACAGAACCTGGTCCGAGGCACACAAGTCACCCCATCTTGGATTCCCCTAGGTCTCTAGTTTTCAGAAATGTACAGGTTTGGTAGGTTTCCCTAGGTGGCGGCTGAGCTACAGGCCAAAATCTACAGGTAGGCACTTTGCAAAAAACACCTCTGTTTTCCTTCAAAAATTTGGCTGTGTCCACGTTGCGCTTTGGGGCGTTTCCTGTCGCGGGCGCTAGGCCTACCCACACAAGTGAGGTATCATTTTTATCGGGAGACGTGGGGGAACGCTGGGTGGAAGGAAATTTGTGGCTCCTCACAGATTCCAGAACTTTCTGCCACAGAAATGTGAGGAACATGTGTTTTTTTAGCCAAATTTTGAGGTTTGCAAAGGATTCTGGGTAACAGAACCTGGTCCGAGCCACACAAGTCACCCCATCTTGGATTCCCCTAGGTCTCTAGTTTTCAGAAATGCACAGGTTTGGTAGGTTTCCCTAGGTGGCGGCTGAGCTACAGGCCAAAATCTACAGGTAGGCACTTTGCAAAAAACACCTCTGTTTTCCTTCAAAAATTTGGCTGTGTCCACGTTGCGCTTTGGTGCGTTTCCTGTCGCGGGCGCTAGGCCTACCCACACAAGTGAGGTATCATTTTTATCGGGAGACGTGGGGGAACGCTGGGTGGAAGGAAATTTGTGGCTCCTCTCAGATTCCAGAACTTTCTGCCACAGAAATGTGAGGAACATGTGTTTTTTTAGCCAAATTTTGAGGTTTGCAAAGGATTCTGGGTAACAGAACCTGGTCCGAGCCACACAAGTCACCCCATCTTGGATTCCCCTAGGTCTCTAGTTTTCAGAAATGCACAGGTTTGGTAGGTTTCCCTAGGTGGCGGCTGAGCTACAGGCCAAAATCTACAGGTAGGCACTTTGCAAAAAACACCTCTGTTTTCCTTCAAAAATTTGGCTGTGTCCACGTTGCGCTTTGGGGCGTTTCCTGTCGCGGGCGCTAGGCCTACCCACACAAGTGAGGTATCATTTTTATCGGGAGACGTGGGGTAACGCTGGGTGGAAGGAAATTTGTGGCTCCTCTCAGATTCCAGAACTTTCTGCCACAGAAATGTGAGGAACATGTGTTTTTTTAGCCAAATTTTGAGGTTTGCAAAGGATTCTGGGTAACAGAACCTGGTCCGAGCCACACAAGTCACCCCATCTTGGATTCCCCTAGGTCTCTAGTTTTCAGAAATGCACAGGTTTGGTAGGTCTCCCTAGGTGGCGGCTGAGCTACAGGCCAAAATCTACAGGTAGGCACTTTGCAAAAAACACCTCTGTTTTCCTTCAAAAATTTGGCTGTGTCCACGTTGCGCTTTGGGGCGTTTCCTGTCGCGGGCGCTAGGCCTACCCACACAAGTGAGGTATCATTTTTATCGGGAGACGTGGGGGAACGCTGGGTGGAAGGAAATTTGTGGCTCCTCTCAGATTCCAGAACTTTCTGCCACAGAAATGTGAGGAACATGTGTTTTTTTAGCCAAATTTTGAGGTTTGCAAAGGATTCTGGGTAACAGAACCTGGTCCGAGCCACACAAGTCACCCCATCTTGGATTCCCCTAGGTCTCTAGTTTTCAGAAATGCACAGGTTTGGTAGGTTTCCCTAGGTGGCGGCTGAGCTACAGGCCAAAATCTACAGGTAGGCACTTTGCAAAAAACACCTCTGTTTTCCTTCAAAAATTTGGCTGTGTCCACGTTGCGCTTTGGGGCGTTTCCTGTCGCGGGCGCTAGGCCTACCCACACAAGTGAGGTATCATTTTTATCAGGAGACGTGGGGGAACGCTGGGTGGAAGGAAATTTGTGGCTCCTCTCAGATTCCAGAACTTTCTGCCACAGAAATGTGAGGAACATGTGTTTTTTTAGCCAAATTTTGAGGTTTGCAAAGGATTCTGGGTAACAGAACCTGGTCCGAGCCACACAAGTCACCCCATCTTGGATTCCCCTAGGTCTCTAGTTTTCAGAAATGCACAGGTTTGGTAGGTTTCCCTAGGTGGCGGCTGAGCTACAGGCCAAAATCTACAGGTAGGCACTTTGCAAAAAACACCTCTGTTTTCCTTCAAAAATTTGGCTGTGTCCACGTTGCGCTTTGGGGCGTTTCCTGTCGCGGGCGCTAGGCCTACCCACACAAGTGAGGTATCATTTTTATCGGGAGACGTGGGGTAACGCTGGGTGGAAGGAAATTTGTGGCTCCTCACAGATTCCAGAACTTTCTGCCACAGAAATGTGAGGAACATGTGTTTTTTTAGCCAAATTTTGAGGTTTGCAAAGGATTCTGGGTAACAGAACCTGGTCCGAGCCACACAAGTCACCCCATCTTGGATTCCCCTAGGTCTCTAGTTTTCAGAAATGCACAGGTTTGGTAGGTTTCCCTAGGTGGCGGCTGAGCTACAGGCCAAAATCTACAGGTAGGCACTTTGCAAAAAACACCTCTGTTTTCCTTCAAAAATTTGGCTGTGTCCACGTTGCGCTTTGGGGCGTTTCCTGTCGCGGGCGCTAGGCCTACCCACACAAGTGAGGTATCATTTTTATCGGGAGACGTGGGGGAACGCTGGGTGGAAGGAAATTTGTGGCTCCTCTCAGATTCCAGAACTTTCTGCCACAGAAATGTGAGGAACATGTGTTTTTTTAGCCAAATTTTGAGGTTTGCAAAGGATTCTGGGTAACAGAACCTGGTCCGAGCCACACAAGTCACCCCATCTTGGATTCCCCTAGGTCTCTAGTTTTCAGAAATGCACAGGTTTGGTAGGTCTCCCTAGGTGGCGGCTGAGCTACAGGCCAAAATCTACAGGTAGGCACTTTGCAAAAAACACCTCTGTTTTCCTTCAAAAATTTGGCTGTGTCCACGTTGCGCTTTGGGGCGTTTCCTGTCGCGGGCGCTAGGCCTACCCACACAAGTGAGGTATCATTTTTATCGGGAGACGTGGGGGAACGCTGGGTGGAAGGAAATTTGTGGCTCCTCTCAGATTCCAGAACTTTCTGCCACAGAAATGTGAGGAACATGTGTTTTTTTAGCCAAATTTTGAGGTTTGCAAAGGATTCTGGGTAACAGAACCTGGTCCGAGCCACACAAGTCACCCCATCTTGGATTCCCCTAGGTCTCTAGTTTTCAGAAATGCACAGGTTTGGTAGGTTTCCCTAGGTGGCGGCTGAGCTACAGGCCAAAATCTACAGGTAGGCACTTTGCAAAAAACACCTCTGTTTTCCTTCAAAAATTTGGCTGTGTCCACGTTGCGCTTTGGGGCGTTTCCTGTCGCGGGCGCTAGGCCTACCCACACAAGTGAGGTATCATTTTTATCGGGAGACGTGGGGGAACGCTGGGTGGAAGGAAATTTGTGGCTCCTCTCAGATTCCAGAACTTTCTGCCACAGAAATGTGAGGAACATGTGTTTTTTTAGCCAAATTTTGAGGTTTGCAAAGGATTCTGGGTAACAGAACCTGGTCCGAGCCACACAAGTCACCCCATCTTGGATTCCCCTAGGTCTCTAGTTTTCAGAAATGCACAGGTTTGGTAGGTCTCCCTAGGTGGCGGCTGAGCTACAGGCCAAAATCTACAGGTAGGCACTTTGCAAAAAACACCTCTGTTTTCCTTCAAAAATTTGGCTGTGTCCACGTTGCGCTTTGGGGCGTTTCCTGTCGCGGGCGCTAGGCCTACCCACACAAGTGAGGTATCATTTTTATCGGGAGACGTGGGGGAACGCTGGGTGGAAGGAAATTTGTGGCTCCTCTCAGATTCCAGAACTTTCTGCCACAGAAATGTGAGGAACATGTGTTTTTTTAGCCAAATTTTGAGGTTTGCAAAGGATTCTGGGTAACAGAACCTGGTCCGAGCCACACAAGTCACCCCATCTTGGATTCCCCTAGGTCTCTAGTTTTCAGAAATGCACAGGTTTGGTAGGTTTCCCTAGGTGGCGGCTGAGCTACAGGCCAAAATCTACAGGTAGGCACTTTGCAAAAAACACCTCTGTTTTCCTTCAAAAATTTGGCTGTGTCCACGTTGCGCTTTGGGGCGTTTCCTGTCGCGGGCGCTAGGCCTACCCACACAAGTGAGGTATCATTTTTATTGGGAGACGTGGGGTAACGCTGGGTGGAAGGAAATTTGTGGCTCCTCTCAGATTCCAGAACTTTCTGCCACAGAAATGTGAGGAACATGTGTTTTTTTAGCCAAATTTTGAGGTTTGCAAAGGATTCTGGGTAACAGAACCTGGTCCGAGCCACACAAGTCACCCCATCTTGGATTCCCCTAGGTCTCTAGTTTTCAGAAATGCACAGGTTTGGTAGGTCTCCCTAGGTGGCGGCTGAGCTACAGGCCAAAATCTACAGGTAGGCACTTTGCAAAAAACACCTCTGTTTTCCTTCAAAAATTTGGCTGTGTCCACGTTGCGCTTTGGGGCGTTTCCTGTCGCGGGCGCTAGGCCTACCCACACAAGTGAGGTATCATTTTTATCGGGAGACGTGGGGGAACGCTGGGTGGAAGGAAATTTGTGGCTCCTCTCAGATTCCAGAACTTTCTGCCACAGAAATGTGAGGAACATGTGTTTTTTTAGCCAAATTTTGAGGTTTGCAAAGGATTCTGGGTAACAGAACCTGGTCCGAGCCACACAAGTCACCCCATCTTGGATTCCCCTAGGTCTCTAGTTTTCAGAAATGCACAGGTTTGGTAGGTTTCCCTAGGTGGCGGCTGAGCTACAGGCCAAAATCTACAGGTAGGCACTTTGCAAAAAACACCTCTGTTTTCCTTCAAAAATTTGGCTGTGTCCACGTTGCGCTTTGGGGCGTTTCCTGTCGCGGGCGCTAGGCCTACCCACACAAGTGAGGTATCATTTTTATCGGGAGACGTGGGGGAACGCTGGGTGGAAGGAAATTTGTGGCTCCTCTCAGATTCCAGAACTTTCTGCCACAGAAATGTGAGGAACATGTGTTTTTTTAGCCAAATTTTGAGGTTTGCAAAGGATTCTGAGTAACAGAACCTGGTCCGAGCCACACAAGTCACCCCATCTTGGATTCCCCTAGGTCTCTAGTTTTCAGAAATGCACAGGTTTGGTAGGTTTCCCTAGGTGGCGGCTGAGCTACAGGCCAAAATCTACAGGTAGGAACTTTGCAAAAAACACCTCTGTTTTCCTTCAAAAATTTGGCTGTGTCCACGTTGCGCTTTGGGGCGTTTCCTGTCGCGGGCGCTAGGCCTACCCACACAAGTGAGGTATCATTTTTATCGGGAGACGTGGGGTAACGCTGGGTGGAAGGAAATTTGTGGCTCCTCACAGATTCCAGAACTTTCTGCCACAGAAATGTGAGGAACATGTGTTTTTTTAGCCAAATTTTGAGGTTTGCAAAGGATTCTGGGTAACAGAACCTGGTCCGAGCCACACAAGTCACCCCATCTTGGATTCCCCTAGGTCTCTAGTTTTCAGAAATGCACAGGTTTGGTAGGTTTCCCTAGGTGGCGGCTGAGCTACAGGCCAAAATCTACAGGTAGGCACTTTGCAAAAAACACCTCTGTTTTCCTTCAAAAATTTGGCTGTGTCCACGTTGCGCTTTGGGGCGTTTCCTGTCGCGGGCGCTAGGCCTACCCACACAAGTGAGGTATCATTTTTATCGGGAGACGTGGGGGAACGCTGGGTGGAAGGAAATTTGTGGCTCCTCTCAGATTCCAGAACTTTCTGCCACAGAAATGTGAGGAACATGTGTTTTTTTAGCCAAATTTTGAGGTTTGCAAAGGATTCTGGTTAACAGAACCTGGTCCGAGCCACACAAGTCACCCCATCTTGGATTCCCCTAGGTCTCTAGTTTTCAGAAATGCACAGGTTTGGTAGGTCTCCCTAGGTGGCGGCTGAGCTACAGGCCAAAATCTACAGGTAGGCACTTTGCAAAAAACACCTCTGTTTTCCTTCAAAAATTTGGCTGTGTCCACGTTGCGCTTTGGGGCGTTTCCTGTCGCGGGCGCTAGGCCTACCCACACAAGTGAGGTATCATTTTTATCGGGAGACGTGGGGGAACGCTGGGTGGAAGGAAATTTGTGGCTCCTCTCAGATTCCAGAACTTTCTGCCACAGAAATGTGAGGAACATGTGTTTTTTTAGCCAAATTTTGAGGTTTGCAAAGGATTCTGGGTAACAGAACCTGGTCCGAGCCACACAAGTCACCCCATCTTGGATTCCCCTAGGTCTCTAGTTTTCAGAAATGCACAGGTTTGGTAGGTTTCCCTAGGTGGCGGCTGAGCTACAGGCCAAAATCTACAGGTAGGCACTTTGCAAAAAACACCTCTGTTTTCCTTCAAAAATTTGGCTGTGTCCACGTTGCGCTTTGGGGCGTTTCCTGTCGCGGGCGCTAGGCCTACCCACACAAGTGAGGTATCATTTTTATCAGGAGACGTGGGGGAACGCTGGGTGGAAGGAAATTTGTGGCTCCTCTCAGATTCCAGAACTTTCTGCCACAGAAATGTGAGGAACATGTGTTTTTTTAGCCAAATTTTGAGGTTTGCAAAGGATTCTGGGTAACAGAACCTGGTCCGAGCCACACAAGTCACCCCATCTTGGATTCCCCTAGGTCTCTAGTTTTCAGAAATGCACAGGTTTGGTAGGTTTCCCTAGGTGGCGGCTGAGCTACAGGCCAAAATCTACAGGTAGGCACTTTGCAAAAAACACCTCTGTTTTCCTTCAAAAATTTGGCTGTGTCCACGTTGCGCTTTGGGGCGTTTCCTGTCGCGGGCGCTAGGCCTACCCACACAAGTGAGGTATCATTTTTATTGGGAGACGTGGGGTAACGCTGGGTGGAAGGAAATTTGTGGCTCCTCTCAGATTCCAGAACTTTCTGCCACAGAAATGTGAGGAACATGTGTTTTTTTAGCCAAATTTTGAGGTTTGCAAAGGATTCTGGGTAACAGAACCTGGTCCGAGCCACACAAGTCACCCCATCTTGGATTCCCCTAGGTCTCTAGTTTTCAGAAATGCACAGGTTTGGTAGGTCTCCCTAGGTGGCGGCTGAGCTACAGGCCAAAATCTACAGGTAGGCACTTTGCAAAAAACACCTCTGTTTTCCTTCAAAAATTTGGCTGTGTCCACGTTGCGCTTTGGGGCGTTTCCTGTCGCGGGCGCTAGGCCTACCCACACAAGTGAGGTATCATTTTTATCGGGAGACGTGGGGGAACGCTGGGTGGAAGGAAATTTGTGGCTCCTCTCAGATTCCAGAACTTTCTGCCACAGAAATGTGAGGAACATGTGTTTTTTTAGCCAAATTTTGAGGTTTGCAAAGGATTCTGGGTAACAGAACCTGGTCCGAGCCACACAAGTCACCCCATCTTGGATTCCCCTAGGTCTCTAGTTTTCAGAAATGCACAGGTTTGGTAGGTTTCCCTAGGTGGCGGCTGAGCTACAGGCCAAAATCTACAGGTAGGCACTTTGCAAAAAACACCTCTGTTTTCCTTCAAAAATTTGGCTGTGTCCACGTTGCGCTTTGGGGCGTTTCCTGTCGCGGGCGCTAGGCCTACCCACACAAGTGAGGTATCATTTTTATCGGGAGACGTGGGGGAACGCTGGGTGGAAGGAAATTTGTGGCTCCTCTCAGATTCCAGAACTTTCTGCCACAGAAATGTGAGGAACATGTGTTTTTTTAGCCAAATTTTGAGGTTTGCAAAGGATTCTGAGTAACAGAACCTGGTCCGAGCCACACAAGTCACCCCATCTTGGATTCCCCTAGGTCTCTAGTTTTCAGAAATGCACAGGTTTGGTAGGTTTCCCTAGGTGGCGGCTGAGCTACAGGCCAAAATCTACAGGTAGGAACTTTGCAAAAAACACCTCTGTTTTCCTTCAAAAATTTGGCTGTGTCCACGTTGCGCTTTGGGGCGTTTCCTGTCGCGGGCGCTAGGCCTACCCACACAAGTGAGGTATCATTTTTATCGGGAGACGTGGGGTAACGCTGGGTGGAAGGAAATTTGTGGCTCCTCACAGATTCCAGAACTTTCTGCCACAGAAATGTGAGGAACATGTGTTTTTTTAGCCAAATTTTGAGGTTTGCAAAGGATTCTGGGTAACAGAACCTGGTCCGAGCCACACAAGTCACCCCATCTTGGATTCCCCTAGGTCTCTAGTTTTCAGAAATGCACAGGTTTGGTAGGTTTCCCTAGGTGGCGGCTGAGCTACAGGCCAAAATCTACAGGTAGGCACTTTGCAAAAAACACCTCTGTTTTCCTTCAAAAATTTGGCTGTGTCCACGTTGCGCTTTGGGGCGTTTCCTGTCGCGGGCGCTAGGCCTACCCACACAAGTGAGGTATCATTTTTATCGGGAGACGTGGGGGAACGCTGGGTGGAAGGAAATTTGTGGCTCCTCTCAGATTCCAGAACTTTCTGCCACAGAAATGTGAGGAACATGTGTTTTTTTAGCCAAATTTTGAGGTTTGCAAAGGATTCTGGTTAACAGAACCTGGTCCGAGCCACACAAGTCACCCCATCTTGGATTCCCCTAGGTCTCTAGTTTTCAGAAATGCACAGGTTTGGTAGGTCTCCCTAGGTGGCGGCTGAGCTACAGGCCAAAATCTACAGGTAGGCACTTTGCAAAAAACACCTCTGTTTTCCTTCAAAAATTTGGCTGTGTCCACGTTGCGCTTTGGGGCGTTTCCTGTCGCGGGCGCTAGGCCTACCCACACAAGTGAGGTATCATTTTTATCGGGAGACGTGGGGGAACGCTGGGTGGAAGGAAATTTGTGGCTCCTCTCAGATTCCAGAACTTTCTGCCACAGAAATGTGAGGAACATGTGTTTTTTTAGCCAAATTTTGAGGTTTGCAAAGGATTCTGGGTAACAGAACCTGGTCCGAGCCACACAAGTCACCCCATCTTGGATTCCCCTAGGTCTCTAGTCTTCAGAAATGCACAGGTTTGGTAGGTTTCCCTAGGTGGCGGCTGAGCTACAGGCCAAAATCTACAGGTAGGCACTTTGCAAAAAACACCTCTGTTTTCCTTCAAAAATTTGGCTGTGTCCACGTTGCGCTTTGGGGCGTTTCCTGTCGCGGGCGCTAGGCCTACCCACACAAGTGAGGTATCATTTTTATCGGGAGACGTGGGGTAACGCTGGGTGGAAGGAAATTTGTGGCTCCTCTCAGATTCCAGAACTTTCTGCCACAGAAATGTGAGGAACATGTGTTTTTTTAGCCAAATTTTGAGGTTTGCAAAGGATTCTGGGTAACAGAACCTGGTCCGAGCCACACAAGTCACCCCATCTTGGATTCCCCTAGGTCTCTAGTTTTCAGAAATGCACAGGTTTGGTAGGTCTCCCTAGGTGGCGGCTGAGCTACAGGCCAAAATCTACAGGTAGGCACTTTGCAAAAAACACCTCTGTTTTCCTTCAAAAATTTGGCTGTGTCCACGTTGCGCTTTGGGGCGTTTCCTGTCGCGGGCGCTAGGCCTACCCACACAAGTGAGGTATCATTTTTATCGGGAGACGTGGGGGAACGCTGGGTGGAAGGAAATTTGTGGCTCCTCTCAGATTCCAGAACTTTCTGCCACAGAAATGTGAGGAACATGTGTTTTTTTAGCCAAATTTTGAGGTTTGCAAAGGATTGTGGGTAACAGAACCTGGTCCGAGCCACACAAGTCACCCCATCTTGGATTCCCCTAGGTCTCTAGTTTTCAGAAATGCACAGGTTTGGTAGGTTTCCCTAGGTGGCGGCTGAGCTACAGGCCAAAATCTACAGGTAGGCACTTTGCAAAAAACACCTCTGTTTTCCTTCAAAAATTTGGCTGTGTCCACGTTGCGCTTTGGGGCGTTTCCTGTCGCGGGCGCAAGGCCTACCCACACAAGTGAGGTATCATTTCTATCGGGAGACGGGGGGAAACGCTGGGTGGAAGGAAATTTGTGGCTCCTCTCAGATTCCAGAACTTTCTGCCACAGAAATGTGAGGAACATGTGTTTTTTTAGCCAAATTTTGAGGTTTGCAAAGGATTCTGGGTAACAGAACCTGGTCCGAGCCACACAAGTCACCCCATCTTGGATTCCCCTAGGTCTCTAGTTTTCAGAAATGCACAGGTTTGGTAGGTTTCCCTAGGTGGCGGCTGAGCTACAGGCCAAAATCTACAGGTAGGCACTTTGCAAAAAACACCTCTGTTTTCCTTCAAAAATTTGGCTGTGTCCACGTTGCGCTTTGGGGCGTTTCCTGTCGCGGGCGCTAGGCCTACCCACACAAGTGAGGTATCATTTTTATCGGGAGACGTGGGGGAACGCTGGGTGGAAGGAAATTTGTGGCTCCTCTCAGATTCCAGAACTTTCTGCCACAGAAATGTGAGGAACATGTGTTTTTTTAGCCAAATTTTGAGGTTTGCAAAGGATTCTGGGTAACAGAACCTGGTCCGAGCCACACAAGTCACCCCATCTTGGATTCCCCTAGGTCTCTAGTTTTCAGAAATACACAGGTTTGGTAGGTCTCCCTAGGTGGCGGCTGAGCTACAGGCCAAAATCTACAGGTAGGCACTTTGCAAAAAACACCTCTGTTTTCCTTCAAAAATTTGGCTGTGTCCACGTTGCGCTTTGGGGTGTTTCCTGTCGCGGGCGCTAGGCCTACCCACACAAGTGAGGTATCATTTTTATCGGGAGACGTGGGGGAACGCTGGGTGGAAGGAAATTTGTGGCTCCTCTCAGATTCCAGAACTTTCTGCCACAGAAATGTGAGGAACATGTGTTTTTTTAGCCAAATTTTGAGGTTTGCAAAGGATTCTGGGTAACAGAACCTGGTCCGAGCCACACAAGTCACCCCATCTTGGATTCCCCTAGGTCTCTAGTTTTCAGAAATGCACAGGTTTGGTAGGTCTCCCTAGGTGGCGGCTGAGCTACAGGCCAAAATCTACAGGTAGGCACTTTGCAAAAAACACCTCTGTTTTCCTTCAAAAATTTGGCTGTGTCCACGTTGCGCTTTGGGGCGTTTCCTGTCGCGGGCGCTAGGCCTACCCACACAAGTGAGGTATCATTTTTATCGGGAGACGTGGGGGAACGCTGGGTGGAAGGAAATTTGTGGCTCCTCTCAGATTCCAGAACTTTCTGCCACAGAAATGTGAGGAACATGTGTTTTTTTAGCCAAATTTTGAGGTTTGCAAAGGATTGTGGGTAACAGAACCTGGTCCGAGCCACACAAGTCACCCCATCTTGGATTCCCCTAGGTCTCTAGTTTTCAGAAATGCACAGGTTTGGTAGGTTTCCCTAGGTGGCGGCTGAGCTACAGGCCAAAATCTACAGGTAGGCACTTTGCAAAAAACACCTCTGTTTTCCTTCAAAAATTTGGCTGTGTCCACGTTGCGCTTTGGGGCGTTTCCTGTCGCGGGCGCAAGGCCTACCCACACAAGTGAGGTATCATTTCTATCGGGAGACGGGGGGAAACGCTGGGTGGAAGGAAATTTGTGGCTCCTCTCAGATTCCAGAACTTTCTGCCACAGAAATGTGAGGAACATGTGTTTTTTTAGCCAAATTTTGAGGTTTGCAAAGGATTCTGGGTAACAGAACCTGGTCCGAGCCACACAAGTCACCCCATCTTGGATTCCCCTAGGTCTCTAGTTTTCAGAAATGCACAGGTTTGGTAGGTTTCCCTAGGTGGCGGCTGAGCTACAGGCCAAAATCTACAGGTAGGCACTTTGCAAAAAACACCTCTGTTTTCCTTCAAAAATTTGGCTGTGTCCACGTTGCGCTTTGGGGCGTTTCCTGTCGCGGGCGCTAGGCCTACCCACACAAGTGAGGTATCATTTTTATCGGGAGACGTGGGGGAACGCTGGGTGGAAGGAAATTTGTGGCTCCTCTCAGATTCCAGAACTTTCTGCCACAGAAATGTGAGGAACATGTGTTTTTTTAGCCAAATTTTGAGGTTTGCAAAGGATTCTGGGTAACAGAACCTGGTCCGAGCCACACAAGTCACCCCATCTTGGATTCCCCTAGGTCTCTAGTTTTCAGAAATACACAGGTTTGGTAGGTCTCCCTAGGTGGCGGCTGAGCTACAGGCCAAAATCTACAGGTAGGCACTTTGCAAAAAACACCTCTGTTTTCCTTCAAAAATTTGGCTGTGTCCACGTTGCGCTTTGGGGTGTTTCCTGTCGCGGGCGCTAGGCCTACCCACACAAGTGAGGTATCATTTTTATCGGGAGACGTGGGGGAACGCTGGGTGGAAGGAAATTTGTGGCTCCTCTCAGATTCCAGAACTTTCTGCCACAGAAATGTGAGGAACATGTGTTTTTTTAGCCAAATTTTGAGGTTTGCAAAGGATTCTGGGTAACAGAACCTGGTCCGAGCCACACAAGTCACCCCATCTTGGATTCCCCTAGGTCTCTAGTTTTCAGAAATGCACAGGTTTGGTAGGTCTCCCTAGGTGGCGGCTGAGCTACAGGCCAAAATCTACAGGTAGGCACTTTGCAAAAAACACCTCTGTTTTCCTTCAAAAATTTGGCTGTGTCCACGTTGCGCTTTGGGGCGTTTCCTGTCGCGGGCGCTAGGCCTACCCACACAAGTGAGGTATCATTTTTATCGGGAGACGTGGGGGAACGCTGGGTGGAAGGAAATTTGTGGCTCCTCTCAGATTCCAGAACTTTCTGCCACAGAAATGTGAGGAACATGTGTTTTTTTAGCCAAATTTTGAGGTTTGCAAAGGATTGTGGGTAACAGAACCTGGTCCGAGCCACACAAGTCACCCCATCTTGGATTCCCCTAGGTCTCTAGTTTTCAGAAATGCACAGGTTTGGTAGGTTTCCCTAGGTGGCGGCTGAGCTACAGGCCAAAATCTACAGGTAGGCACTTTGCAAAAAACACCTCTGTTTTCCTTCAAAAATTTGGCTGTGTCCACGTTGCGCTTTGGGGCGTTTCCTGTCGCGGGCGCAAGGCCTACCCACACAAGTGAGGTATCATTTCTATCGGGAGACGGGGGGAAACGCTGGGTGGAAGGAAATTTGTGGCTCCTCTCAGATTCCAGAACTTTCTGCCACAGAAATGTGAGGAACATGTGTTTTTTTAGCCAAATTTTGAGGTTTGCAAAGGATTCTGGGTAACAGAACCTGGTCCGAGCCACACAAGTCACCCCATCTTGGATTCCCCTAGGTCTCTAGTTTTCAGAAATGCACAGGTTTGGTAGGTTTCCCTAGGTGGCGGCTGAGCTACAGGCCAAAATCTACAGGTAGGCACTTTGAAAAAAAACACCTCTGTTTTCCTTCAAAAATTTGGCTGTGTCCACGTTGCGCTTTGGGGCGTTTCCTGTCGCGGGCGCTAGGCCTACCCACACAAGTGAGGTATCATTTTTATCGGGAGACGTGGGGGAACGCTGGGTGGAAGGAAATTTGTGGCTCCTCTCAGATTCCAGAACTTTCTGCCACAGAAATGTGAGGAACATGTGTTTTTTTAGCCAAATTTTGAGGTTTGCAAAGGATTCTGGGTAACAGAACCTGGTCCGAGCCACACAAGTCACCCCATCTTGGATTCCCCTAGGTCTCTAGTTTTCAGAAATACACAGGTTTGGTAGGTCTCCCTAGGTGGCGGCTGAGCTACAGGCCAAAATCTACAGGTAGGCACTTTGCAAAAAACACCTCTGTTTTCCTTCAAAAATTTGGCTGTGTCCACGTTGCGCTTTGGGGTGTTTCCTGTCGCGGGCGCTAGGCCTACCCACACAAGTGAGGTATCATTTTTATCGGGAGACGTGGGGGAACGCTGGGTGGAAGGAAATTTGTGGCTCCTCTCAGATTCCAGAACTTTCTGCCACAGAAATGTGAGGAACATGTGTTTTTTTAGCCAAATTTTGAGGTTTGCAAAGGATTCTGGGTAACAGAACCTGGTCCGAGCCACACAAGTCACCCCATCTTGGATTCCCCTAGGTCTCTAGTTTTCAGAAATGCACAGGTTTGGTAGGTCTCCCTAGGTGGCGGCTGAGCTACAGGCCAAAATCTACAGGTAGGCACTTTGCAAAAAACACCTCTGTTTTCCTTCAAAAATTTGGCTGTGTCCACGTTGCGCTTTGGGGCGTTTCCTGTCGCGGGCGCTAGGCCTACCCACACAAGTGAGGTATCATTTTTATCGGGAGACGTGGGGGAACGCTGGGTGGAAGGAAATTTGTGGCTCCTCTCAGATTCCAGAACTTTCTGCCACAGAAATGTGAGGAACATGTGTTTTTTTAGCCAAATTTTGAGGTTTGCAAAGGATTCTGGGTAACAGAACCTGGTCCGAGCCACACAAGTCACCCCATCTTGGATTCCCCTAGGTCTCTAGTTTTCAGAAATGCACAGGTTTGGTAGGTTTCCCTAGGTGGCGGCTGAGCTACAGGCCAAAATCTACAGGTAGGCACTTTGCAAAAAACACCTCTGTTTTCCTTCAAAAATTTGGCTGTGTCCACGTTGCGCTTTGGGGCGTTTCCTGTCGCGGGCGCTAGGCCTACCCACACAAGTGAGGTATCATTTTTATCGGGAGACGTGGGGGAACGCTGGGTGGAAGGAAATTTGTGGCTCCTCTCAGATTCCAGAACTTTCTGCCACAGAAATGTGAGGAACATGTGTTTTTTTAGCCAAATTTTGAGGTTTGCAAAGGATTCTGGGTAACAGAACCTGGTCCGAGCCACACAAGTCACCCCATCTTGGATTCCCCTAGGTCTCTAGTTTTCAGAAATGCACAGGTTTGGTAGGTTTCCCTAGGTGGCGGCTGAGCTACAGGCCGAAATCTACAGGTAGGCACTTTGCAAAAAACACCTCTGTTTTCCTTCAAAAATTTGGCTGTGTCCACGTTGCGCTTTGGGGCGTTTCCTGTCGCGGGCGCTAGGCCTACCCACACAAGTGAGGTATCATTTTTATCGGGAGACGTGGGGGAACGCTGGGTGGAAGGAAATTTGTGGCTCCTCTCAGATTCCAGAACTTTCTGCCACAGAAATGTGAGGAACATGTGTTTTTTTAGCCAAATTTTGAGGTTTGCAAAGGATTCTGGGTAACAGAACCTGGTCCGAGCCACACAAGTCACCCCATCTTGGATTCCCCTAGGTCTCTAGTTTTCAGAAATGCACAGGTTTGGTAGGTTTCCCTAGGTGGCGGCTGAGCTACAGGCCAAAATCTACAGGTAGGCACTTTGCAAAAAACACCTCTGTTTTCCTTCAAAAATGTGGCTGTGTCCACGTTGCGCTTTGGGGCGTTTCCTGTCGCGGGCGCTAGGCCTACCCACACAAGTGAGGTATCATTTTTATTGGGAGACGTGGGGGAATGCTGGGTGGAAGGAAATTTGTGGCTCCTCTCAGATTCCAGAACTTTCTGCCACAGAAATGTGAGGAACATGTGTTTTTTTAGCCAAATTTTGAGGTTTGCAAAGGATTCTGGGTAACAGAACCTGGTCCGAGCCACACAAGTCACCCCATCTTGGATTCCCCTAGGTCTCTAGTTTTCAGAAATGCACAGGTTTGGTAGGTTTCCCTAGGTGGCGGCTGAGCTACAGGCCAAAATCTACAGGTAGGCACTTTGCAAAAAACACCTCTGTTTTCCTTCAAAAATTTGGCTGTGTCCACGTTGCGCTTTGGGGCGTTTCCTGTCGCGGGCGCTAGGCCTACCCACACAAGTGAGGTATCATTTTTATCGGGAGACGTGGGGGAACGCTGGGTGGAAGGAAATTTGTGGCTCCTCTCAGATTCCAGAACTTTCTGCCACAGAAATGTGAGGAACATGTGTATTTTTAGGCAAATTTTGAGGTTTGCAAAGGATTCTGGGTAACAGAACCTGGTCCGAGCCACACAAGTCACCCCATCTTGGATTCCCCTAGGTCTCTAGTTTTCAGAAATGCACAGGTTTGGTAGGTTTCCCTAGGTGGCGGCTGAGCTACAGGCCAAAATCTACAGGTAGGCACTTTGCAAAAAACACCTCTGTTTTCCTTCAAAAATTTGGCTGTGTCCACGTTGCACTTTGGGGCGTTTCCTGTCGCGGGCGCTAGGCTTACCCACACAAGTGAGGTATCATTTTTATCGGGAGACGTGGGGGAACGCTGGGTGAAAGGAAATTTGTGGCTCCTCTCAGATTCCAGAACTTTCTGCCACAGAAATGTGAGGAACATGTGTTTTTTTAGCCAAATTTTGAGGTTTGCAAAGGATTCTGGGTAACAGAACCTGGTCCGAGCCACACAAGTCACCCCATCTTGGATTCCCCTAGGTCTCTAGTTTTCAGAAATGCACAGGTTTGGTAGGTTTCCCTAGGTGGCGGCTGAGCTACAGGCCAAAATCTACAGGTAGGCACTTTGCAAAAAACACCTCTGTTTTCCTTCAAAAATTTGGCTGTGTCCACGTTGCGCTTTTGGGCGTTTCCTGTCGCGGGCGCTAGGGCTACCCACACAAGTGAGGTATCATTTTTATCGGGAGACGTTGGGGAACGCTGGGTGGAAGGAAATTTGTGGCTCCTCTCAGATTCCAGAACTTTCTGCCACAGAAATGTGAGGAACATGTGTTTTTTAGCCAAATTTTGAGGTTTGCAAAGGATTCTGGGTAACAGAACCTGGTCCGAGCCACACAAGTCACCCCATCTTGGATTCCCCTAGGTCTCTAGTTTTCAGAAATGCACAGGTTTGGTAGGTTTCCCTAGGTGGCGGCTGAGCTACAGGCCAAAATCTACAGGTAGGCACTTTGCAAAAAACACCTCTGTTTTCCTTCAAAAATTTGGCTGTGTCCACGTTGCGCTTTGGGGCGTTTCCTGTCGCGGGCGCTAGGCCTACCCACACAAGTGAGGTATAATTTTTATTGGGAGACGTGGGGGAATGCTGGGTGGAAGGAAATTTGTGGCTCCTCTCAGATTCCAGAACTTTCTGCCACAGAAATGTGAGGAACATGTGTTTTTTTAGCCAAATTTTGAGGTTTGCAAAGGATTCTGGGTAACAGAACCTGGTCCGAGCCACACAAGTCACCCCATCTTGGATTCCCCTAGGTCTCTAGTTTTCAGAAATGCACAGGTTTGGTAGGTTTCCCTAGGTGGCGGCTGAGCTACAGGCCAAAATCTACAGGTAGGCACTTTGCAAAAAACACCTCTGTTTTCCTTCAAAAATTTGGCTGTGTCCACGTTGCGCTTTGGGGCGTTTCCTGTCGCGGGCGCAAGGCCTACCCACACAAGTGAGGTATCATTTTTATCGGGAGACGTGGGGGAACGCTGGGTGGAAGGAAATTTGTGGGTCCTCTCAGATTCCAGAACTTTCTGCCACAGAAATGTGAGGAACATGTGTTTTTTTAGCCAAATTTTGAGGTTTGCAAAGGATTCTGGGTAACAGAACCTGGTCCGAGCCACACAAGTCACCCCATCTTGGATTCCCCTAGGTCTCTAGTTTTCAGAAATGCACAGGTTTGGTAGGTTTCCCTAGGTGGCGGCTGAGCTACAGGCCAAAATCTACAGGTAGGCACTTTGCAAAAAACACCTCTGTTTTCCTTAAAAAATTTGGCTGTGTCCACGTTGCGCTTTGGGGCGTTTCCTGTCGCGGGCGCTAGGCCTACCCACACAAGTGAGGTATCATTTTTATCGGGAGACGTGGGGGAACGCTGGGTGGAAGGAAATTTGTGGCTCCTCTCAGATTCCAGAACTTTCTGCCACAGAAATGTGAGGAACATGTGTTTTTTTAGCCAAATTTTGAGGTTTGCAAAGGATTCTGGGTAACAGAACCTGGTCCGAGCCACACAAGTCACCCCATCTTGGATTCCCCTAGGTCTCTAGTTTTCAGAAATGCACAGGTTTGGTAGGTCTCCCTAGGTGGCGGCTGAGCTACAGGCCAAAATCTACAGGTAGGCACTTTGCAAAAAACACCTCTGTTTTCCTTCAAAAATTTGGCTGTGTCCACGTTGCGCTTTGGGGCGTTTCCTGTCGCGGGCGCTAGGCCTACCCACACAAGTGAGGTATCATTTTTATCGGGAGACGTGGGGGAACGCTGGGTGGAAGGAAATTTGTGGCTCCTCTCAGATTCCAGAACTTTCTGCCACAGAAATGTGAGGAACATGTGTTTTTTTAGCCAAATTTTGAGGTTTGCAAAGGATTCTGGGTAACAGAACCTGGTCCGAGCCACACAAGTCACCCCATCTTGGATTCCCCTAGGTCTCTAGTTTTCAGAAATGCACAGGTTTGGTAGGTCTCCCTAGGTGGCGGCTGAGCTACAGGCCAAAATCTACAGGTAGGCACTTTGCAAAAAACACCTCTGTTTTCCTTCAAAAATTTGGCTGTGTCCACGTTGCGCTTTGGGGCGTTTCCTGTCGCGGGCGCTAGGCCTAACCACACAAGTGAGGTATCATTTTTATCGGGAGACGTGGGGGAACGCTGGGTGGAAGGAAATTTGTGGCTCCTCTCAGATTCCAGAACTTTCTGCCACAGAAATGTGAGGAACATGTGGTTTTTTAGCCAAATTTTGAGGTTTGCAAAGGATTCTGGGTAACAGAACCTGGTCCGAGCCACACAAGTCACCCCATCTTGGATTCCCCTAGGTCTCTAGTTTTCAGAAATGCACAGGTTTGGTAGGTTTCCCTAGGTGGCGGCTGAGCTACAGGCCAAAATCTACAGGTAGGCACTTTGCAAAAAACACCTCTGTTTTCCTTCAAAAATTTGGCTGTGTCCACGTTGCGCTTTGGGGCGTTTCCTGTCGCGGGCGCTAGGCCTACCCACACAAGTGAGGTATCATTTTTATCGGGAGACGTGGGGGAACGCTGGGTGGAAGGAAATTTGTGGCTCCTCTCAGATTCCAGAACTTTCTGCCACAGAAATGTGAGGAACATGTGTTTTTTTAGCCAAATTTTGAGGTTTGCAAAAGATTCTGGGTAACAGAACCTGGTCCGAGCCACACAAGTCACCCCATCTTGGATTCCCCTAGGTCTCTAGTTTTCAGAAATGCACAGGTTTGGTAGGTTTCCCTAGGTGGCGGCTGAGCTACAGGCCAAAATCTACAGGTAGGCACTTTGCAAAAAACACCTCTGTTTTCCTTCAAAAATTTGGCTGTGTCCACGTTGCGCTTTGGGGCGTTTCCTGTCGCGGGCGCTAGGCCTACCCACACAAGTGAGGTATCATTTTTATCGGGAGACGTGGGGGAACGCTGGGTGAAAGGAAATTTGTGGCTCCTCTCAGATTCCAGAACTTTCTGCCACAGAAATGTGAGGAACATGTGTTTTTTTAGCCAAATTTTGAGGTTTGCAAAGGATTCTGGGTAACAGAACCTGGTCCGAGCCACACAAGTCACCCCATCTTGGATTCCCCTAGGTCTCTAGTTTTCAGAAATGCACAGGTTTGGTAGGTTTCCCTAGGTGGCGGCTGAGCTACAGGCCAAAATCTACAGGTAGGCACTTTGCAAAAAACACCTCTGTTTTCCTTCAAAAATTTGGCTGTGTCCACGTTGCGCTTTGGGGCGTTTCCTGTCGCGGGCGCTAGGCCTACCCACACAAGTGAGGTATCATTTTTATCGGGAGACGTTGGGGAACGCTGGGTGGAAGGAAATTTGTGGCTCCTCTCAGATTCCAGAACTTTCTGCCACAGAAATGTGAGGAACATGTGTTTTTTAGCCAAATTTTGAGGTTTGCAAAGGATTCTGGGTAACAGAACCTGGTCCGAGCCACACAAGTCACCCCATCTTGGATTCCCCTAGGTCTCTAGTTTTCAGAAATGCACAGGTTTGGTAGGTTTCCCTAGGTGGCGGCTGAGCTACAGGCCAAAATCTACAGGTAGGCACTTTGCAAAAAACACCTCTGTTTTCCTTCAAAAATTTGGCTGTGTCCACGTTGCGCTTTGGGGCGTTTCCTGTCGCGGGCGCTAGGCCTACCCACACAAGTGAGGTATCATTTTTATTGGGAGACGTGGGGGAATGCTGGGTGGAAGGAAATTTGTGGCTCCTCTCAGATTCCAGAACTTTCTGCCACAGAAATGTGAGGAACATGTGTTTTTTTAGCCAAATTTTGAGGTTTGCAAAGGATTCTGGGTAACAGAACCTGGTCCGAGCCACACAAGTCACCCCATCTTGGATTCCCCTAGGTCTCTAGTTTTCAGAAATGCACAGGTTTGGTAGGTTTCCCTAGGTGGCGGCTGAGCTACAGGCCAAAATCTACAGGTAGGCACTTTGCAAAAAACACCTCTGTTTTCCTTCAAAAATTTGGCTGTGTCCACGTTGCGCTTTGGGGCGTTTCCTGTCGCGGGCGCAAGGCCTACCCACACAAGTGAGGTATCATGTTTATCGGGAGACGTGGGGGAACGCTGGGTGGAAGGAAATTTGTGGCTCCTCTCAGATTCCAGAACTTTCTGCCACAGAAATGTGAGGAACATGTGTTTTTTTAGCCAAATTTTGAGGTTTGCAAAGGATTCTGGGTAACAGAACCTGGTCCGAGCCACACAAGTCACCCCATCTTGGATTCCCCTAGGTCTCTAGTTTTCAGAAATGCACAGGTTTGGTAGGTTTCCCTAGGTGGCGGCTGAGCTACAGGCCAAAATCTACAGGTAGGCACTTTGCAAAAAACACCTCTGTTTTCCTTCAAAAATTTGGCTGTGTCCACGTTGCGCTTTGGGGCGTTTCCTGTCGCGGGCGCTAGGCCTACCCACACAAGTGAGGTATCATTTTTATCGGGAGACGTGGGGGAACGCTGGGTGGAAGGAAATTTGTGGCTCCTCTCAGATTCCAGAACTTTCTGCCACAGAAATGTGAGGAACATGTGTTTTTTTAGCCAAATTTTGAGGTTTGCAAAGGATTCTGGGTAACAGAACCTGGTCCGAGCCACACAAGTCACCCCATCTTGGATTCCCCTAGGTCTCTAGTTTTCAGAAATGCACAGGTTTGGTAGGTCTCCCTAGGTGGCGGCTGAGCTACAGGCCAAAATCTACAGGTAGGCACTTTGCAAAAAACACCTCTGTTTTCCTTCAAAAATTTGGCTGTGTCCACGTTGCGCTTTGGGGCGTTTCCTGTCGCGGGCGCTAGGCCTACCCACACAAGTGAGGTATCATTTTTATCGGGAGACGTGGGGGAACGCTGGGTGGAAGGAAATTTGTGGCTCCTCTCAGATTCCAAAACTTTCTGCCACAGAAATGTGAGGAACATGTGTTTTTTTAGCCAAATTTTGAGGTTTGCAAAGGATTCTGGGTAACAGAACCTGGTCCGAGCCACACAAGTCACCCCATCTTGGATTCCCCTAGGTCTCTAGTTTTCAGAAATGCACAGGTTTGGTAGGTCTCCCTAGGTGGCGGCTGAGCTACAGGCCAAAATCTACAGGTAGGCACTTTGCAAAAAACACCTCTGTTTTCCTTCAAAAATTTGGCTGTGTCCACGTTGCGCTTTGGGGCGTTTCCTGTCGCGGGCGCTAGGCCTACCCACACAAGTGAGGTATCATTTTTATCGGGAGACGTGGGGGAACGCTGGGTGGAAGGAAATTTGTGGCTCCTCTCAGATTCCAGAACTTTCTGCCACAGAAATGTGAGGAACATGTGGTTTTTTAGCCAAATTTTGAGGTTTGCAAAGGATTCTGGGTAACAGAACCTGGTCCGAGCCACACAAGTCACCCCATCTTGGATTCCGCTAGGTCTCTAGTTTTCAGAAATGCACAGGTTTGGTAGGTCTCCCTAGGTGGCGGCTGAGCTACAGGCCAAAATCTACAGGTAGGCACTTTGCAAAAAACACCTCTGTTTTCCTTCAAAAATTTGGCTGTGTCCACGTTGCGCTTTGGGGCGTTTCCTGTCGCGGGCGCTAGGCCTACCCACACAAGTGAGGTATCATTTTTATCGGGAGACGTGGGGGAACGCTGGGTGGAAGGAAATTTGTGGCTCCTCTCAGATTCCAGAACTTTCTGCCACAGAAATGTGAGGAACATGTGTTTTTTTAGCCAAATTTTGAGGTTTGCAAAGGATTCTGGGTAACAGAACCTGGTCCGAGCCACACAAGTCACCCCATCTTGGATTCCCCTAGGTCTCTAGTTTTGAGAAATGCACAGGTTTGGTAGGTTTCCCTAGGTGGCGGCTGAGCTACAGGCCAAAATCTACAGGTAGGCACTTTGCAAAAAACACCTCTGTTTTCCTTCAAAAATTTGGCTGTGTCCACGTTGCGCTTTGGGGCGTTTCCTGTCGCAGGCGCTAGGCCTACCCACACAAGTGAGGTATCATTTTTATCGGGAGACGTGGGGGAACGCTGGGTGGAAGGAAATTTGTGGCTCCTCTCAGATTCCAGAACTTTCTGCCACAGAAATGTGAGGAACATGTGGTTTTTTAGCCAAATTTTGAGGTTTGCAAAGGATTCTGGGTAACAGAACCTGGTCCGAGCCACACAAGTCACCCCATCTTGGATTCCCCTAGGTCTCTAGTTTTCAGAAATGCACAGGTTTGGTAGGTTTCCCTAGGTGGCGGCTGAGCTACAGGTCAAAATCTACAGGTAGGCACTTTGCAAAAAACACCTCTGTTTTCCTTCAAAAATGTGGCTGTGTCCACGTTGCGCTTTGGGGCGTTTCCTGTCGCGGGCGCTAGGCCTACCCACACAAGTGAGGTATCATTTTTATTGGGAGACGTGGGGGAATGCTGGGTGGAAGGAAATTTGTGGCTCCTCTCAGATTCCAGAACTTTCTGCCACAGAAATGTGAGGAACATGTGTTTTTTTAGCCAAATTTTGAGGTTTGCAAAGGATTCTGGGTAACAGAACCTGGTCCGAGCCACACAAGTCACCCCATCTTGGATTCCCCTAGGTCTCTGGTTTTCAGAAATGCACAGGTTTGGTAGGTTTCCCTAGGTGGCGGCTGAGCTACAGGCCAAAATCTACAGGTAGGCACTTTGCAAAAAACACCTCTGTTTTCCTTCAAAAATTTGGCTGTGTCCACGTTGCGCTTTGGGGCGTTTCCTGTCGCGGGCGCTAGGCCTACCCACACAAGTGAGGTATCATTTTTATCGGGAGACGTGGGGGAACGCTGGGTGGAAGGAAATTTGTGGCTCCTCTCAGATTCCAGATTTTTCTGCCACAGAAATGTGAGGAACATGTGTTTTTTTTAGCCAAATTTTGAGGTTTGCAAAGGATTCTGGGTAACAGAACCTGGTCCGAGCCACACAAGTCACCCCATCTTGGATTCCCCTAGGTCTCTAGTTTTCAGAAATGCACAGGTTTGGTAGGTTTCCCTAGGTGGCGGCTGAGCTACAGGCCAAAATCTACAGGTAGGCACTTTGCAAAAAACACCTCTGTTTTCCTTCAAAAATTTGGCTGTGTCCACGTTGCGCTTTGGGGCGGTTCCTGTCGCGGGCGCTAGGCCTACCCACACAAGTGAGGTATCATTTTTATCGGGAGACGTGGGGGAACGCTGGGTGGAAGGAAATTTGTGGCTCCTCTCAGATTCCAGAACTTTCTGCCACAGAAATGTGAGGAACATGTGTTTTTTTAGCCAAATTTTGAGGTTTGCAAAGGATTCTGGGTAACAGAACCTGGTCCGAGCCACACAAGTCACCCCATCTTGGATTCCCCTAGGTCTCTAGTTTTCAGAAATGCACAGGTTTGGTAGGTTTCCCTAGGTGGCGGCTGAGCTACAGGCCAAAATCTACAGGTAGGCACTTTGCAAAAAACACCTCTGTTTTCCTTCAAAAATTTGGCTGTGTCCACGTTGCGCTTTGGGGCGTTTCCTGTCGCGGGCGCTAGGCCTACCCACACAAGTGAGGTATCATTTTTATCGGGAGACGTGGGGGAACGCTGGGTGGAAGGAAATTTGTGGCTCCTCTCAGATTCCAGAACTTTCTGCCACAGAAATGTGAGGAACATGTGTTTTTTTAGCCAAATTTTGAGGTTTGCAAAGGATTCTGGGTAACAGAACCTGGTCCGAGCCACACAAGTCACCCCATCTTGGATTCCCCTAGGTCTCTAGTTTTCAGAAATGCACAGGTTTGGTAGGTCTCCCTAGGTGGCGGCTGAGCTACAGGCCAAAATCTACAGGTAGGCACTTTGCAAAAAACACCTCTGTTTTCCTTCAAAAATTTGGCTGTGTCCACGTTGCGCTTTGGGGCGTTTCCTGTCGCGGGCGCTAGGCCTACCCACACAAGTGAGGTATCATTTTTATCGGGAGACGTGGGGGAACGCTGGGTGGAAGGAAATTTGTGGCTCCTCTCAGATTCCAGAACTTTCTGCCACAGAAATGTGAGGAACATGTGGTTTTTTAGCCAAATTTTGAGGTTTGCAAAGGATTCTGGGTAACAGAACCTGGTCCGAGCCACACAAGTCACCCCATCTTGGATTCCGCTAGGTCTCTAGTTTTCAGAAATGCACAGGTTTGGTAGGTCTCCCTAGGTGGCGGCTGAGCTACAGGCCAAAATCTACAGGTAGGCACTTTGCAAAAAACACCTCTGTTTTCCTTCAAAAATTTGGCTGTGTCCACGTTGCGCTTTGGGGCGTTTCCTGTCGCGGGTGCTAGGCCTACCCACACAAGTGAGGTATCATTTTTATCGGGAGACGTGGGGGAACGCTGGGTGGAAGGACATTTGTGGCTCCTCTCAGATTCCAGAACTTTCTGCCACAGAAATGTGAGGAACATGTGTTTTTTTAGCCAAATTTTGAGGTTTGCAAAGGATTCTGGGTAACAGAACCTGGTCCGAGCCACACAAGTCACCCCATCTTGGATTCCCCTAGGTCTCTAGTTTTGAGAAATGCACAGGTTTGGTAGGTTTCCCTAGGTGACGGCTGAGCTACAGGCCAAAATCTACAGGTAGGCACTTTGCAAAAAACACCTCTGTTTTCCTTCAAAAATTTGGCTGTGTCCACGTTGCGCTTTGGGGCGTTTCCTGTCGCGGGCGCTAGGCCTACCCACACAAGTGAGGTATCATTTTTATCGGGAGACGTGGGGGAACGCTGGGTGGAAGGAAATTTGTGGCTCCTCTCAGATTCCAGAACTTTCTGCCACAGAAATGTGAGGAACATGTGGTTTTTTAGCCAAATTTTGAGGTTTGCAAAGGATTCTGGGTAACAGAACCTGGTCCGAGCCACACAAGTCACCCCATCTTGGATTCCCCTAGGTCTCTAGTTTTCAGAAATGCACAGGTTTGGTAGGTTTCCCTAGGTGGCGGCTGAGCTACAGGTCAAAATCTACAGGTAGGCACTTTGCAAAAAACACCTCTGTTTTCCTTCAAAAATGTGGCTGTGTCCACGTTGCGCTTTGGGGCGTTTCCTGTCGCGGGCGCTAGGCCTACCCACACAAGTGAGGTATCATTTTTATTGGGAGACGTGGGGGAATGCTGGGTGGAAGGAAATTTGTGGCTCCTCTCAGATTCCAGAACTTTCTGCCACAGAAATGTGAGGAACATGTGTTTTTTTAGCCAAATTTTGAGGTTTGCAAAGGATTCTGGGTAACAGAACCTGGTCCGAGCCACACAAGTCACCCCATCTTGGATTCCCCTATGTCTCTGGTTTTCAGAAATGCACAGGTTTGGTAGGTTTCCCTAGGTGGCGGCTGAGCTACAGGCCAAAATCTACAGGTAGGCACTTTGCAAAAAACACCTCTGTTTTCCTTCAAAAATTTGGCTGTGTCCACGTTGCGCTTTGGGGCGTTTCCTGTCGCGGGCGCTAGGCCTACCCACACAAGTGAGGTATCATTTTTATCGGGAGACGTGGGGGAACGCTGGGTGGAAGGAAATTTGTGGCTCCTCTCAGATTCCAGAACTTTCTGCCACAGAAATGTGAGGAACATGTGTTTTTTTTAGCCAAATTTTGAGGTTTGCAAAGGATTCTGGGTAACAGAACCTGGTCCGAGCCACACAAGTCACCCCATCTTGGATTCCCCTAGGTCTCTAGTTTTCAGAAATGCACAGGTTTGGTAGGTTTCCCTAGGTGGCGGCTGAGCTACAGGCCAAAATCTACAGGTAGGCACTTTGCAAAAAACACCTCTGTTTTCCTTAAAAAATTTGGCTGTGTCCATGTTGCGCTTTGGGGCGTTTCCTGTCGCGGGCGCTAGGCCTACCCACACAAGTGAGGTATCATTTTTATCGGGAGACGTGGGGGAACGCTGGGTGGAAGGAAATTTGTGGCTCCTCTCAGATTCCAGAACTTTCTGCCACAGAAATGTGAGGAACATGTGGTTTTTTAGCCAAATTTTGAGGTTTGCAAAGGATTCTGGGTAACAGAACCTGGTCCGAGCCACACAAGTCACCCCATCTTGGATTCCCCTAGGTCTCTAGTTTTCAGAAATTCACAGGTTTGGTAGGTTTCCCTAGGTGGCGGCTGAGCTACAGGCCAAAATCTACAGGTAGGCACTTTGCAAAAAACACCTCTGTTTTCCTTCAAAAATTTGGCTGTGTCCACGTTGCGCTTTGGGGCGTTTCCTGTCGCGGGCGCAAGGCCTACCCACACAAGTGAGGTATCATTTTTATCGGGAGACGTGGGGGAACGCTGGGTGGAAGGAAATTTGTGGGTCCTCTCAGATTCCAGAACTTTCTGCCACAGAAATGTGAGGAACATGTGTTTTTTTAGCCAAATTTTGAGGTTTGCAAAGGATTCTGGGTAACAGAACCTGGTCCGAGCCACACAAGTCACCCCATCTTGGATTCCCCTAGGTCTCTAGTTTTCAGAAATGCACAGGTTTGGTAGGTTTCCCTAGGTGGCGGCTGAGCTACAGGCCAAAATCTACAGGTAGGCACTTTGCAAAAAACACCTCTGTTTTCCTTAAAAAATTTGGCTGTGTCCACGTTGCGCTTTGGGGCGTTTCCTGTCGCGGGCGCTAGGCCTACCCACACAAGTGAGGTATCATTTTTATCGGGAGACGTGGGGGAACGCTGGGTGGAAGGAAATTTGTGGCTCCTCTCAGATTCCAGAACTTTCTGCCACAGAAATGTGAGGAACATGTGTTTTTTTAGCCAAATTTTGAGGTTTGCAAAGGATTCTGGGTAACAGAACCTGGTCCGAGCCACACAAGTCACCCCATCTTGGATTCCCCTAGGTCTCTAGTTTTCAGAAATGCACAGGTTTGGTAGGTCTCCCTAGGTGGCGGCTGAGCTACAGGCCAAAATCTACAGGTAGGCACTTTGCAAAAAACACCTCTGTTTTCCTTCAAAAATTTGGCTGTGTCCACGTTGCGCTTTGGGGCGTTTCCTGTCGCGGGCGCTAGGCCTACCCACACAAGTGAGGTATCATTTTTATCGGGAGACGTGGGGGAACGCTGGGTGGAAGGAAATTTGTGGCTCCTCTCAGATTCCAGAACTTTCTGCCACAGAAATGTGAGGAACATGTGTTTTTTTAGCCAAATTTTGAGGTTTGCAAAGGATTCTGGGTAACAGAACCTGGTCCGAGCCACACAAGTCACCCCATCTTGGATTCCCCTAGGTCTCTAGTTTTCAGAAATGCACAGGTTTGGTAGGTCTCCCTAGGTGGCGGCTGAGCTACAGGCCAAAATCTACAGGTAGGCACTTTGCAAAAAACACCTCTGTTTTCCTTCAAAAATTTGGCTGTGTCCACGTTGCGCTTTGGGGCGTTTCCTGTCGCGGGCGCTAGGCCTAACCACACAAGTGAGGTATCATTTTTATCGGGAGACGTGGGGGAACGCTGGGTGGAAGGAAATTTGTGGCTCCTCTCAGATTCCAGAACTTTCTGCCACAGAAATGTGAGGAACATGTGGTTTTTTAGCCAAATTTTGAGGTTTGCAAAGGATTCTGGGTAACAGAACCTGGTCCGAGCCACACAAGTCACCCCATCTTGGATTCCCCTAGGTCTCTAGTTTTCAGAAATGCACAGGTTTGGTAGGTTTCCCTAGGTGGCGGCTGAGCTACAGGCCAAAATCTACAGGTAGGCACTTTGCAAAAAACACCTCTGTTTTCCTTCAAAAATTTGGCTGTGTCCACGTTGCGCTTTGGGGCGTTTCCTGTCGCGGGCGCTAGGCCTACCCACACAAGTGAGGTATCATTTTTATCGGGAGACGTGGGGGAACGCTGGGTGGAAGGAAATTTGTGGCTCCTCTCAGATTCCAGAACTTTCTGCCACAGAAATGTGAGGAACATGTGTTTTTTTAGCCAAATTTTGAGGTTTGCAAAAGATTCTGGGTAACAGAACCTGGTCCGAGCCACACAAGTCACCCCATCTTGGATTCCCCTAGGTCTCTAGTTTTCAGAAATGCACAGGTTTGGTAGGTTTCCCTAGGTGGCGGCTGAGCTACAGGCCAAAATCTACAGGTAGGCACTTTGCAAAAAACACCTCTGTTTTCCTTCAAAAATTTGGCTGTGTCCACGTTGCGCTTTGGGGCGTTTCCTGTCGCGGGCGCTAGGCCTACCCACACAAGTGAGGTATCATTTTTATCGGGAGACGTGGGGGAACGCTGGGTGAAAGGAAATTTGTGGCTCCTCTCAGATTCCAGAACTTTCTGCCACAGAAATGTGAGGAACATGTGTTTTTTTAGCCAAATTTTGAGGTTTGCAAAGGATTCTGGGTAACAGAACCTGGTCCGAGCCACACAAGTCACCCCATCTTGGATTCCCCTAGGTCTCTAGTTTTCAGAAATGCACAGGTTTGGTAGGTTTCCCTAGGTGGCGGCTGAGCTACAGGCCAAAATCTACAGGTAGGCACTTTGCAAAAAACACCTCTGTTTTCCTTCAAAAATTTGGCTGTGTCCACGTTGCGCTTTGGGGCGTTTCCTGTCGCGGGCGCTAGGCCTACCCACACAAGTGAGGTATCATTTTTATCGGGAGACGTTGGGGAACGCTGGGTGGAAGGAAATTTGTGGCTCCTCTCAGATTCCAGAACTTTCTGCCACAGAAATGTGAGGAACATGTGTTTTTTAGCCAAATTTTGAGGTTTGCAAAGGATTCTGGGTAACAGAACCTGGTCCGAGCCACACAAGTCACCCCATCTTGGATTCCCCTAGGTCTCTAGTTTTCAGAAATGCACAGGTTTGGTAGGTTTCCCTAGGTGGCGGCTGAGCTACAGGCCAAAATCTACAGGTAGGCACTTTGCAAAAAACACCTCTGTTTTCCTTCAAAAATTTGGCTGTGTCCACGTTGCGCTTTGGGGCGTTTCCTGTCGCGGGCGCTAGGCCTACCCACACAAGTGAGGTATCATTTTTATTGGGAGACGTGGGGGAATGCTGGGTGGAAGGAAATTTGTGGCTCCTCTCAGATTCCAGAACTTTCTGCCACAGAAATGTGAGGAACATGTGTTTTTTTAGCCAAATTTTGAGGTTTGCAAAGGATTCTGGGTAACAGAACCTGGTCCGAGCCACACAAGTCACCCCATCTTGGATTCCCCTAGGTCTCTAGTTTTCAGAAATGCACAGGTTTGGTAGGTTTCCCTAGGTGGCGGCTGAGCTACAGGCCAAAATCTACAGGTAGGCACTTTGCAAAAAACACCTCTGTTTTCCTTCAAAAATTTGGCTGTGTCCACGTTGCGCTTTGGGGCGTTTCCTGTCGCGGGCGCAAGGCCTACCCACACAAGTGAGGTATCATGTTTATCGGGAGACGTGGGGGAACGCTGGGTGGAAGGAAATTTGTGGCTCCTCTCAGATTCCAGAACTTTCTGCCACAGAAATGTGAGGAACATGTGTTTTTTTAGCCAAATTTTGAGGTTTGCAAAGGATTCTGGGTAACAGAACCTGGTCCGAGCCACACAAGTCACCCCATCTTGGATTCCCCTAGGTCTCTAGTTTTCAGAAATGCACAGGTTTGGTAGGTTTCCCTAGGTGGCGGCTGAGCTACAGGCCAAAATCTACAGGTAGGCACTTTGCAAAAAACACCTCTGTTTTCCTTCAAAAATTTGGCTGTGTCCACGTTGCGCTTTGGGGCGTTTCCTGTCGCGGGCGCTAGGCCTACCCACACAAGTGAGGTATCATTTTTATCGGGAGACGTGGGGGAACGCTGGGTGGAAGGAAATTTGTGGCTCCTCTCAGATTCCAGAACTTTCTGCCACAGAAATGTGAGGAACATGTGTTTTTTTAGCCAAATTTTGAGGTTTGCAAAGGATTCTGGGTAACAGAACCTGGTCCGAGCCACACAAGTCACCCCATCTTGGATTCCCCTAGGTCTCTAGTTTTCAGAAATGCACAGGTTTGGTAGGTCTCCCTAGGTGGCGGCTGAGCTACAGGCCAAAATCTACAGGTAGGCACTTTGCAAAAAACACCTCTGTTTTCCTTCAAAAATTTGGCTGTGTCCACGTTGCGCTTTGGGGCGTTTCCTGTCGCGGGCGCTAGGCCTACCCACACAAGTGAGGTATCATTTTTATCGGGAGACGTGGGGGAACGCTGGGTGGAAGGAAATTTGTGGCTCCTCTCAGATTCCAAAACTTTCTGCCACAGAAATGTGAGGAACATGTGTTTTTTTAGCCAAATTTTGAGGTTTGCAAAGGATTCTGGGTAACAGAACCTGGTCCGAGCCACACAAGTCACCCCATCTTGGATTCCCCTAGGTCTCTAGTTTTCAGAAATGCACAGGTTTGGTAGGTCTCCCTAGGTGGCGGCTGAGCTACAGGCCAAAATCTACAGGTAGGCACTTTGCAAAAAACACCTCTGTTTTCCTTCAAAAATTTGGCTGTGTCCACGTTGCGCTTTGGGGCGTTTCCTGTCGCGGGCGCTAGGCCTACCCACACAAGTGAGGTATCATTTTTATCGGGAGACGTGGGGGAACGCTGGGTGGAAGGAAATTTGTGGCTCCTCTCAGATTCCAGAACTTTCTGCCACAGAAATGTGAGGAACATGTGGTTTTTTAGCCAAATTTTGAGGTTTGCAAAGGATTCTGGGTAACAGAACCTGGTCCGAGCCACACAAGTCACCCCATCTTGGATTCCGCTAGGTCTCTAGTTTTCAGAAATGCACAGGTTTGGTAGGTCTCCCTAGGTGGCGGCTGAGCTACAGGCCAAAATCTACAGGTAGGCACTTTGCAAAAAACACCTCTGTTTTCCTTCAAAAATTTGGCTGTGTCCACGTTGCGCTTTGGGGCGTTTCCTGTCGCGGGCGCTAGGCCTACCCACACAAGTGAGGTATCATTTTTATCGGGAGACGTGGGGGAACGCTGGGTGGAAGGAAATTTGTGGCTCCTCTCAGATTCCAGAACTTTCTGCCACAGAAATGTGAGGAACATGTGTTTTTTTAGCCAAATTTTGAGGTTTGCAAAGGATTCTGGGTAACAGAACCTGGTCCGAGCCACACAAGTCACCCCATCTTGGATTCCCCTAGGTCTCTAGTTTTGAGAAATGCACAGGTTTGGTAGGTTTCCCTAGGTGGCGGCTGAGCTACAGGCCAAAATCTACAGGTAGGCACTTTGCAAAAAACACCTCTGTTTTCCTTCAAAAATTTGGCTGTGTCCACGTTGCGCTTTGGGGCGTTTCCTGTCGCAGGCGCTAGGCCTACCCACACAAGTGAGGTATCATTTTTATCGGGAGACGTGGGGGAACGCTGGGTGGAAGGAAATTTGTGGCTCCTCTCAGATTCCAGAACTTTCTGCCACAGAAATGTGAGGAACATGTGGTTTTTTAGCCAAATTTTGAGGTTTGCAAAGGATTCTGGGTAACAGAACCTGGTCCGAGCCACACAAGTCACCCCATCTTGGATTCCCCTAGGTCTCTAGTTTTCAGAAATGCACAGGTTTGGTAGGTTTCCCTAGGTGGCGGCTGAGCTACAGGTCAAAATCTACAGGTAGGCACTTTGCAAAAAACACCTCTGTTTTCCTTCAAAAATGTGGCTGTGTCCACGTTGCGCTTTGGGGCGTTTCCTGTCGCGGGCGCTAGGCCTACCCACACAAGTGAGGTATCATTTTTATTGGGAGACGTGGGGGAATGCTGGGTGGAAGGAAATTTGTGGCTCCTCTCAGATTCCAGAACTTTCTGCCACAGAAATGTGAGGAACATGTGTTTTTTTAGCCAAATTTTGAGGTTTGCAAAGGATTCTGGGTAACAGAACCTGGTCCGAGCCACACAAGTCACCCCATCTTGGATTCCCCTAGGTCTCTGGTTTTCAGAAATGCACAGGTTTGGTAGGTTTCCCTAGGTGGCGGCTGAGCTACAGGCCAAAATCTACAGGTAGGCACTTTGCAAAAAACACCTCTGTTTTCCTTCAAAAATTTGGCTGTGTCCACGTTGCGCTTTGGGGCGTTTCCTGTCGCGGGCGCTAGGCCTACCCACACAAGT